>NC_056733.1:1357924294-1358206794 GCF_019279795.1 Protopterus annectens | reverse complement strand
AACTAATGTCTTTCATACCAAATATTTTTATAACTTTCTTAAGAAATCTACCCTCTTTTGTCATATATTCCCTGCTAAGCCGCCCAGATGTATCCTCATTTTGTAAATCAAATTTCAGTCCCCACCTATAACTACTATTCCCTGCTGAAAGCTGATTATTTCTCTCATTTTTAAGCTCTATGATAGCTGTTTTAAGTAGAATATAAATAAATGCCAGCATAATCCTTATCCCGTGCCAATAGCCCCTTACTACCAGAAATCTTCCATTATTATCTTTTTCCCTCTACTGTCACTATTGGAGCTCATCTGCTGTCAAGGATCCATCCTGAAATCCTTTCTTTAACAAGTTCACATGTTAAGTTCTTTCCAAATGTGTATCATGTAACTTTGTTATTTGACCTATGCATTTCTTAATATAATTAAATATTCTTTCCTTTTTGTCTGTAACTGTGAGACCATTCACATCTGAAGATAATATGGAAAGTGTCACCATTATTACAAGACATATTTTCTCCCACCTATTATATATGACAGATTTTTTTTAAATGTCTGTTTCCAACTTTTGTGATATATGCACCCACTAAGTTTGACGGGGTTCATGCTTTATACAGTTTGTTTTCCTTATCCTGAACATTGGAACCTATGGCATATTTTACAAGAGTTCTTGTTGTAATAAAAACCCTAAAATAAAACCCCCGTAACGCCCATAACCTATTAATTTAATGCAATCACACACAACTATTCACATCTTGAAATAATAAAATTTAACCTTCCTAAAAGGAACAATTGCCCCAAATAAAAAGCTGCAAACACAGGGCTTAACTAATCTAAAGTTAAGCTGCAAACAGAGGCTTTAATTAATCTAAAGTTAATGTTACCCATGCTAAGAAGCATGTTATTGTCTGTGCTTTTACTTACAATAATTGGTGTCTGTTCGTTTTATCTTTATTCCCCTCTCAGATGAGAAAAATAGCGTGCATGCTTTCAGAAAACATTAAATTTTAGCCTTGAAGAAATAGTGCTTTGTTTTTTTTATTGTCCTATAATCAGCTTGCCTCCATGAAATGTAAAAGAAAAAATATAGTCCTCAGGTGCAGGCTTCTAAAGACAAGTTGAAACATTTATTGCTAAGGAAAACATTTCATTAAATTCAGTGTTCTATTGTTTCCACTTAAAAATTGTTAGAAATAAACAAGGGTCATAATCCATACATTCATCCATGCAAATATAAGAGAGCACATATCAGTTCTACATATGTTATGATCTGTGTACTTTTGCATACCATCCCCCACCTCAACAACTCAGTATTATAGCCTATTAAATTAAATATTATTTTGTCAAGCCATTCTCTCTTTCTCTCTCTTTTGCATTGTAATGCTTACATTTCTTAATACGAAAAAAGAGAAATAAAGAAAAAAAATCTGTTAATTTCGTATGTTTATCACATAGAAAATCAACTAAAACTGCTTTACTGTAAAACATATTTATTGCATGAATGGTTTCCTCTTTCCCTCCTCTCAGTGTCCTTCCAAACATTAATGACATGAAGTGATGAAATGAAGCAAATGCCTTTCAGTTCTCCAGAAGTTTAGCGATGTCAACACAACTCCGACTCATTCAACTTTTTTAGAATACAGCTGTATTTCACAAATGCAGTTGATGTTTTGCAGTCTTAAATTTATTCATTGACTTTTGTGCTGCTGGCCTTCTTCCTGTTCATCACCATCTCCCGTCTACAGACTGTAGTTCAATTCTAAGGTACTTCTTATTTGTCTAGTCAGCTCCTGTGTTTTTCTGTGTCACTCAAGCGTTTTCCTTCAGAACGATAGAAACTGTTTCACTGGAAAAGCCTCTGTGTGCATTATTATGAGAATAAGGAGAAGCAGAGTCCCCTTCCACTTGATGCCTCATGTTTTGTTGGAAAGCCTTTCTATTTCCTCCTTAGCCTGATCTGCATAAAAAAATTACTTTGATCCTCCAAGAAAAAAAAAATATTCTGAAGATAGTTGGCTACAGCAGCTTGAATCTCACACCTGCCTTTCAATATTCCCTGGTTGCAGTAATAAATCTGTTTCTCTTCTGCCTGATGTACAGTGAATAATCATTTTCCACAAGGACTCTACTGTCTCTACTTTCAATACTTTGCCCTTTTGCCAGTTTGAGAAGGATCATCTCTTTCTGCTGTTAGGTTTGCATCTTTATTAGAACAGGTCATGACCAGATTTGGTGTATACACATGGTGTGCCCTTTCAATTAATATTTCCTGCTGTGGAATACCAGTGCAGTTGCTTATTTGTGCTTTCATAAAATTAATACAGTCTGTTCCTTCTAGTTTCTGTGGTACAACAGAACATCTCAGATTTTCCCTATGTGCTCTGTCCTCTAATTCTACCATTTTGTGAAACATCTCTTCTTGAGCAGTCTCATGCTCACGCAGACTTTTCTTCATTTTGACCTTTGATTTCTACAGTTTTATCAGCTCATCTGAATATCTGTTTCATTCTTCTTCCATTTTTTCCATTTTTTTATTAATTTGAGTTTATACACTCCTTCAGTGTTTCATTTATTGTTTGACTTCTTTTTATCTCTAGATTACTGGAAGCCACATTTTGCACCAAAGCTGAGGCTTGAACTGCTTTTTGCAGAACAGCTGTAGGATTCCTTCTGGTCGGTGTTTTCTGTTCTTCTCTTCTAGATTATTTTCTTTTGGCTTTTCTTACCTTCTTTGCTGGCATCCTGGTGGTGTCCTTAAAGCCAGTAAATGAATTTACTGAAAGTGACAAGAGTTCATGGCCCTTGCCTTTCCATTTCTTTTCTCACACTGGCAGAGCTGAAGTTAAGCTGTTGATTAGCAGGCAGCCTTCTTAGAAAGTCAATAAATAACAATCATTTAAATACCAAATCATATTATATTTTGCAGTCATTCCTGTTTTATTTTAATATTCAATGCTTGATCACACTTCACATCACAACATAACTAATACTACTTGTTTTCCACCAGCTTTAAAAAATAAAATATTTTGAAACACAGAATATAGACACAGAATATACACAGAGCATAATCAGTCAGAGTCTCAGTGATACATACATCACTTCTACCTTAATTTGATATTATGCATTGTTTAGAATTCTAGAAAATGAAAGTGAGTATTTTTATAGCAAATACCATATGCTGTATAATGTGTGTGTGTGTGTGTGTGTGTGTGTGTGTGTGTGTGTGTGTGTGTGTGTGTGTGTGTGTGTGTGTGTGTGTGTGTGTGTTGAACCTCCATGAGTGCATATGGAGGCTACCATGTTGTATAAATCAGTGATGATAAATCTGAATAAATCCAAGTTATGCAGAAAAAAACATGTTTGAAGTCATTGTACTTAAATTATATTATTATAGCAGTAAGTCCATGGATTTATAATAGTAACATGAACCATAGAACATTAAGTTTAACAGCAATATAAAAAAGCAAACATTTGTAAGGGTCAAAGTTCTCTGTACTTCCACACTCCTGCATTTGCAAATGTATTAACTCTGATACAGTATAACCCTGTAGTAAGCAGAAACTTACTTATTTCAACTACTGAGTTATTTCACTGAATTCAGTGGATATGTTTAGACTGAAAATGGGATTCATTTAAAATTATTGATTATTTCAAGTATTGCCTTAACTGAATGTACTAAAATTCAAGTATTCTAACAACATTTTACTCAGCAAATGATTTATTTTTGGAACCAGTTAAAGATATGGCCAGTGTTTCATAAAAAATAATGCCTATTTAGTACCCAATAATAACTAACAGTTTTTCATAATATGTTATCAATGGTATTTATGCATAAAACAAAAAACTGGTATCACTAACAGTCATGTCTATGAAACATATTAAACTGCAGTGATGATTTTAGCAAAATTATATTAGCCAGGCGAGCAAAGCAAGTTGAATGTTCTTTCATCTGCAAAACCATTACCCTGAAAAACTCATTTCATAAAAACAGACCCAGAAAAGTAGAAGATAATTTCATATGAAACACATAATGCACATTAACTTCTGGCTAAGGAAGTAATATTACCCTTGTCAGTCCTTATTTAAAATAATATGACAGATTTGTAACACTGAACTTATAGGATTTGTTATATACTATTTCATCTTCACAATGATTTATGACAGACTATTTAACCATTTTCTAGTGCTAAATGCATTATTTCTTTAAGTGCATATGCTGTTTAAATGCCATTTTGCAATTATTAATTTCCTTAATTAAAAAAAAATCAATGTGTATAGAAAGGCTGGAGTGCTTTCTATGATGGCCATTTCTTTCCAGATGGCTCTTCATTTTTTTTAATACAAGAGGTCCATATCTTCATGTGGAAAGTCTGTCATTGTCTTATTTTAACAGTTTCTTCAGTGATCTTTTATGTTACATCCTGTTAGTATTTCCGGTCATTAAATCTAACAGAGAATAAAAAAATGGATCTCTTATTTTGAATAGTTAAAGTTATAAAGATGATCAGGTTAATTGATAAAAACTGTCTCTACTTTGATATAGGAGATGTTCAGAAATGTGTTTATCTCATAGGATGGGAAACAAAAGCACATGAGAAATGTTGCTAGTTGTCATTAATTTAATGTGGAAAGAAGCGGCACGCTAAAGCAAAATTATCCTGACTGGTAGGGTAAATGAAATATACTGTATTCTTCAAAAGTTCAATCCCTTTAATTCAAAAATATTTAAATACATGCGTGCTTTTACCTTAAAATTAAAAAAACATTATCCAATAAAATATATGACAGCACTTCCTCTTTAAAAGTACCGCTTTGACCAATATAATTTTGTGTCAGCATGCTGCTTCTTTCCTAGTTTGTATCCTTGCAAAGTACATCACATTCAATGAACAGATAGATCCTTTGGTATTACTATGTAAATCTCAAATACTTGTTATTTCAGACATTCAGTAGGTGGAGTGGACACTCTAAATTGGCCATACGTATGACTTTATGGTGTGGAAGAAAAACAGAGGCAGGACTATCCACCCTGTGGCTCTAGATAATTATCACTGATGAATTGACACCTTGATCCCTTGTGCAAAAAGGGAATGTGGATGGACAAGGCCTGATTCCAAAAGACTTGCAATCAGGGCAAGTAACCCCTATCACCGAGAGCAGGCAGAGGACAGGTCTTTTGGAATATGGCCCCTATGTAAGTCTGTTTATAGACAGACTTTACACTAAAGTATGTAGGTATATACTGAATTATCTATATTGATAGCAAGTCTTTCAGAATCAGGGCAGACTTACATTAAGAGCAATTCTTCTGGAATCTGGCCGCTAGTCTTCTTTAATAATGCAGTGATGTGTGTTGTTGTGTCTTTTGGCTTTTCCCGGTTAGGGGTCGCCACAGCGGAACTCCGGTCCGCTAATGATTGGCAGTTGATTTTTATGTGCCGAGTTGCCAGCCCTGACGCACAACCTTCAATGAAGGTATGCCCACTCATGCACGTCTCCATGCAGAAGACACTCTAGCTGAGAATCAAACCGGACAGCGTAAATAACACTAATGAAAGAGGACACTTATAGTTGGTGTTGAACTGAAAATATTGGTTCAATGTAACGTGAATAGGAATGTCGGTTTCAGAAGTAACTTGGAATGTAATCTCTTAATGTTGTTTTGAAAAGCTTTATTGCTACTAGTTTTGAAAAAGCAATATGGGTCATTGCTTTTCAGTTTATGCATTGATTTCTGTTCCTAACTTAAGTGGGACATTCTGTTAGGACTCAGTAACCATTTTTGACATTGTACAGTTCATCTACTCCTTTTAGCCAAAGCCAGATTTTAGTTCTCTTAAAGTTACTGTCAGAAAAAATATGTATTAATGTGTGTATTAGTAATATGCTTAGTGCATTTAGAGCTTGAAAAGGGTTAACACATTTATTCTATTTCATACTGCATAAATCTGTACAAACTGCAGATGCTTTCTGACCTTGTATTGTTAGCTAAAATCTTGCTTGTGCCTTGGAAATTTACTGAGAAGCAGGTGATTTCTGCTTGCATTAGGAAAATAATGAATAGAACAATACTACTTGTATGAAGCTTAGACAAGAAGTTCTGTTCTGTGCTGTGAGAAAATACACAGCTGTAGAAGTCACAGATAATTTGGACAAAGCCTGTTTGAAAATATGAACTGCAATCAGCATTTGCTTGTATCTGAATTAGAAGAGTACCTTAAAAAGAAACACTGTACAATAGAGGCTTGTAAACGGATTAATGGTCACCAAGGCCAGGTTGTTTTTCTCAAACGTTTCTCACAAATCTAGTCATGTCAGCAGAAAATCTGAGTAACATCTGCTGTAGAACAATGCTAAAAGTTGTGTTTGATTACGTCAGCTTAGAAGGCCATGTCTTGTAAAACAGTATAAGAATGAACATACTTCCTGTTAATGGTTAGACAAATCCTTGTCTTTGCATGTTTTTGTCTCCTTGCAGCAAGTAAATTAAAAGTGCCTTAACTGAACCTTACGTGTATTGGTCTTTGAAGTTTTTTCCTTTGACAGATTGGTCCTTCGGACCAGAAACCCTCACTTCGCCTCGGATCAGACAGGCCAGGTGGCTTGAAACTGTACAGGGAAGAAACCACATCAGTTCTTCTTAGTTGAAAAGCCCTCTGACTGAATTGTCATACAAAAGAGGCCAGCTACTTTCTGATCTGCGACTGAAAGACAGGTTTACTTGAACCAGGTGATCAATCATGAAGGCTCAGGTAAGGTGAATCTACTTTTTTCTGTTTTAGATCAGGGACCCAACACATAAACACACAAAAACATATTTGGAGGCTCTAAATAAAAATCTGCCTAAACAGCAAAGACCTCCTAAGCAGATATCCAAGCAACAGCCACCTCTCAACAATACCCATGAATCACATATCTCACAAAATCAGTGTGCCTCACAGTCACAGCCCTTAAGGCCAAACAACACACCAAATACACTTGTTATATTGCCCAGCACACTGACGTCCCACTCACCAGACTAAACAAGGAGAAGGTCACTGTAAGCTGCCTGTTGGGTGCCAGGATCCGCCACATAATGCAAGCACTCAGGTCACTCCAAAGCAAGTACAAGTATGACTCCGTCATTGTCCATGCTGGTGTGAATGACCTGAGACGTACCTCCCTGGACTACATGAAAAGAGACATAGAGGAGCTCTCTGACCATGTAGCCCAGGCTGGTATGACCCTGACCTTGAGTAGCATCTTGCCCTCACCAAGAATGATGCCACAGTATAAAGACAAAATGATCAGTTTCAACAATTGGCTAAAGTATTGGTGTCCTTCAAAGAGGATCCAGTGTCTGTCAGCCTGGGATGACATGCTCGACAAGCCACGTTGCTTCGCTAGGGACGGCTTGCACCTGTCACCCTTAGGCTTTTGTATACTGGCCAAGGCTCTTGCCACCCCCATAGTGTCTTTTTTAGGCAAGGCTCAAAGGACAAACCCACCTGCATAGACAACCCAAGGATAAAAAAACTAAAGGTAATGCTACTCAGTGCCAGAAGTCTAAACCTCAAGATGCACGCACTCGAGGCTCTCCTCAGTATGGAGAAAACTGATGTCTGTGCAGTAACAGCACTACCAGGTTATAACTCATACCATGTGTTTCGGCCCCAAAACTCGGACCGAAGCACAAAAGGAGGGGGAGTATCTATATTCATCAAAGATACCTACACCTCCAGATTAGTGGCACTGCACGAAGCATCGGAAACCATCCATGTGCAACTAACAGCGGGCAAAACTGTCTTTCAGTTTGTAGCCTGCTACAGAACACCCTCCCTGTTACAGCAACCCCACATGGCATTCCTGAGAACACTGGAGAATATGAAGGTCTCTCCAAACACTATGTTATTGGGTGACTTCAACTACCCAAGCATTGACTGGGAAAACTACTCAAGCCCAAACACCCTCGCCCAATGGTTCCTTGAATTTATAAACTCTAACGCAATGGAACAACTGGTCACCACTCCCACAAGAGGGAACAACATATTGGACCTGGTCATCACCAACATGGGGACTCTTTGTTCCACACCAGAGGTAAACCCCTCATTGGTAAGATCAGACCATAAACAAATTTCCCAGGACATCCATATCCTGTCCCCACCCCCAGCCAAGGAAATCACTGTAAAGAATTTCTCAAAAGCCACCTTTGCACTTCTCAAGACTGAGGTGGAATCCTTCAAAGCCCCTGGGCCAGAGGATAATACAGCACAATCCACAGAATCCTTTACAAATGCATTCTATGAGCACCTGCAGGAATGCATGGATCATGCTATCCCAAATAAAACCAAGACTCACTCCTCCAAAAACAGGAGACCGGTCTGGTGGACCCCAGCCATAAATAAGCTATACAACAGAAGGAGGAAGCTGCTACATGACAGAGCAAAATCCCAAAAAGGGAAAGCATCTCTGATCAGTATTAGCAAGAAACTTCGATCCCTCATAAAATCATCAAAGGCCAGCTTCGAAAGAAAAATTGCCCTAGACACTAAAGATAATCACATGGCCTTCTTTAGTTTTGTCAGGAACATGGGCGGAAACTCCCAGATATGCTCTGAATTGTTGCATAATGGTACAAAATATACCAAACCTACAGACATAGCCAACACCCTAGCAGACAGATTCAGTGCAAACTTCTCCCCCCTTCCCCCCCAAAGGAGCAAATGCCTATTCCAACTGAATGTAACCTCCCTGACATCACAGTTGCACAGGTGAAAGCTGCCCTCTCCAAAGCAAAAAACACAGCATCTATGGGGCCGGATGGTGTCCCAGGCTGTGTCTTACACGAGCTCCAAAAAAAACTGAACCCTCACATTAAGTCACTGTTCAAACTTAGCCTTAATACAGGATATGTACCCAAAGAATGGCGTACAGCTACAGTGGTTCCACTCCACAAAGGTGGTGCCACAGCGGACCCCGGAAACTATCACCTCATAAGCCTGACTAGTTTGGTCTGTAAAGCTATGGTGCGTATTATCATGGAACTCATAAACAAAGACATTGGGAGCCTCCAGACACTGGACCCTACCCAATTCGGCTTTGTTAAGGGAAGATCTTGCCTCTTAAACCTAGTTGATTTCTTTGAAACAGTTACCAAAGCCATAGATGAGGGCAAGGTAGTCCACACAGCCTACCTGGACCTCGCAAAAGCCTTCGACACAATACCCCACTCGGGCATCATAAATAAGCTTACCAGCTTAAATATCAACCCCTATATCACAAGATGGGTTGCAAACTGGCTCAGAGATAGAGCCCACATGGTCAGAATCGCAGGTGCCATGTCCGAATCCAAACCAGTTACAAGTGGTGTCCCACAGGGCACAGTTCTGGGACCTCTCTTGTTCAGTATATACTTCTCTGAGGTTCAGGCTAACATGGGGGGGTTATGGCTGACAAAGTTCGCAGATGACTGCAAACTGGGGGCCATAATCGAATCTCTAGCTGACACAAGCATCCTCCAAAAGGGTCTCACAGAGACAGATGCTTGGTGCCAGAGCCATGGCCTCAAGCTAAATGCTAAAAAGTGCATAGTCATCCCCTTTGGGAAAAACAAGGTGCCCACAAATTACCACACTGGTGGTAATCCATTAAGTACGGAAGAAGTAATTAGAGATTTGGGGACCAACGTAGATAGTAATCTCTCCTTTGATAATCACATTGCCAAAGTGGTTAGAAAGACCTTCTATATAGCCCACCTTATCATGAAAGGGTTCACATCTAGATCAAGAGAGGTCATTGTGCCCCTCTACTCATCACTCATCAGGCCCATAATTGAATACAATGCCCCTTTTGGGATGTACCTTACCTGACACCTGCAGCAACTGGAGAGACCCCAAAAGTACCTCGCCAAGAGGATCATGGGCTACAAACAGATGTCCTATGCAGCTCGACTAAAGAAACTCCAGCTCTACTCAGTTGCTTACCGCCTACTCAGAGGCGATCTATGCCTGATGTACAGAGCCATATCAAACCCAGAATTAATGGACATGTTCCACCTCAAAAAATCCAAGTCACTTAGAGCTACACGCTCCAGGGACCTAAACCTCAGCACAAAAATAAATAGGACATGCTGGAGGAACAGATTAATTTCCCAGAGGCTCCCCTCACTCTGGAATAGAATCCCAGTTCATGTTAGACATAGCCCCTCACTGACCCTCTTCAAGCGAAATCTGGACACGTGGATGTGAAATCGCAAATTCACCCCTGGGATCTCTTCTGTGTCCCTGCTAGACAGAGGCACAGTAAACTAATCTTAAAAGGGTACCTTCTGTGACCTACTTTACAGAGGCACAGTAGGCTAATCTAATAGGGAGGTGGTAGGCAAATACACTTTGGCTAGGCTTATAAATGTCCTAGGGCAGATAGCCTAGTATCTACCTATGAACCGATGAACCTATGAACTAGATTTGTTTTTGTTCTGTTAGAGACTTTGTTTATAAGTCAGGGACAGAAAGATTACTGTCTTGTCATAGATCAGGGAAACAGAGCAGGTAGGCAGTCATTCTGAAGAGACTATAAAATCATCCGTGGCACCACGTTAAAAATAAGGTGTTATGTAACGATTAAAAGGGTAGAATAAAATGGGTAATTATAGTACAAAAAGGTCACAAAATCCGCCGTTAACCGAAGACGCAAAATACATGCAGTCACAGCGTGCTGATAATATTAAATACTACTCAAAATGGGTTAATAAGTATGAATTTGATGGCAAATTAGAAAAATCCTCGCTTGTCAAACTTGTCAAACAGCTTAAAACTGATTCTAGAGGTCAAGTAAAAAAGCAACGTCAATTAGGAATTTCTCAGGCACACAGGTGGATTGAGGAAGTAAACCGAAGGGAACAGAAGAATAATAATTCAAAAGCAATGTTTTTAGATAAGGAGGACAATAACTTAGTAATAGCATCAGCCCCTCCGCCTCCCTTACCAGAATATGAGGCAAGTGAACAAGTTAGTCCACCCCTGCGATATCCTGCTGTCACTGAGAGTAGAGACACTACAAAAGCAAAATCGTTTATTAGAGATTCCGTTGAGATCAGGTCTCAAACACGGGCAGGAAACTCAAAATAAGACATTGAGTTATATCAAATGGGTAGAAATTCACGATTTGTGAGTGAAGAAGAAATATGCCCAGTTATAGAAGTACCTAATCCTCAGACAGGGCAAGAAGGTCAGGACCCAACTATTCTAGTGTATAGACCCTGGACTCCGGAAGACATCCGGAAAGCCACTGAGGGAATTCCCCATCCAAAAGTTAATTTTAGAAAGTTCTTAGAAGATTTGCAAAGAATGAGGCTAAGTTATAATTTAAATGGAGACGAGGTAGAAAAAGTAGTCAGACAAATTGTGGGACCAGATTGGCACATGATTAGTGGGGACTGGAATCCCCGTGATGCTACGCTCAGGCCCCTCCCATATAGTAGCGCAGAATTAGACAACAGAGTGAAAGGTCTTACAGACTGAATCGCTGAGAAATGGAAGCCTAGGGCAGACTGGACTTGCATTAATCAATGCATCCAACAGGAAGGTGAAGCTATTGACAGATATTATGCCAGACTATTAGAATGTTTTAATAACCATTGTGGAATGCAGGTTCATGAAGACCAGACACATGATTCCCCATATGAGCAGCAGAATGCATTTTTGAAAGGCAGTATTGCACCCATAAGCAGCTTTATTACAAAGCACATGGTAGATCATCATACAAGCAGATTACAGTCATTACTTGAATATGCTAGGCATGCCGAAAGGCATTTTAATAGCAAAAAGAAAAAGAAAGCCCAAGTATTTTCTGTAGAATATGGAGCAGAAGTTTATGCAGTACAGTCCGGGGAAAAAGGGCAAGAGAAATGCCCAGAGAAACAAACCATCTGATCAATGATCAGAGGACTTTGAAGGGTGAAAGAAAAGGGGTGAATGTTTTAAATGCGGTAAAAAGGGACACTTGGCAAGGGATTGCAAGAAAAACAAGAAAGCAACCACGGAAGATAAGGAGGGTGTGGACTGACTATATGATAGTGAGGAATCACTAGAAGGGGATAGCAGAGAAAGGACAAATGAGAATGTGATAGAGGGAGTAGAGAATTTGACAGAAGAAATAGAGGAAGTGCAGGAAGTCATGGATAGCGAAGAAAATGAAATACTGGATTTGGCTCCATTGAGCTTAGAGCTCTATTTAGCAGACACAAAACCAGAAGTTATACTCCTGGTAGAAGGGAGGGAAGTCAAATTCTTGTGTGACTCAGGGGCATCACGGACCCTGATACATCCCTCCAAACTGCCAGAAAACTTAGAGTCACCTGATTACATACTAGTGAAAGCAGCTAATGGACAGCTGTATCGGGAGCCCCTCTCCCATAATATTGCAATAACTGATCCTGTTTCAGGATTGACCCAGAAAAGCAAAATTGTTGTTTCTGCAAAATGCCCAGTAAACCTCTTGGCCAGAGAACTTATGCAGCTATTTGGTATAGCAGTAGTTCCGACTATGCAGGGTATGGAAGCACAGTGACAAATTGATACCTTTGCAGTGCAAACGGAGGGTAAAACATGTTATTAGTACAGCCAGGACTTGGTTACGACTGGTCCAAAGGCAGTGACCGAAGAATTGATGAATGTAGCCATCAGCAAGTTCCCCTCCCTTGACATTGATAAACAGCATTTGTTGCACTGTACTCTGTATTACTGTAACACACCAAGACCTGATAAGGAATATGAGCAAGAATTGTTTGGAAATTGTGCAAACAGATTGATATTACGTAATCTGTACTGGGACACAGAAGGGAACAGTGTAGCCAGCTGTTCATTGCCCCAGGAGTTCTTTGCATTCTATAAATCTAATCGATTGCCACATGTTATCTTAACTAAGGACAAGAATGTAAAATGGGTAGACTTAGGAGAAATCGTCATGAGATGGGAAAAACAGACAGAGTTAGAACTGTCAGAACAGGGAATACAAATGCAGAACTTGAACTGGATAACTCAGATCCACCCAGCTGTACACTTGCAGTCTAGCAAGGACAGCTGATTAGCACTCCTATTGAAGGAGGAAGAGAATGCCTTACAAAATATACCAGAAATTCTTTGGTCAACAGGAAAATCAGATGTAGGACTTATTCGTACAGCGGGACCAGTTACTATAATGCCAAAATCAGCATTTAGACCACAAAAAAGACAGTATCCCTTAAGAAAAGATTTAGAGGTAGGAATCAAACCTATTATAGCAGCTTTACTTAAGGAAGGGGTGCTGGTGGAATCTCCTGATTCACCATGTAACACACCCTTATTTCCTGTTAAGAAAGCAAATGGAGAGTGGCATATGGTCCAAGATTTACAAGCTGTAAGTGGCGCAGTAATACCAAGGGCACCTATGGTGCCAGACCCACACACCCTGTTGAATGATTTAAAACCTCAACAGAAATATTTTTCTGTGGTAGATATCTTTTCGATACTGATACACCCTGACAGTCAGTATTGGTTTGCATTCACATTTCAGGGGAAAAGGTATACATATACGCGACTACCACAGGGGTATTGTGAAAGTCCTACAATATTCTCACAAGAAATGGCAAGCAACTTGGTGGGATTTACCCCACCAAGAGGTAGCCAAATTTTGCATTATGTTGATGATATCCTGCTGGCATCCCCCACCCAGCAAGATTGTTAAGAAGATGCTATAGCGCTATTACAATTTTTAGCCACTGAAGGACATAAAGTAAACAAAAATAAACTGCAGCTTTGCAAAAAATAAGTTAAATACCTAGGATATGTAATATCCAAGGAGGGTAGGACATTAGATGAGGACAGAAAAATAGCGATTTTGCAAGCACCAAAACCCACCACCAAGAAGGAAATGATGTCCTTCCTGGGTACGACTAATTTTTGTCGGAGTTGGATTCCAAACTATGCCTTGGAATCTGCACCACTGACTAACCTGATTTATGAAAAGCCTATGGCAGCACAGGATCTGTTACAATGGACACCAGAAGCAGAATCTGCTTTCTGCAAACTGAAACAGTTAATAGCGACCTCATTAGTTTTGGGATTACCAAACTATCATAAACGTTTTTTCCAAACTGTAGATTGTAAGCAAGGTTATATGACATCAGTGTTAACACAGCAGCATGGGGACAAGCAACGTTCTATTTCTTATTATTCATCATAACTGGACCCAGTGGCACGGTCTTTACCTCACTGTGTACAAGCAGTAGTTGCAGCTGCAATGGCAGTACAGGCTTCGGCCTCAGTAGTGTTGTTCCACCCTCTCACATTGAGAGTGCCACATGCAGTCACAATTATTTTACTGCAAGAGAAGGTAGCATATCTTTCCCCTTCTAGGCATGTTTCCTTTATGACTATATTGTTGAGCCAACCTCATATGACAATTGAACGATGTACGACTTTGAACCCTTCTACCTTGCTCCCAACCCCTGCAGATGGCACAGCACACAGCTGCCTGCAGGTGATTGAGCAAAAGACACTGCCTAGAAAAGATCTTACGGATGTTCCCTTGGATGATGCCGAGGTGGCATACTATGTGGATGGCTCGTGCAAAAGGGGTCCTGCAGGACAGAACCTAGTAGGATATGCAGTAATTTCTGATACTGACATTATAGAAGTGAAATCTTTACCACATAATTTATCTGCACAGGCAGCAGAATTGATTGTCTTGACACGGGCACGTACCTTAGCAAAGGGTAAATGTGTGAACATTTTTACTGACAGCCTGTATGCTTTTTCTACTGTACATGTTTTTTCGCAACAGTGGAAAAATTAGGAATGATAACATCTACTGGCAAACCAATTAATCAAACACAGTTTATTTTAGATCTTTTAGAATATATTCAGTTACCTCAGAAAGTAGCTATTTGTAAATGCACAGCTCATGCCAAACAACAGGATAGGATTTCAAAAGGTAATGCGAGGGCTGATACAGCTGCAAAGCAGGCAGCTTCAGAAGCATTTCTTTTGAATGAGGAATTACAACCCTCTGAGATTTTAGACTTAGAAATGTTAAAGACAATGCAGACACTTACTAAGCAAGCTGAAAAACAAAGATGGATAAAACTAGGAGCAATTCTTGAAAAGGGGCTGTACATCTCTAAAGAAAGAAAACTGATATTGCCATCTAATTTGTTTAGATATGCAGCTTTGTTGAGCCATGGGCAGTGCCATGTCTCAACAGGGGGGATGGCACAGCTGGTAAACCTAGTGTTCACGACGTTGGATTTACAAATTACTCTAAAAAATTTTGTTCATTATGCCACGTTTGTAATAAACATCATACACAAGGGGCGTTAAAGCCCAAGCAAGGGAGTTTCCCTACACCACCATATCTGTTTCATACTATCTGTATGGATTTCATAGAGTTGAATAAATGTGAAAATAAGAAGTATTGTCTTGTCATTGTAGATATGTTTTCCAGATGGGTGGAAGCCTTTCTGACTAAAAATCCAGATGCTACAACTGTGGCCAAAGTTCTTGTTAAAGAAATCATCCCTAGAGTCGGCATTCCAGAAAGGATCTACAGTGACAGTGGCACACACTTCATAAATCAGACCATACAACAGTTAAGTAGACATTTTGGTATTTCTCTGAAAAATCATTGTGCGTATCAACCTCAGTCTGCAGGGATAGTAGAGAGGCATAATGGGATTTTAAAAAGAAAGCTAATAAAATTAATAACGGAAACACAGAGAAATTGGGTGTACTGTCTGCCCCTGGAACTGTTGAGTACGAGAACTGTTCCAAATGCAAAAGGACTAACTCCTTTTGAAAATCTCTTTGGAAGTTCTTATTATATACCTCAGTGGAAATCTCTCATGCCCACAGACCAGGAAGCTGACAGTACATTAGCTGAGTATATGTGAAACCTTTTAAATTCTAAACATTTGTTGCAGTTAAATTCTGTTTCAGATAAAGAACGAACCAGACCATCAGAAGTAGCAGTGCCCCCTGGAGCGTGGATCTGGCTGAAGATAGTTAAGAAGAAGACTTGGGCATCTCCAAAGTAGGAACGTCCATATCAAGTGCTTTTGTCAACACCCACTGCAGTCAAAATCGTGGAGTGTGCCTCCTGGATCCACCTGATGCACTGTAAATTAGTTAAAAACTTTAAACTGGACAAAAATCTTGCTACATGCCAAGAGCAAAAATGATAGAGTCCAGAAGAAACAGGAATGCAGAACAACCCTTTCCTCAGAAGTATTGCATAATCATACTGTTAACTGTACTAG
Source organism: Protopterus annectens (assembly GCF_019279795.1). NCBI lineage: Eukaryota > Metazoa > Chordata > Ceratodontiformes > Protopteridae > Protopterus > Protopterus annectens. The sequence goes on along the minus strand of NC_056733.1, from coordinate 1,358,190,527 downwards.
TGACAATAATCTTTTTGTTATGGCCTTTTCTTTTTCCAGCCACACAGACTGAACTGAATAAACGTGAACTGTTACTCATAAACTGTCATCCAAACTTTAACACTTACCAGGCAATTAAATATGTGTATGCTGAGACTTTCAATGCTTCGGATTGCTGGATTTGTACAGCTCTTCTGACAGCATACAGGGGGTTATTAATGACTACAGTCACCCTAGGGGTCAATGAGACCTGGGAGAATTTGATTTATGATACCTCAACAATTACAGCACAAGATTAAATAGCATTGCACTTGTCTGTTCCACAAAAGGGAACTGTGTGTTTTTATAAAAATGATACTGTTCAGGTGGGTTGGAGCAATTGCAATGTGACTGTTCCTTATAGATGTTACACTAAAGGTAACAATGTAGATCTTTATTGTTATACAAACTATGATTAATTTATTGGATTGATGCGCAAAACACTTGATGAAGTAAAACATAATTCTGTTCTTTATAAACAGCTGTCTACAATTGATAGAAAAATGTTTCATGCAAGGCGAGTGTGTATTCATAGCAAGGTTACTACAAAAGTAGAGGACTGTTATTTTGTGTGTGGCAGAAAGGCATACAAATGGTTACCTGAGAATTTGTCTGGCAGTTGTTTATTGGGTTACCTGGTTCCGGCCATATGACACACTGCAGTTTTGCCTCGAGGAAAAATTCGAAATGTCCAAGATGTCGTCAAGAAACATGTAAATCCAGTGGGAAAAATCGATGTATGTTGGAAAGACCATCACTCTCTAGGCAAAAGACTGACACATATGGACTTGAGTGATAGCGTTATATCGTGGGCAGGCATATTACCGGCATATGGAGCAGTGAAATCGATCTGGGAGCTGAGAAAACTGTTGAAACTTCTCAAAGTAATGAGTAATGCAACTTTTTCTGGTCTCGAATTGGTGACTGATGAACTGAATGCTATGAGAACTGTAGTGCTTCAGAACCGCATGGCTCTCGACTTCACCCTAGCGGCGAGAGCTAGTACTTGCGCTTTAATCCAAGAAGAATGCTGTTTGTATATTCCTGACCATAAACACAAGATAGACAATCACCTTGAGGTAATTCAGCAAGTGTTGGTCATGACCAAACCAGGCGCAAACCCACTGATGGATTTTTTCCAGAAATGGTTTGGGGGGTGGGGTACCATCCTAATGAACATCCTGATTGCCATTTGTGTAGGTATGCTCCTACTAGGAGTATGTGTTTGTTGTGGTATTTCCTGCATGAAAAGACTGATTAAAGACCTTGTAGACATGTCAGTTTCTGAAACCTTATATCAAAGTACTGAGTTTGAAGAACTGTTAAAAGACTGAGAATGCTTTCATACGTTTAAACTGAATGGCTCTCTTAACTGCAAATCCTGAGTAGAAGAGGTTAGGAGAAGAAAACAAACTGTTTATGCTTATTTTGAAAGTAGAATAAAAGTATTAATAGGGGGGAAATGTCAGGAAAATATGTATTAATGTGTATATTAGTAATATGCTTAGTGCATTTAGAGCTTGAAAAGGGTTAACACATTTATTCTGTTTCATACTGCATAAATCTGTACAAACTGCAGATGCTTTCTGACCTTGTATTGTTAGTTAAAATCTTGCTTGTGCCTTGGAAATTTGCTGAGAAGCAGGTGATTTCTGCTTGCGTTAGGAAAATAATGAATAGAACAATATTACTTGTATGAAGCTTAGACAAGAAGTTCCGTTCTGTGCTGTGAGAAAATACACAGCTGTAGAAGTTACAGATAATTAGGACAAAGCCTGTTTGAAAATATGAACTGCAATCAGCATTTGCTTGTATCTGAATTAGAAGAGTACCTTGAAAAGTAACACTGTACAATAGAGGCTTGTAAACGGATTAATGGTCACCAAGGCCAGGTTGTTTTTCTCAAAAGTTTCTCACAAATCTAGTCATGTCAGCAGAAACTCTGAGTAACATCTGCTGTAGAAAAATGCTAAAAGTTGTGTTTGATTACATCAGCTTAGAAGGCCATGTCTTGTAAAACAGTATAAGAATGAACATACTTCCTGTTAATAGTTAGACAAATCCTTGTATTTGCATGTTTTTGTCTCCTTGCGGCAAGTAAATTTAAAGTACCTTAACTGAACCTTACATGTATTGGTCTTTGAAGTTTTTTCCTTTGACAGTTACTTACACCTAGCCCTTTCTCCTTAAAAGGACAGTGTATTTTTAACAGCGTCTCAGGCTGCTGTTGTGCTCTACCTTTTCTGCTAATGATATTTTCAGAACTGTGCATACTTAAAGGTGTGCCAGTTTGCTGCTACATGCTTGTTACAACTGGTATTTTCAGGCCACAGAGGGTCTAACTGTGGTCCCATTTGCCATAATTCCCACAACGTCTTGAAATGAGTGATGTCATGAACTAATATAACACCGTGTATAAAATTTGGAACCAAAGCAAAAAGATGCAGTACTTTAAACAAAGGAGTTTAAATTTCCATATGTTCTATGATACCTCCATATCCCTGTTATTTTTTATGACTTCAGACTTAGGACTCCTTAAAAGTATGACCATCTTTTATTTTTTATGACTTCAGACTTAGGACTCCTTAAAAGTATGACCATCTTCTGCAGACTAGTAGATGCTACAATCCATGCAGACTAGGATACCCTATAATCCATGCATGCAAGGAGACCCTACAATCCATGCAGACCTGGAGACCCTACAATCCATGCAGACTAGGAGACCCTACAATCCATCTCATCCACCAGTTGTGCATAATTGTGCAACTTGATAGCAGCAGAGAAACAGTGCACTAACTCTATATGTGTGTGTGTGTGTGTGTGTGTGTGTGTGTGTGTGTGTGTGTGTGTGTGTGTGTGTGTGTATATCTGGGTCTACTTTGTTTCATTGAAAGCTCATTTCACTGAATTTGAATTCACCCTGACCAAATCGCTGAAAGTCAAATTACTGAAAACTCATTTCACTGAATCTCATTTCAGTAATGTGAAGTACTGGCAGTGTGTAGAGTACTTGTAAGGCAAGTAAAAGGTGTATGCCCTTTTCCCCACTGTAGTGCAATCTTGGAGTTAGTATATATAGTTAGGGGGGGTGGGGGGAGTAGCTCACCCCCACCTAGTTTGGTTGTATATTATATTTCTCTGAAAGCTTCAAAACAATACATTTTAAACCATAGACATGCATACTTACAACGCTAATGACTAACTCTTTCCAGAAGACAATATATACCCAAACTAAGTGGGGGGCTACATCACCCACACCCTCCCTAACTATATATACACTAACTCCGGGATCGCACTACAGTGGGGAAAAAAAACATATACTTTTACTTAACACGAGACTTCTCTCATAGAAATAATCAAACTCTCTGTTGTCGAACAAACGTTTAACAGAAAACAACTGTGAATAGTTCAAGAGCTCTTTATTAACAACGAGTGAGCGCTTTCGCCAAAAGGCTTCTTCCGACTCTTATGTGCTCACAAACATCTTTCTTATTTAAAAAAGACACCATCCACTTTCATTGGATACATTATCCCGGTCAAAGGCGGGATTTAAAGCTGTATACACTTCTTATTTTACTTTAACATATAATATTTTATAAAAACTTTCTTTAAAAACACATACTCCGATACAATGTAATAAATCCAATAGCATAGCATAAAATATGTGCAAACTAAAAAATCCAGTAAAACCGGACATCTAAAAAAACGTACTTATTGCTTTACAGCAATCTTGACTACCCTCACACTTTCAAAATGCAATTTTCAAGGCAATTCATCATGCAAACATTTTCAAGAGCTGGTATACTATGTGTGTATTTAATACCAATATTTCATAGCTTACTCAAGCCCTATATACGTAATGTTGCTCTCCATTTTGATCGTGCAGACAAATCATTAACATAGCAAGAGGTACATATAAACTAAGTAGCCCAGTAGGAACGAACACCTACGGACAATTCATCCTGTTCCTACAGCATATTTAATAAGACTCACACTCCTCAAATCTACAACAGGTACGTTCTCATGAGAATCCATAGAAGGTTGCTCAGGGATAGATAAATTAACCATGTGCATTAAGGGACTTGTTTAACACCATATTCAGGGCAATAGGTATAAAACTAAACTACAATACAGTAATGCACATAGTCATAAATAAGTGCATAGCTAGTTAAACTAACCTATAAACATACAGGTTAAAATATTGCGTACGACTTGCACAATATGTATAACATTTATCATTGTCAAGTTGACAAATCATGCAGCTGCATATGTTATAATTACTACGTCAGTATGTAATACTTGATTATGTATATATAAAATTTAGTTTTAATAATTATGTGTACAAACACTTTACGCACTTATAACTTAGATACAGATAAAAACCAAAGATGTCAAACTTATAAGTGATCAAGTTATTAAAAGCACATACATATGTACATATATATAAAAGTGCACATACATAATAAATGTACACTCATACATGCATATCAAGTGTATACACATATATGTATATATATATATATATACATATAATAACGCATAAATGTTTACAGACTCAACTGGGAGGTATATACCAAAAGGGGTGTTGTACCTATAATGGGTCTAATGAGTGATGAGTAGAGGGGAACAATGACCTCTTTTTTCCTGGATGAGAAACATTTTGTGATGAGGTGTGCCATGTAGAAGGAGTTCCTGACTACTGTGGTGATGTGATGTGATTTGGCGAGACCTAGATAGGCTGTGTGAACCACCTTACCCTCATCTACGGCTTTGATGACTGCTTCAAAGAAGTCAATCAGGTTTAGGAGACATGATCTGCCTTTTACAAACCCAAACTGGGTGGGGTCCAGCGTTTGGAGATTACCACTGTCTTTGTTTATAAGTTCCATGATGATATGTTCCATGACCTTGCAGACCAGGCTAATTAGGCTAATGGGGCAGTAGTTCCAGGGGTCCGTGGTGGCTCCCCCTTTGTGGAGTGGGATAACTGTCACTGTGCGCCATTCAGTGGGCACAAAGCCTGAGGTGAGGCTATGACTGAACATGGTGCTTAGGTGGGGTGCCAGTTCATTCTGTAGTTCATGTAGAACGCAGCCTGTGATGTTGTCAGGTCCCATGGATGCTGTGTTCTTGGCTTTGGAGAGTGTGGTTTTTACCTATGCAGCTGTGATTACAGGAACTTTGCATTCTTCTGGTATAGAGATGGGCCCTTTAGGGGGTGAGGGGGTAAATTTAGCACTGAGCCTATCTGCCAGGATGTTGGCAATATCAGTTGGTTCTGTATATTTAGTGCCATTGTGCTGTAACTCAGAGCAGATCTGAGTATTGCCATTGAGATTCTTGACATTGCTATAGAATGCTTTGTGGTTGTCTTTAGAATCAGTGTCAATTTTGTTTTCATAACTAGCTTTGGAGGATTTTATGAGGGATCTCAGCTTCTTAGTGAGGCTGACCAAGGAGTTCTTCCAGTCATGGGATTTTACTCTTTTTTGCAACAGTTTCTTTCTTCTGTTGTAGAGTTTGTTTATGGCAGTGGACCACCAGATTGTCTTCCTTTTTTTGGAGGATAGCATATTGGTTCTGTTAGGGATAGCATGATCCATGCACTCATATAAGTGCTTATAAAGTGCATTTGTGTAGGATTCAGCAGTCATATCTCTATTGTCTGTCTGAATGGGTGTTGTGAAGTTTGCCATTTCTGTCATAAGAAGCACGAAGTTGGCTTTGGAGAAATTTTTTATGGTGGTTTCCCTAATGGGGGGTGGGGGCGGAATGTGGATGTCTAGGCTGATTAGCTTGTGGTCGGATCTGACCATTGAGGAATTGACCTCTGGAGTGGAACACCAGTTGCCCATGTTGGTAATGACCAGGTGTAGGTTATTGCTGCCCCTGGTGGGGGAGTGGATAAGTTGATCCAAAGTGTTGGAATTTATGAATTCCAGAAAATGTTGAGCAAAAGAGTTGGTACATGAGTAGTTTTCCCAGTTAATAGTGGTGTAGTTGAAATCACCCATTATTAGGGTGTTGTGTTGTACCCTAATATTTTCCAGTGTATCAAGAAATGAGGAGTGGGAATCCTGGAACATGGTGGGGGATCTTTAGCAAGTTACAATTTGGATTGCAGTCTTGCCCAGTGTTAGTTGTACTTGGATAATCTCAGATGCATTATGCTGAGCAACTGGCCTAGAGGTGTGGATATCCTTAATGAATATGGACACGCCTCCACCTTTAGTGTTTCGGTCCAGGTTAGGTGGCCGAAAGGTGTGGTATGAATTATAGCCTGGTAATGCAGAGGTGCTCTCTGGAGCCTTCAACCAGGTCTCTGTCACTGGACAGATGTCGATGTTCTCCATTTTATGGAGTGCCTCGAGTGAATACATTTTGAGGTTTAGACTTCTAGCATTGAGTGGCATTACCCTCAGATTTTGCTTGCTTGTACCTGTTATGGTGGTGAATTTGTCATTTGAACCTTGCCTTAAAAAGGCACTATATGGGTGTCGCTTCCTCTTATCTTCTTCCTGTCTGTCCCAAATATTCCTTTCCAGATTGTCTTCTGCTTTTCTACACATGTTCCCAAACCACCGTAATCTGTTCTCTTTGATCTTTTCTGCAATTGGAGCTACTCTGGCTTCTGCTCTTATATCCTCATTTCTTCATCTGTTCCACAGTGTGCATCCTACCACCATTCTCATGCAATTCATTTCCATCACCTCTAGCTTCTTCAACTGTTCTGCCTTTACTGCCCAGGTTTCTGTACCATACAGTAGTACTGGTCACACCACTGTCTTGTACACCTTACTTTTCAGCTTCTTTGGCATTCTTCTGTCACAGACTACCCCTAATATTCTGTGCCAGTTGGCTGCAGCCCTTCTGATTTTAGCTCTGACCCCTTCATTCTTAGTACCCTTCTCCTCAAACACCCCTCTCAGATACTTGAAGCTGTTTACCTGTTCCACTATCTTCCATTCTATTTCTATTCTCAGCTTCTTCTGATTTCCACAATTTGCTGCCATTACCACCATCTTATCTGTGCTTAGTTTCATCCCATGTGCCTTCAGATTTGCATTCCATTCTCCTATCCTTTGCTGAAGTTTGAGCTCATAGTCTGCCTGTACTGCCACATCATCTGCATACATCAGCTTTGTTGATCTGTCCCCTCCAACCTGTTTGCTAATGTAGTCCATCACCAGTATGAACAGCAGTGGGCTTAGAGCTGAACCTTGGTGTACACCCACTCCCACTGGGAGCCCCCTCTGTGAGGCCAAACACTGTTCATACTTTAGTCACTGGGCCCTTGTACATAGACTGCACTAATTCTACCAATGTTTCTGGGACTTCAAACCACTACAGTACTGCCTAGATCAGCTTTTTTGGGATCTTGTCATACGCTTTCTCTAAGTCTAGGAATGCCCAGTTGGACTATCTCTTCATCTCTAGCTTCTTCTTAAGTATGTGTCTCAGTGCAAACATCTGGTCAGTTGTGCTGCATCCTGATCTGAATCCGAATTGCTCATTGCCCATCTTACATTCTACTACTCTGCATATCCATTTATTAATCACTGTCTCCAGTACTTTCATGCAATGTGGTAGGAGTCTGATGTCTCTCTACTATCCATAGTTGTCAATGTCCCCTTTGTTCTTGTACACTGGCACAAGTATGCTTACTCTCCAGTCATCTCGGGTACGCCTTTCTCTCCACACTGCTATTAGTACCCTCAGCAGCCATTTCTCCCCTACATCACCCAGCACCTTTATCATATCTGCTGTGATCTCATCTGAGGCTGCTGCTTTCCCTGACTTCATCTTTGTGTGTGTATGCATATAAGCAAATGATAAAATAGCAAACGCTCATAAGGGAGTTCAAAAATTTTGAATCTATAACATCAAACATTCAAAATAATAAACAAAAAAAAAAAAGAAAAAATACTATTTTCCTTAGGGGTCAACCCACCTGCACCCCCCCCCCCCCCGCCACACCCATTACTAATTATATGTACTAACTCTGAGACTGCACAATAGTGAAGAGGGGGCAAATTCCCAGACCCTGTCCTGTACTATGATACTATGATGATGTATGTGTATTCATCTGCTTATATATGTATACACACACAAACACACACACACACACACACACACACACACACACACACACACACACACACACTCACACACATACACACACACACACACACACACACACACACACGGGTCTACTTTGTTTCATTGAAAGCTCATTTCACTGAATTTGAATTCACCCTGACCAAATCGCTGAAAGATCAAATTACTGAAAACTCATTTCACTGAAGTGAAGTACTGGCACTGTGTAGAGTACTGTAAGGCAAGTAAAAGTATATCCAAACAAACCAGATGCAGAGCAGCACAACAGTCGAGACGGGTCCCCACGTAAAAAATATACAAACGATAATGTCAGTCACCATAAACGTGGTACCCTTGATGGCAATAAAACGTAACACGAGACTTCTCTCATAGAAATAATCAAACTCTCTGTTGTCGAACAAACGTTTAACAGAAAACAACTGTGAATAGTTCAAGAGCTCTTTATTAACAACGAGTGAGCGCTTTCGCCAAAAGGCTTCTTCCGACTCTTATGTGCTCACAAACATCTTTCTTATTTAAAAAAGACACCATCCACTTTCATTGGATACATTATCCCGGTCAAAGGCGGGATTTAAAGCTGTATACACTTCTTATTTTACTTTAACATATAATATTTTATAAAAACTTTCTTTAAAAACACATACTCCGATACAATGTAATAAATCCAATAGCATAGCATAAAATATGTGCAAACTAAAAAATCCAGTAAAACCGGACATCTAAAAAAACGTACTTATTGCTTTACAGCAATCTTGACTACCCTCACACTTTCAAAATGCAATTTTCAAGGCAATTCTTCATGCAAACATTTTCAAGAGCTGGTATACTATGTGTGTATTTAATACCAATATTTCATAGCTTACTCAAGCCCTATATACGTAATGTTGCTCTCCATTTTGATCGTGCAGAAAAATCATTAACATAGCAAGAGGTACATATAAACTAAGTAGCCCAGTAGGAACGAACACCTACGGACAATTCATCCTGTTCCTACAGCATATTTAATAAGACTCACACTCCTCAAATCTACAACAGGTACGTTCTCATGAGAATCCATAGAAGGTTGCTCAGGGATAGATAAATTAACCATGTGCATTAAGGGACTTGTTTAACACCATATTCAGGGCAATAGGTATAAAACTAAACTACAATACAGTAATGCACATAGTCATAAATAAGTGCATAGCTAGTTAAACTAACCTATAAACATACAGGTTAAAATATCGCGTACGACTTGCACAATATGTATAACATTTATCATTGTCAAGTTGACAAATCATGCAGCTGCATATGTTATAATTACTACGTCAGTATGTAATACTTGATTATGTATATATAAAATTTAGTTTTAATAATTATGTGTACAAACACTTTACGCACTTATAACTTAGATACAGATAAAAACCAAAGATGTCAAACTTATAAGTGATCAAGTTATTAAAAGCACATACATATGTACATATATATAAAAGTGCACATACATAATAAATGTACACTCATACATGCATATCAAGTGTATACACATATATGTATATATATATATATATATATACATATAATAACACATAAATGTTTACAGACTCAAAAGATAAACAAACATTATCTGGAAGGGGGCATACTTCAAACTAAAACCTTAAATCAGGTTGAGAGGATATATATGTGTGTTGTATGTATGTACATGCAATATTCCAAAAGTACTGATGGAAGTACCCAAGTGACAACTCTCTCAATATCACAAAGTAAAACACTGATACTCATACTCAATGCTTTTTCCTACACAACCTCCTACTCTTTAGGAAGGGTTTGATTTGTACCTCAACGACAAGGTATCAACTCAACTGGCACCTCGGCGTTCGTGAAAATCTACTGCCAATCATTAGCGGACTGGAGTTCCGCTGTGGCAACCCCTAACTGGGAAAAGCCAAAAGACAACAATAACAACTACTGGAAAGGTATTTCTATGAACTCAAGTAAATGAGGAAGTGGGTGATAGCATTACGGAATTAAGATAATTAATAACAGCAAAGAGGAAAGCTAAATGAAAGTACATAAAACTGGAAATAAATAACATTGAAGACAATAACAGCAAAAATGAAAAGAGGAAAAATAGACATGCAGGCAGCAGAGAACATCCAGAAATGTTAGAAGCACACTGTAAAAGACAGACCACACCGCTCAGGTAGCTGAGCTGCAAAAGGAAAGCCAGGACTGCTGAAACCTGGAACTGCAAGAAAAAAGGGAAAACTACAACAGGAGGCAAAGCAAGAACATGCACCAAAAACATATTGGAAGAGTATGTTGATGGTCCAAGTGAGAGCTCTCAAAAAAAAAATAAAATAAAAAATAAACTTCAAGCAGAAGTGGAGAGAGTGACAGAGAGAGAGAAAACTTCTATGGAGGGATGGAGGGCTAAAGTTATACTTCTCAACTGTCCAGATTTTTCAGAATGTCCAGATTTTTGCTTCAAAATTTTGGTATGTTTTTCATAAAATTTTTCATTTTCTAACAAATCACTGGTATGATCTGAGGAATGAAATTAGTAAAGTCATGTATTTGAGTTTCAGACTCCATATCTTTTAGAAAATGCATTTTAATACATACTTGGTTGTTCTAGCAAATTTCTAAGTTTATAAGAGCAATATTTAAAATATCTCCCTAATTTTGGGCCTTTGTACCCTGTTATGTCAGGCATTGTCCAGATTTCTTGGGCTAAGAAGTTGAGAGGTATACCTTAATTTATTTTGTTTGCAAGAAAAATGTAATCCGTTCTGGCAGACACAATCTATATATATATATATATATATATATATATATATATATATATATATATATATATAAATATATATATGTGTGTGTGTGTGTGTGTGTGTGTGTGTGTGTGTGTGTGTGGTTTACTATCAAAATTGAGAACAGCGGTGCTACACAGATGGAAAACTCGAAATATGCATGTTCGAATTTCCATCTTGCTGAACATGTCCATCTTCGAAATTTCATATCAGCGAATGCAGATTGCGATACAGTGTGGTTTGGGAAATTCATCCCTTTCCACACTGTAGTGCTATCTAGGAATTGGAATATATATTTAGCAGGGGATGTGGGGAGCACAACCCCCCCATGGGGGTGAAGAGGGGCTTTCCCCCTTGCAAAAACGTGATGTGAGCGATAGGAGTTTCATTTATCTGATTTATACGAACAACACATTATATGTTTGAGGACAATGTTGAATCTGTTGAATTCGTTTAGCTGATTCGACATTGTGATATGTTATAGATTTTTACTTTTTTTTTAAATTTTTTTTTGTTTCAAACAGAATTTATTTTTCTGTTCGACATTTTGATAGTAACCTTATACACAGACACACACACACACACACACACACACACACACACACACACACACACACATATATATATAAATATATATATATATATATATATATAGAGAGAGAGAGAGAGAGAGAGATGTAGTAAAAGGGTGGAGAGGCACACAAGGAGTCTGCAGGAAAAATTCTGGTCTCCTTCAGAAGTATTTATATATGTGTGATAACAGTTACATGAGGCAATCACAAATGAGTTGGATACTTTTTTTTCCAAGCAACTTTATTGAATTATCACTTGTGATATAGGCAAATTTAAATTCATATAAAAGTAATCAAACTATATTAACATAATAAGCATTATACTTGACATATATTGCTATATATCATATAACCTAAACAATATTGCATAAATTATTCAGTTCCTGCCTTTTTTAAACAAGGAACATCTTTAATAAACCATCACTTGCTACATAGGTAATCATACATTTATATAAATGAAAACAAACCACACCAACACAATCCTAGTTGGAAGCATTTTATGTCACAAACCATACTGACACACTCCCAGTTGCAAAAGTTATACATCACTTATAATCTATCCAATCTTTCTCAATCAAACATTATATAACTCATTTAATTCCCACTGCCTTTTAAACCTCATTCCTCCCTTTTATGTATTTTTTTCACAATTCACATTTTTTCCTATGTAGTTTGCTCCTACCAGTTTGTAAAGATCTCAGCTGTAGTCATTTTATCTGTGTTACTATATTCACTACTTCCAGTATAGTCGGTTTAAATTTTGAATTCCATTTTCTAGTAATTGCTTTTTGGCAGCCACCAGTATTAGACACAGCAAGGCATTACCATGTCTAGGCAGTTGTGACTCTGTATCATAGCTCAGAAAAATCATCTCTCTTGTCAGACCAATCTTCTCATCTAACATCTCTGACAGTGCATCCTGCAGAGAATCATTAAAGGCCACAAACTCACTGCATTCCTAGAAAATATGTTCCCAGTTACCTCTTTCTTCCACTTCACACCTCCAACATTTGCTGTCTGCCTGAGGAAAATTTCTCTGAAGTCTACATGGGGTATAAAAATACTGATGTAAACATTTCCAGGCAAAAATCCTGTCTTCTAGATATTGTTGCATATATGGAAGACATACACATATCCTCCCATTGTTTCTTTGTGAGTTCCTTATCCAATCTCTCTTTCCAATCCTTTATAATCTCCTCTGATTGATTCTTATAGTTAACATGCAATATTTTATATTCTCTACTAATTATTCCCTTTTTAATGGCAGCTTCTGTTCTAGATTCTATTACAAACTCTCTCAGTGCTGGTCTTTCATTTAGGACCACCCTATTTCTTTCTCTTTGCCTATACTCTGATATCATTCCCTGATAAGGAAGGCAATCTCAAACCTGCAGTCCAAATAAATTATTTGTGTCTTCTATTCTTTCATCTTTCCTCTTCTAGTTATTTGCTCCAAATAACTTGGTTCCTTTGCCAGTTTTCTCCAATAAATTCCTGCCTACTTTTGCCTATTGTCTGTATCCCTAATTGCAGTCATCCCTATCATCAGAATCTCCTTTCTCCATTCCTGTGTTGGTTTAGTTCTTAGAATACTTGTTGCTGCTTTATGGATATAATATTCTATATTATTATTGTTATTCTCCTTAAATACCTGCATTCAAAATCCCAGCCTCTCCCTGTTTCTTGAGCTTCTCCCTGTTTCATCATCATCCCTTTCCACTACTTGTCAGTGAGTTGAATATAAAGGATGTTATGCTATAGTTTACCTACTGGATTTTTGCTCCAACAAACAAGAAATAGTCAGGACTGTATGGTATGAACATTTTCATACTGTGGCTATATAATTGCTTCTGTACTGTTACCTGAGTAAAGTGTCTTTTAAACTTAATTCATGGTCAGTGTGTGATCTCAGAAAAGAAAGCCCATAACAACATTGAAATTTACTAATTTTAACAGAAACTGATACTTACAGTTTTGATCTATCCCTTTCAGGAAAATGCAGTCTAATTAAATGTAAATTGCAAGCAAGGGTGCCCACAGGCAGGTGCAAGGGGGTGCATTTGCTCCCCCACCCTGGAACTGGCTGGCCCGGAGATTAGATTTTCTTTAAATTAAAAAAAAAAAAAAAAAAATTAAAAAAAAAATGTTTTTTTTTAACCTTTGCTTTGCATCCAGTCGCTCAAACACAACATGTCAGTGGCGTAGCTAGCAAGGGGCGAGAGAGGCCATCTGCCATTGGCGGCACTTTTGTGACTTTTAATAGTTTAAAAAAATAACTGTTTTTTAAGGTCGCCCTTTAAGAGCAGTACTGTAGCATGCTGTACTTCCGGTCCAGTCACCTGCATCACGTCTTGCGTATGTTGTGGACGTCCTGTCTTCCATGGAATTTAAAATACAGTTTGCTTCACCTGTTCCAAGGAGTTTTGCTGCTTTGTATTATTCACCAAGTAAGGGGAGTTTTCTTAGTGTGTGCCGACCGATCAAGTAAGGGGAAGCTAGTTTTGCTTGCCGTTCATTCAAGTATGATAGGTAGGTCTGTAATCATATACAACTTTGAAGTAACTTAAAACAAAGATTTTACATAAATGATAAAATATGTATGTGGAAGAAAGAGATTTTTTTGATTGCCAGGGTCTTGCAGCAGTTAAGTTATATTCTTGCAAGATTTTCTGGCTATATGCAAATGCTCTTAATCTTTTGATATAGTCCAGCGTCATACTAGTCAATACTGATAATATAAGGTTCCCAAAAATTATTTGTAATTTATATTTTGGCATGATATCGGACTCTGATCAATGTACTTAGTTTAAAGTCAATCTGAGCATGAATTTTTTTCCATAGATAGTTTGGCTTATTATATATGTGGAGATTTGTTGCATCTAAATGATTTTATGCTAATAAATGTGTTCATACTAGGGTCATCTGATTTCTTATCCAAGTATGACTTACACTGATAGTTCTCAGCTATATAGTATTGTGGTGACACTGACAGAAGACAAGAAAATGTTTCATTTTTAGTTATTCCTCATTTTACTACAGCACATTTTCATCAAAGCATTTTCACTGTACTCTGCTGAAGTATCATCTAACCTTTAAGGCTGGTACTTTAAAAACGTTGATGGCAGCCTTCATTTTATTTTTATTTACTAACCTACTAAGCCCACTGACAATACAGACTTAAAATAATTAATTGAAACATAAATGATTAGTTGACTTGACAGACTAAAAAGTACTTACAAAAAAGGACAGTGCATGCCACATCCACCAAGACATGTTCAGAATTACTTATCTGCATCAAACCACCACAACTTTTGTGTCATACTGCTATATGCCCAGCTTTTGTATTTTTGGAAACTTAAGATTATTATATCCTTTACTGAGACATTAGCATGCAGCATACTTCTGGCAGAATCTTAGCTACACTTACTCTTGAAGGCACATGAAAGGACTGAGAGAAGGTTATATGATATAGTGATTGGTGACTTCATTCAGGAATGTCAGTCTTAAACTTTTACGATGAATTAGAATTGAAAGGCTGCTTGCTCTGAAGTCTATTTAACAGCACATCACCTCTTTCCAGGAATGAGTCATATTATAGGATCGTAACAGGTTATTAGGTTAATGGCCCTGGGGCCCTTACAAGCCTAGCCAAGAGTTTATCTCCAAAACAAAACTCAGTCAGCACCTGTCATCCCTGTCATTGAGGGACACAGTTGGAACTCCTGGGACAAATTTGTGGCTTCCCATCCACTCCTCAAGGTTGTGTGCGAAGAGGGTCAGTGATGTATTCTGTTTGATGTGTATGGGAAGTCTATTCCAGAGACAGAGCAGCCCCTGGGATAGAAACCTATCTCTCCAGCAGGTTTTGTTCATGTCACACATTAGATTCAGGCCTTTCGAGTGGGTAATGAGCAAGGAGTTAGACTTATGGATATTGAGCATCTCTAGTAGGGCAGGGTCTGAAATTGCCTTGTAGGCGAGACACAGATCACCTCTGAGCAATGTCTATGATACCAAGTAAACTGACAGTGATTTGGGCCTGTCCGCATAGGACTGGTGTTGGAGGCCATGGATTCTCTTTGTGAGGTATTTCTGTGGCCTTTCCATTTGATGCAGATGTTTGGAGAGGTACATATCAAATGAGGCATTATACTCAATTATTGGTCTAATGAGTGAGGAGTACAGACAGGTAATAACCTCCTTTTTTTCTGAAAGCAATCCCTTCACTTATGAGATGAAACAAGTAAAAGGCTTTTCTGACAACTGCCGCTACATGATCGTCAAATGGTGAGATTGTTGTCAACCTGAGTACCCAGGTTTCTCATCACAGGTTGTGTGCTTAAGGGTTGCTGTTGATGTGGTAATCAATAGGGGCCGTGTTTTGCTGAATGGTAAGATAATACATTTTTTTGCATTTAACTTGAGGCCATGACTTTGGCACCAGTCATTAGTTGCTGTGAGACCCTCTTGCAGTATGTTAATATAATTTGGGGTGTCAATAACTGAACCCAACTTGCAGCTGTCCGTAAACTTGGTCAGCCACAGGCCTTTTGTCTTTGTCTGGACCTCTGAGAAGTAGATGCCAAACAGTAGGGGCCCCAGGACAGATGCCTGGGAAACTCCACTAGTGACAGGTCTGCTATCAGCGGTGGAGGCACCAATTTTGACCTTGATGATCCTGCTGGTGAGCCAGTTGACCACCCACATGATGAGATCAGGATTTATGCTAAGTTGTGTTAGCTTTTCAAAGATGCCTGAGTGAGGGATTTTGTCAAGGGCCTTGGCCAAGTGAAGGTAAGCTGTTTGTACTGACTTTCCCTCATCCAGGGCCTTGGTGACAGTCTCAAAGAAGTTAGCCAGGTTCAGCAGGCAAGATCTGACCTTGATGAATCCGAACTGGGTGGGGTCAAGTGCTTGGAGACTGCCTATGTCCTTGTTTATGAGATCCATAATAATACACTTCATGGCTTTACAGATCAGACTTGTAAAGCTGATGGGGTGATAGTTTCCAGGGTCAGTAGTGGCACCACCTTTGTGCAAGGAGATGACAATGGCAGTTATCCACTCTACTGGAATGAAGCCTGTACTTAGGCTGTGGTTGAATAGGATGCTCAATGGTGAAGCTATTTCTTGCTGGAGATGATGCAGAATACAGCCTGGGATACTATCAGGTCCAATGGAAGCTGTGTTCCTTGCCTTGGATAAGGCCTTTAACTCTTGATCTATGGAGATGTGAGGTGTGGGACAAGCGTTGGGATGTCAAAAGGGCCTTTGGTGAGGACAGGGGGTTGAAGTTTGTGCTGAACCTATCTGCTAGCAGGTTGGCTAAGTCAACATGATCAATGCAAGTGGTACCATTAAGTACAAATTCAGAACAAACTTGGGCTTTGCCATGGAGGTTCCTGATGTAACTCAAGAAGGCTTTGCGGTTTCCCTTTGTTTTGGAGGCTAGTTTCAATTCATAATTGGCTTTGGAGGTTTTCACTAGTGATCTAATTTGCTTGTTGAGGCTAAGGAGGGAGTATTTCTAACTTGGAATTTGTTCCCTTTTAACCTCAGACAGCAGTTTCTTCCTTTTGTTGTAAAGGCTGTTGATAGAGGATGTCTGCCAGCCAAGTTTCTGTTTCCTTGATAAGCAGGTTTTAGCTCTGTTGGGTATGGCTGAGTCCATGCAGTTGTGCAGGTGCTTGTATACTGCACTGGCCTGCTGTTCAGCATAGTTGTCTGCATCCACTGAGGGAGGAGGTGGGGTGAAGCTACTGAAACCCTTCCTTATGAGGTTGTAGTCAGCTTTTGAGAAGTTTTTTAGGTTGATTACGACCGGGGGAGGGGTTGGGTGGGATATAAACTTTGAATGAGACAGACCAATGATCTGATCTCTCCAGGGAAGAATATACTATGGGAGTGGTGCAGCAGTCACCCATGTTGGTAAGAACCAAGTCCAGAATGTTATCTCCTCTTATGGGGTTGAGACGAGTTGGTCTAGTACTTTAGAACTGATGAAGTCAAGGAATCGTTGGACGAGTGCCGAATGCATTAGTGCAGGAATAGTTGACCCAGTCTATGGTGGAGACTCCAATGATTTTTACTGCTTTGCATTATTCATCAAGTAAGGGGAGTTTTCTTAGTGTGTGCCGACTGATCAAGTAAGGGGAAGTTAGTACTGTGTTGTAATTTAACAGGGGTGGATGCTACTGTCCTGAGAATGTCCTCCTTTGGAAGAGATACCTAGTAACTATGAATATGTTATCAGTTTGCCATCCATTCCCTATTGCAATATTACTAGCTTATCATTTTTTAATGTAACACAGGCAATTCATTCTTCAAGGGCAACAGGGACATTATTTGTAGATGAAGCAATGAAACATACAGCTGTTTGCTAGCAGCAACTTCTTCATTAGTTACAGATCTGTTTAATGTGGAATTATTTAGATGACTTTAACTTCTGCAGAGATTGTGCATCTTTACTGATATTGGTGAATGTAATGAGAGAAATTTGAGTAGACTTTTATGATGGACATGTTCTGAATTGGGGCAGTTTTGTCATTTATTGGTTCATACATTTTGTTTAATTTTTTACTGGAAAAATGTTCAAAACAATAAATTTGAAACACGCTGTAACAAGTATGTTGTATTATACAAGGAATATAATTTAATACAGTCAGGAAGGTGAATAAAATGTGTGCAAGGGGCCTATGATTTGAAAACAGTCCAAAGGTAAACTTTATCCACCACTGGCCAGAAGCATTTTCTTTGAATGTTGGTTTCAATGCTGTTTCAATGAATGTGATTATCAGGGGCAAAGAAGTTTTAATGATAAGTCTGTTTTCATTTTGAGACTGTACTGCTTCATTTAGCAGGAGTCTATCAGTGTTTGTGCTATAAAATTTAAAATAAAAGTTTTAAATGAAATCCAAATAATCATTGTAGAAGTAAAGCATAAAGCAGTATGCACACTAGTGTTTATGGTAAATGGGAGAAATAGGCAAGTAACAGGACACAGGAATAGCTGCAGGGGGGGGGCTGCATATGAGGGAAGCCCCATTTGACCATGATTTTGTGAAGGTGGAGGGGCGGCAAACTCAAAGACATCTCTGGGTAGCACAAACTCTAGCTATGCCTCTGCAACAGGTGTTTGCAGCCTGTTTTTGTCTTCTTTATCTGTGCGACCAATGGTTTATGTCTTCATCGCCCGCACAGAATTTGAATTCTAGAAGACATTTGGATTGCAGGTGAATGTACAAGTGAGAGGTAGGTGTGTGTGTGTGTGTGTGTGTGTGTGTGTGTGTGTGTGTGTGTGTGTGTGTGTGTGTGTGTGTGTGTGTGTTTGTGTCTAAGTGTTTAAGTGGTGTGTGTGTGTGTGTGTGTGTGTGTGTGTGTGTGTGTGTGTGTGTGTGTGTATGTAAGTAAGGGAGAGGTAGGAATGTGTCTAAGGGAGAGATTCATACCGTGCAATTATCCAGATTCTTGCCTCATATTTTCGGTTTGTTTCTCATAAAATTGTGTTTTTTTTTGGCAAATCATTGATGACTCAAGTCAGAAAATAATGGCAGACATTTGAGCTTTAGACTTCATATCATTCAGAAAATGTATACTAATGCAAAACTTGTTCTATCCACTTTCTAAGGAGGTAGGGGGATGTATGTGTGTGTCATGCCTATCAACTGTATATATTTTCATAGAATGTCCAGATTTTTGCCTTATATTTTTGGTCTGTTTCTCATAAAAACTCCTTTTTGTTTTTTCTGACAAATCACTGGGATGAGCAAAGGATTAAAGTCAGTAAATGATGACATGCATTTGAGTTTCAGACTCCATATCCTTCAGAAAATGCATTCTTACACAAATCCTGTTATTTTAGCAACTTTCTAAATGTGTCCCTAGTTTTGGGCTTTTGTCCCCAGCAGATTTCTTGTGAAAGATATTGTGTGTGTGTGTGTGTGTGTGTGTGTGTGTGTGTGTGTGTGTGTGTGTGTGTGTGTGTGTGTAAGAGGGAGGTAGCATACCCTTCAGCTGCCCAGGTTTTTGCAGAATGTCCAGAGTTTTGTCCCATATTCCTCCTAAAATGCATTGAAGTTGCTAAATAATGACAGACATTTGAGTTTTAGATGTCATATACTTTTAAAAAATGCATACTAACACAAATCCTGTTATTCTGTCAAGTGACTATGTTCATGAGAGGAATATTTATGCTCTGTTCCTATTTATTTTAGACTTTGTCCAGACTTCCTGCACTAAGGTTGAGGGGTGTGTGTGTGTGTGTGTGTGTGTGTGTGTGTGTGTGTGTGTGTGTGTGTGTGTGTGTGTGTGTGTGTGTGTGTGTGTGTGAGTGTGTGTGTGTGTGTGTGTGTGTGTGTGTGTGTGTGGAATCACTATTGTGGTATAGAATTCTAAGGGAGTATTAGTAGCACAGTAGGTAGCATGCTTGCATCTTGTTGCAGAGGGCTGAAGGTTTGACTCCCAGAGAATGTAGATTTGTATTTTAAGGGTGTGGGATGGTGCATTCCTGAGTATGTCCTCCTTTCGATGAGATGCCTAGTAACTATGAACCTGCTTTTCAGCTTGCCACCCATTTCCTATTGCAATTACCAGCTTACCATTTTTTATTGTAATGTAAGCAATTTATTCTTCAAGAGCAGCAGGCACTGAATTTGTAGATGAAACACTGAACTATAGTTGTTTTCTAGCAACAACTTCTTCATTAGTGTCACATCTCTTTTTAATGTGGAATTATTCGGATGACTTTTACTTCTGCAGAGACTGTACATATTGACTGATACTGGTGGATTGTAATGAGACATGTTTTAGTGGCCTTTTATCGTTGAAATGTTCTCATTTGGGCAGTTTGTCATTATTGGTTCATATGCTTCATTGCTAAAAGGAAAAATGTTCAGAACTATATATTTAAAACACACTCTAACAAGTGGTGCTGTATTATACAAGGGATATAATTCAGTTAGTATAAAGTATAATTAATACAGTCAGGGAAGTGAATCAAAGAACTTTAGCATGGTTCTAAAAATGTGTGCAAGTAGGAAAACAGCCCAAAGGTAAACGTACCTTGCCACTGGCCAGATGCATTTTCTTTGAATGTGGGTTTTAATGCTGTTTCAGTGAATGCGGGTTTCAACGGTAGGAAAGTTTTAATGCTAAGTCTGCTTTCATTGTAAGACTATTGCTTTGTTTAGGTTTTGTAAATGTCTATCAGTGTTTGTGCTATAAAATTTGAAATAAAAGTTGTAAATGAAATCCAGATATCTGTAATCATTGTAGAAGTAAATCATAAAACAGTATGCACACTGAGAGATTTGAACAGTGTCTATGACAAATGGGGAGGGATAGCCAAGTAATGGGACACTGGAATGGCTGCATGGGCAGGGGGGCTGCGTGGGTGGAGGAGGTGGGGCTGTGTGGGCGGGGCTCTGGGTTTGCACCCCCCCCCCCTGCTAAAAATACTGTGGGCTCCCTTGGTTGCAAGTAAGGTAATTGAAAGTTATTCAACACACCCATATATATACAGTGACTGTATTATGACATATATTGAAAGACAGTTAAAATATAGGCAACGTAAATCATTATCAGAATAAAAATAAACTATATGTTTATCACATTTGATATATATGCCAGATTAATAGGTACAGTTTCATTATTTTTCTTTTGCCTTTAGCATAATTATTTTCAACATGATTGTCGCAAAGATTTCTAAGAGCTTCAGAAATGAAAAATAATTTGACAATCTTATTCATGTTAAATGGGGTGGGTAGTGAAGTAGAGAAAATACATAGATAGCATAGAACACTGACAAGAATATCACGAACATCACTTGGGGTCGCACTCCATAAAGTTGATGCAGTCCAGTATTTTCCTCTGAGCTGTGTGCAAAAGTTGTGGATAACCACCTAATAGGCAAATATGTCTTAGCATACACATAATAACTCAGCACAAAGCAGATTTAACCAGCAATGTCTGCACACTTTCAAATAGTCATGTCAAATTTGTTTGTCAAGAAAAGTCTCTTATGGACACAGTCATCAGGTAGTCTGTCAGCAGTGCAAGTGTATGCCAAGCAACAGCAGAGGAAAACAAGCAGAGGATAGACTAGAATCTGTAACCTTCTTGTGAAAGGCAAACAACCAAGCATAGTGGCAAGCAGTAGTACTGTAGCAAAGCAAAAATGTGACTACCTTATACAAAAATACGTGTATACAACTCAAACAAAGGAGAAATGTGATCCATATGTCAAACACATATGCCATGTCAGAGACAACATGAGATGAATTGTCAGGTATGCAATGTATATGTGTAACATGCAGTGAATAAACACGATCCTATCAGAAAGAAGTCAGTACACATATGTACACAATGGAATAGTATGTAAATGATGAGATATGTATAACGAATGACAGCTTGTGCACAGGAATAAAGAAAAACAATTTCTGGTAATACTCAACACAGAAGTATGACAGGAGCAATGATGTAATCCAAGCAATTGCCAGCACCTTGTACGCATAAGCCTTGCATGTGTATGATGGCCAGTATGCTAGGTACTATTGTAACAGTGCAACTACATGACAACAATGGTTGATGGCCAATATGCTAGGTACTATTGTAACAGTTCAACTACATGACAGCAATGCTAATATAGACAAAAGTAAATGTATATGTGCAACACATATGCCAAAATTAAAAAGGAAAGGAAGATGGACAACACAGGCCCACATCAGTGAGGAACTGTCAGCAACAGAAAGTAGGCACACAATAAAGCAGGGCAACCTTAGCTAGGGCACATATTGCACATGTGTTCATCACACAAAATGATGTGGAAGTCCACCAAAGCTACATTGAAGCAAATGGCAAATGCATGTCATATGGGCAAACTGGATTGCTGATGGCTATAAACATGTCTGTGTACAAATGAGAAGAACATAGTAATGTGCAACTGTTGAACAGCAAGATGCACAGGTACACAAATAATTTTCATTATCACATACAGATAGATACTGTCATGCAAACATAATAAAATAGGTGCCACTTACACCCTTATTGATATAAATAGCACTGTCCATGTGTAGGACTGATCAAAGGATAGTCCTGTAAACAACAGTACAGCAAAGAAAATGGAATAACTGTATATACACAGTCATGTATTACAAAGATGTGTGTGTGTAAGTCATAATATGTGCATACACATGTACATCATTGCATATATACTACAATTGCATACATATGCAAATTTGTTTGTGTGTGTTCTAACATAAGTTATTCTCAAAATGACTGGCTAATGACAAAAGCAAGATGAGGATAAACAAGACATTCAGGAATTATGCTAAACAAAGCATCACCTCCTCTGTATATTCACTAAAAGGCCAGTGAATGTCTATGCAGTATGCAAAGGATACCTGCTCATAATACCAGTCACAGCAATGTAATATAACATAGCATATTTGCCACTACATGCCACATACAAAGCTATTGTGCAGTGAGACATCATGACACAACAATGGTCACACCAGAATAAGAAAGGACCTGTCATACTGTTGAACAGTCATAAGTCAGCAACAGCCAATATAGAAATGGGTGCAATATATACACATGGATAAAGTGCAAATAAACAAAATGGACCCACCTCACTGTGTTAAGTGCAAAGTATGAGAATAATGTAGTTTGTGAGTTGCTGTGATACCATCTAAATATACACTGGAGCAGCACAAGTAGAACAGTTGTGTCTCTCTTGCATCATAGTAACTGCAACAGTTGTAACTGTCACCTGCAGGGCCTGGGTGTATTGGGCATAACAATACTATACTGCACTGTATGCATAGGAGTACACTTACACATGCCAACAGAACTAAGGTGTAACACCCCTGCCCATATGGAACAATGCATGCAGTAAACATAGCATGTAAAGTACATCTAATTGATCTTCTCATGTGTAATGTGGTAATGCATGTCATACGTAGCATAAACATAATGGCATATTACCTGACACATGCAGTGAAACAGTAGGATGATGTATGTCAGAAATGCATGACAGTAATATATAGTAATATGTAATGCCTACACAATTGTGCCTGTACAGCACATAGTTGGACATTGCCAACACAATGGTGGGATCAAACATCACAAATGATCTCTCAAGTGATCTCTATGAAGGATTCAAGGATGGTCCTTGCCATATCGTAAAAAAAGTTCTTCATCAGGTCCCTCATCTGTGTCTAGAAGATGTCTGCTATCACCTACCATATCTGGTCCTGAAAATCATCTCTCTGTCAAGGGGATGGACATCTTCTATGGAAAGCAACAGGAATGATGGCACATGCCAGACCTGGACTATTGTCATCCTCATCACTGACTTCATCATGGTCTTCATCCTGGTCTTTAGAGTCAGAGTTGCATGTCAGGGGTCTGGCACATTGTCATTTTCTTCATCTGATATGAAAGACATCAGGGTTCCCATGCTCTGTCAAGGTTCAACACAGCAAAAAAAAAAAAAAAGTATATGCATAATACTTATTCTCCAAAAGCTATGAGTATTTAGCATGTCACATATACAAAATGATAATCTACATGTGGTAACTTTTCTGTATGCAATATTATAATACTGTATGGCTTTATACAACAGTAACTCTGTATGTGAGAAAAGTATGAAGAAAGGCATGAATTCAATCCACAACAATGTACAAAATGGTGTGTATCATACATCATAGTCATGTGCAAAATAGGTATGTCATAAAACACAATCAGATTTGCATCTAAACATGTGACATGTTTGCTCAAAGTATATCATAATACAGTACAGTCATTAAAGCTGAATTGTCAGATGATATGACCCATAAGGTGTATTTAGACTTTGTAAAACAACAACATTATGAGGATTGTAGTTGTACAATCATAATCATGCAACATTCCCAATGTCTTATTATCCATATATATTGATGATATTAATAGAAGACCAACCCTGGGATTCATGAGCAGTCATGCAAGAATAATCTACTTTTGCATGGACTGTTCCATGTAGGAATATAGCAGCACCGCACCCTACATATTAATGAGGGTGCGCTGCTGTATTTCTACACCTACACAATCCGTGTATGAGTGCAGGAGGCATGTATAAGTCCTGCACGGACACTTCAACATGCCCCATGCACTTAGAAAGTGCTGTACGGCACTTTCAAACAAGGAAGTAGCATAATATTAGAGCCTGGCTCTAATATTATGCATTATTTCAGTGTCCGCGGACACTGAAATGTAAAACTAGCATGTCAGTGTCTATGGACACTGAAATAAGAAAAAAAACCACAATCCTCAAGAAGTAGCCCGCACAGTACATGACTGTTTCCATAATGGCCAGATCCCTGCCCCACATGGCTGCAACCTGCTGATAAATATATGTAATAATGTAATATTTCTTTATATATATTTTTTTACAAATAAAGCACAGTGCAGCAGGTTTGCCTACTGTGGCGCTTTGCTCAGCCCAACTTAATTGTTGTTTGAGAATGAAATAGAATTCTGAAGGAAAACTAGTTTTTGCTGATGTAGCATAGTGGTTAGAGCACTGGTTTAGTGTGCAAGCCATGCACAGTTCGAATCCCAGCTCTGGCTGATATATTTTATGTATGGAAGCAGTTGTAAATTAATGGTTATGAATTGGAATGATATTTGTAAGCCATGTGCCTCACGTAGTGTAGGGCTGGGAAAATGCCACAGAGAAATGTAAAAAAAACTTCTATTTTTTTTTTTTTTTATTGTTTGCGCCCAGTTAAGCCTGCAGCATCTATGCTGAAACAAGCTAAGGATTGCTTAAGCATGAAAATATAAACAATCCTTAGCAACTGTAAGCGAACTTTTGCTTGTTTTTGGTTATTGGTGTTCGCTTTCATCTCTCAACTGTAAGCTTTGCTTAGCTGGTTTAAGCCTTGCTAAGCAGATTTGCATGGAGCTAAGCATAGCTTAGCATATTTGAAAATCGGCCAATAATGGAAAAGTGCAGGAAAACGACCTTATTTAAACTGCACAGGCAGGAATACAGCCATATCTCTTTAAGTAAAGTAGAGTCTGATCAGGGCAGCAACAATGGCAGGTGTAGGAGAGGGTTTTCGCTTCCAGGTACAACGCTTGGGCATCCAGGAGTCCAGGGTCATGGTTGGACTCCTTATCAAAGGCCATGAAGCTAGACTGCTGCACGGCCAATATCAGGGCTCCCAATACAAAACGGAGGCCTGGGGTCATCTGGCACATGATCTCACCAGTGCCACTGGCATACCCCAAACTGCTGAGTAGGTGCATCATCACTATGTCAACCTAAAGCATAGGAGGGGTGAGCTCATGGTCCAGTGGAACCAAGAGGCATGAGCGGAGGACGTCTCAGTAGTTTGTAAGTATCCAGTCTGTATATTTGTAAATAATTACTTAAAAATTGTATATGTTACTGTACAGGTGTGCTTAATGTATGTTCTTTCTCCATACAGCTACCAATAAGTGGGCTGTGAACACTGATGCCCATGCACAGCACCTGGTCCGACTCCAGCGAGAGTTTGGTGAGTACAGAAATATTTGTAATATCTGCTGTAATAAATCAGAAATAGTAGTACTGTCTGTATATATAATTGTGCTCTAACTGTACTGAATGAATGCATGAGTCAGGCTGCCAGTGATAGAACTCAGTAGTGCCAGCTGCTGTGTAATACAGAGTTTTGTAGCAAACAAGGTACAATTGAGGAGAAGAAGAGTAGGATATGTATTAAGCTGTCTGAAAGAACTGCTAAGGAACTGCTGTGTCAGGGCTACTGTAACAGTTACAAATGAGAAGCAGTCATCCTGTGCAGATCATGCAGTAATATTAACTGTGGATTTCTGAGTTATAGAAAGTGTTTTTATGTTATGTCAAAAATAATAAAGCTGACTACCACAGACTGTTTTCTTTCATTTGTCTTGCATCTGAAAAGTAACTGAGGTGAAGTGATGTAGCACTGTTCATCTACATAGTTCAGAATATGGATCTGAAATAACTGACAAAATGCAAAAGTAAATATTTTCTTCAGTAATGTCTTGTACTGTGTTCCTGCCACCATTGCATTGTGCTAAACTGACAAAATGCAAAAGTAAATATTTTATTCAGTAATGTCTTGTACTGTGTTTCTGCCAGCATTGCCTTGTGCTAACCTTTGCATATCAGTTGTATGTAGTCCTCCTGGATGTACAGGGAAGTGTGAGACACTAAGAGGTGCAGACGGCAAAAGTAGTGTGTTGACTTGATTCTAAATTAAAGTCTGTTTTAGTAAAATGTCCAAATGTCTAGTTTTAATAATCTGCTCATATTGTGTAAACAGTAACATCAGCAGTTTCTTGTTCTGATGTTTGTTGTAGGTATTATGGAAAACAAATAAAAAAAAAACGTTTGATAAAAAAAGTAGAGTCTGTAGAAAAGTATGTACTAGACAGAAATAACCCAAATAACATACAACTTCCCCAGTAGATCAGTCTGATAAAGGCTATGTCTGTAGTTCCCTTTTGTGCACACACACCATGGTTCGAATCCAAGGACTGCTACTAACATGCCTTTCTAGTTCTACAGCTGTAAACCTGAATATTGATAGAAACACTAATCTATTGTGAACAGATATTTTCCCCACAGATAAATAAATATTTGCAGAAACAGTATGATGGGTATATGTATGAAATGTGTATAAACGTTCTGTTGAACATCCCCAGTCCTACAAATAGAAGCAGGCTAGCCATCTACACTATGCAGTCTGGCCAATACAAGCCTCTCAAGTGTTTCACTGCCACAGATAGTTTCCCCTGTTGCTAAGAAAGCTGAACCCAGATAACATCACAGTACAAGTATGCCAAAAGCACACTTACAAAACAGCAGGACAGGGAACACATTGTTATGTTTACCAGTAAGTATAAAAGCTATGAGTCCCCTATACTTATGTACATAGAGTTGTCAAACCTTGCCCCATAGTACTCCAGGTGCACATATGTACAGGTATGTATGTATGTGCTGTAGTACTTGCATGGCCCAGGTAGAGGTTAACAGAGGGCAGAACTGAAGAGTACTGAACAGTAGTGTATTGAGAAGTATCACTAAAAGCAGTTGTTAATGGAATTATTTTCTCTACCTCACCACTCATCTGCTCCAATAACTGCACAAAATGAAATATGGGTATGTTGTCACCAAAACTTACTGTTGGGACCTTTATTCCATTTTGGTTATTATATTTGAAACTGTGTGCATACTAACATACCTTGTTGAATAACCATTCTTGTTGGCCTGTTGCCATAAATATAACTAGCATGCTGTTGCAATCCTGACCGCCATTCCATTTCTGCACGTGTTCTGTTTGCCATGCCACTGTTACAATTCCATTGTTCTGGGTCAATTGGAACACCCATGCATGCTGTGTTGACTGATGTTTAAATATTTTGTTCATGACTAACCAATACACCTTGATAACTCTCACTCAATAACATGTCCAGGAAGGCCAAACCTGGTGGATCCGCTGCTCCCACCCCACCTGGCCGAGGCACCAAATCCCAGCACGTCTGGGACCTAATCTAGACATCCATCATGTGTTGGTCCTGCACCACCCTCTGGTGGAACCACTGCAGGGAAAGGGGCTTGTCCTCCCCCTGCAAGCGGGTGAGTGAGGATCTTGTCACCTGGCAAGAGGTCAGTGGCATGGTGAGCAGTGTCCTCCAGTCAGAACTGGATGAATGACTGTGCCATGTGGAGGGCAAACTGGTGCAGCTTGAAGGGCAGCCAGTCCCTCCAACTCAGCCCCCAGCACAGCCACTTTTGGAGCCATAAAGGAGTAGTGGTGATTGGCATTGGGTGGGGGATCAGTCTCACAACTACCATCTAGGGTGGGCTCACAGGCATCCAGTTCCCAACCACCCTCCCCGTCAAAGGTGTCTCCCCCCATGTGTCACACACTGCCCCTGTCTGCTGTCTTGTGCGTCATGCCTGTCTGCAAATGCAACCTCTCCTACCAAACCCTCCTACCCACACTTACCTACACTCCTTCCCCAACATCCCATCACTTTAAAAAAAGGGGGCATCTGTCCCAAAAAAATATTACGTCCCATACATAGCTCTGCATTTTGCCCACAGACATGGTCACATTACTCAATCTATCCCACTAATTATCATCATTTTATGTTGCTCACACCCCTCCCTGTGGGGTGTGAGGATCTAAATTCCAAATTGCCCACAGTCATATCAGCTGTTGCTGTCAAAGAAATGAAGAGCTACGGCCTTTTCCTACACCTGTCCTGCACACCCCTAGTTGCCTCTCTTCTTGTTTTACCCCATGCTTGATGCCTTTTCATCACTTTCCTGTATCCTTTTTTCTTTTCCTTATTTAAAATTAGCACGGGTTTAAGTGGACGTAAGAGGACATAAGTGGACTTAAGCAAAGTCAAGCAGATGTAAGCATCACTTAGCTTCACTTAGGTCCACACAAACCGGCACAAACCCAATTACAACTACCTTAATCACTCTGCATCCAAGAGCCCTTGTTCTGCCCAACAACAAAATAATCAGGATTTGTAAGTCTTAAAACCAGGACCCTGAACACCATAGACACAGCAATCTACCATTAAGCCATCTGAGCTGTAGAGATGTGTGATGCTTTCAAAAATATAATTCAGTAGAGTCATTCAACAGTAGGGAAAAATTTCTGTAGAATTAGTCAAGTTTTGTGTATGTATGTGTATATATATATATATATATATATATATATATATATATATATATATACATATATTTATATATATATATATATATATATATATATATATATATATATATATATATATATATATATATATATATATATATATATATATATATATATATATATATATATATATATATATATATATATATATATATATATACTTATATACATACATATATATATATATATATATATATATATATATATGTATACATATACACAAATGTATATGTGTATGTAGATGTATATACATATGGACAAATAAATAATATATGTAGAGAATTACATATGAAATATATACACATAGAAATACATGTATAGAAAGAAAAGTAAATCAATACGTACAGATATATCTATGTACATTAAAAAAAATATATATATATATACATATATATATATATATATATATATATATATATATATATATACATACAAATATATAGACATTTGTTTACATACATTTATATATATATATATATATATATATATATATATATATATATATATATATATATATATATATATATATATCTATAGTGGAGTTACACATCAGAACCATACCCCAAACCTCTTACTGTGGCACATCTGTCCAAATTATGTTAATATAGGGGTCAAGGGGCCCAAAATAGGAACATCTTTGAAATATTGCCCTTATCCCTCTGTCTCCAACAGCAACTGTTCTGCCTTGCAACAAAAGTATCAGTCCTGCCAAGTCTTCAACCCAGGGCCCTGTACGCTATAGTCAGAGGAATGTTCCACTACACCATATGAACTCTACAAAATGCTGATACTTTTCCAGACATATCAGTCACTAGAGTCATTCAACAGTAGGGAAAAGTTTCTGCAGAATCAGTCAGGTTTTCTATATATACATGTGTTTATGTATGATGATGCATATATGTGGGCAAATATAGACACAAAATATATCTATAGAGATGTACATGTAAAATATATATACATATGTACATAAACATATATATAGAAAAGTATATTAATGCATACACACACAGATATATATATTTATATATATATATATATATATATATACACACACACACACACACACACACACACACACACACACACACACACACACACACACACATATGTATACATAAAATATACATAAATATATAACAGCTGCAAAGAAATGCAATCTGAGGGTCATGCTGCTCAACACTGGAAGTCTAAATCTCAAAAGGCACTCACTCAAAGCACACCTTATTCACAAAGGATGCGCACATGTCCACACTGGCAGCCCAACATAATGCATCACAGTTACTGCAGGTGTAGCTAACATAGGGTAAGACAGCAATACAAGTTGCAGCCTCCAAAGATCAGATGTTGGGGAAGGAGTGTAGGTAAGTGTGGGTACTGAATGATATGTTTGAAAACATCACACATATCTACAGCTCAGATGGCTTAGTGGTAGATTGTTGTGTCTATGGTGTTCAGGGTCCTGGTTTTAAGACTTGCAAAGGCTGATTATTTTGTTGCTGTGCAGAACAAGGGCTGTTGGATACAGAGTGATTAAGGCAGTTGTAATGTCCCAAGAGTCAAACCCCCCATGCTTAAGCACCCTGGAGAATATTACTGTCCAACCTAACACTATCATACTGGTTGACCTCAGCTACCCCTCCATTAACTGTGCAAGCTACACATGTATCAATGCACTTGCCCAATGTTGCCTGGAATGCATCCATTCCAATGGACCAGCTCATTTCTACACCCACTTCAGGTAGCAACTTCATTGACCTAGTCAGTACTAACATGGGCAACTGTTGCTGTACACCAATAGTCAACTCCACCATGGTTAGATCTGACCACAATGTCATCACCTTAGAAATCCACATCCCTCCCACCCCCCATGCAAATGTAACCACCATGAAAAACCTTTCCAAAGCCAACTTTGGCCACCAAAGATCAGAGGTAGCTAACTTCATGGCACCCATGTAAATGAAGAATAGTTACAGGACCTCCAAACACACACCAATGCAGTATGAACATGTACACAAATTCATGGATTCCATCATACCCAATACAAACAAGACAATTTCCTCCAGATAAGGGAAGCCAATCTGGTGGTCCCCTGCCCAGACTATTCTACAATAGAAGGAGGAAACTGATGTGGAATAAGGTGACGTCCCAAGGCTGGAAAAAAACCTTTATCAGCCTCAACAAAAAGATGACAATCCTCATGAAATACTCTAAAGCTGGCTGTGAAAACAGAATTGTAACACACAGTAAAGACAATCACAAGGCCTCCTACAGTTATGTAAAGAATCTCCATGGCAATACCAACATGTCCTCTGAGCTACTGCACAAACGTACCTCCTATACTAAGGCAACAGATATTGCCAATATACTGGCACATAGATTCATTGGCAACTTTACCTCTCTCTCCACCCCAAAAGGACCAATCACAATACTAGTATACTGCCAGGCACCCAGTAGTACTGCTGCTTTGGTTAACAAATCACTGTCCAAGGCCTAGAATACAGCTTCTGTTGGACCTGGAAATATCCCTGGCTGTCTTCGGCATGAACTACAGAGTGAACTGACACCTCACCTGTGTGCCCTGTTCAATCACATCCTCACCTCAAGCGTTGTTGCTACTGACTGGTGCACTGCTACAGTTATCCCTCTCCACACAGGAGGAGTGACCGCAGACCCTGGGAAGTATTGCCCTATTAGCCTGACAAGGCTGCCATGCAAAGCTATGGAATGGATCATCATAGACCTAAAAAACAGGGATATGGGACTCTCCAGACTCAGGATCCCACACTGTTTGCTATTGTGATGGGTAGATCATGCCTGTACAATCAACCTGGTTGACTTCTTTGAATCAGTCATCAGAGGTGTGGGTGAAGTCAAGGTGCTTCATACAGCCTACCTCAATCTGGCAATGCCCTGTGATAACATTCCCCACTCAGGATTCATGGATAAACTCACTAAGCTACACATCAACCCCTAAAACAGTAGGTGGGTTGCAAACTATCTCATAGATGGAACCCACAGTGTGAAAGTAGCTGAGCCCAAGTCAGACTGCTGACCAGTCATGTGTGGAGTTCCACGGGGTTTGGTCCTGGGTCCTCTCCTGTTTGGTATCAACTTCTCTGAAGTCCATGCCAACATGAAGGGACTCTGGCTGACAATGTTTGCAGACTGTTGCAAGTTGGGAGTTATTAACTACCTAAGTGAAGTTGACATCCTACAGCAAGGCCTCACTGAGACCACTGACTGGTGTCAGGCCATAGCTTTAAGCTCAATGTCAATGAATGTGTTGTCATCCCCCTTTGTGATGTCAGGCACTACAGGGATGTTACAGCACCAAAAATCAGACACCAGTGTGAAAGTGCATACCCACAACCAATTCCACCACAGTCACATAGCGGTAGGTCAGGTAAACAGTAGAGTATACGGACTGTGTGAAGAAATACATAATAGTTTTCCAGTCACACAGTACCCCTACATATAGTGATCCAATTCTCAGTGTAGTCTGAATCATGACCATGGTACAGGACACATCTCAGTCTGCTGCTACAAAGGCATACAGTCAATAGACCAGCAGATACTTGAGCAGCATGCACAGTCAGATAAAAAAGGATCTACAACACTTACATCTACCCCCTCCATACACAGTCGAAATAACATGTACACATGACATGTGTACAAATCCCGACAGTCTGTCAACAATGGCCAGACATGCACATACCTCTCAAATGTATAGTTCACCTCAGAATGTACAGCATACCTCTCAACCTGGAAACATCTAAAATCTGGACAAGGCCCATGAAAAATAGGTACAAATCTGTACGCTGATTAACATAAAATTTTCATACATATTTGTGTAACCCCACCCACTCCGATGGAATTATGGGATACCAGCTTACTAACGCAAACTGAAGGACAGACACCCAAAATATATCACCAGAGTCCCCTGCAGCAATTCCAATGTCCCTTTACCTGGCTATTTCACCCCATTTAACATAAACGTGTGCATACTGCTTTACTTCTACAATGATTATTTGGATTTTATTTTTACATTTTATAGCACAATGCACAAACAATACTGTCTCACAATGAAAATAGACTTATCATTAAAACTCTGCCCTTGAAACTCACATTCATTGAAACAGCATTGAAACCCACACCACATCCAAAGAAAATGCATCTGGCCAATGGTAGATAAAGATTACATTTGGGCTGTTTTCACATCATAGGCCCCTTGCACACAAAACAAGAAACATACATGTGTTCTTTGATAAACCTTCCTAACTTTATTAAATTACATTCCTTGTATAATACAGCACACCTGTTAGACTTAGAGCACATTTTAAATTTGTTTGAACATTTTTTCCAGTAGACAATGAAACAAAATGCATGAACCGGTAATGACAAAACTGCCCAATTCAGAACATTTCCACATATAAAAATAGAATGACAGTAGTGTAAGCCATAGGCATTTTACAAAGCTTCTCACACTTATTTTCAATTTCATTTTTTTTTTTGGGGGGGGAGGGCAAAAGGCCAAAAACCAAGGACACATTTTAAACATTGCTTGTATAATTTTGGAAAGTTGCTAGAATAAAATTTTATGTTACCTCCATGCATTTCACTGCCAAGTCTGAATTAAGTTCTCAGTTTTCACCATAGCTCTCATCAACCTCTTAGCACAAAAAAACCTGGACAAAGCCAATAATGGGAATACAGAAATCAGTTCTCACGTCTTACCATAGCTCTCAATGTCTTAGCACTAAAGACCTGGACATAGCCAATAATGGGGGAATACAGCCCCAAAATCGGGGCAAGTTTTAAATACTGATCTTATAAACTTAGAAAATTGCTAGAATAATAGATTTTGTGTTATCATTCAAATGCTTGTCATTTAGTGAATTCAATCCTTCACTGATTTGTTACAAAAATGCAGAAAAACACAGATTTAGGAGGAACAGAAAAAAAATCTGGAAAGTGTTCGCAAGTGGTGGCAGGTAGGAACTTTAGGCTGTTCTTACCTGTACCCAAGGGTGCAGGGTTTCAGCCTGATTTACTCTAGCCACATTTTACAGATCTACAACCACACACCTCTCTCCATCAAAGCATAGCATAGAAAAATAAACTCCTCAGCACTCTGGCAGACTGCATAATAAAAGCGCACACACTCCTCCATAAAAGCATAGCATAGAAGAATAAATTCCTCTGTACTCTGGCAGATTACATAATAAAAGCACACACCAGAGTTAATTCCTCGGCAGGCTAAATAATAAACAGATACCTCTACGTTGGAACCACCACCATTAATATAACAGCCTCACAGACTAAATAATAAAACAGATACCTCTACATTTGTTACGTTTCTGGAACCACCAATATTAATATAACAGCTTTGCAGCATACACACATCATAATGAAAGTAGCAGCAGAATAATAAACTCCATAAAATAACAGCCTCGCAGACTAAATAATAAAACAGTGGAAAATAAATAAGAAACAGCATTAGTAACTCACAGCAGGAAAAAGAAAAATAACAAAATGTATTATGTTAGTGCTTTCATGGTATTCACCGCTTCATCAGACATACATTTTCTTAAAAAAACAGAAGCATTTTAAAACCATATCAATTAATGACATCACAAATCAATTAACAAATTAAAGGCACATTGTCAAGCACTTAAAAACATTTTTTAAAAACTATCTTAAAAAATAACAGTTTAGTGTTTCATCATACTTTAATGCTTCAACGGTCTCTTTCAATAAGGGTTTTAGGGAGACTTTGGCATTCAGTCCCGGAGGTCTGTCTGCCTGAAGTTTAATTATCCAGTTTTGCTCTGCCACTTCAGTTTTGTTTTTAAAGTCTCCTCCCTTTATACCTTCAGCTAACACTTCTAATACAAAGAAACTAAAGCTATGATTCATTCCTTCTTTTAAAGCATGTTGTGCCAAGGCACTAGTTTCTTTTGTGTTCCATACATCCCTGTAGTGCTCAAGCATCTTGTCTTTCAGCATACGGTTCTTTTTACCAATGTATTATGCATAACATATCTTACAGAAACTGAAATAAACCACATTTTTTGTCCTACAATCAGCATAAAAATTAAAGTCAATGTTAAAGTGCAATATAGGGTGTTGATAAGATTCACCAGTATATACATATTTACATGCACTACAATTTCTGCATTAATGTGTACCATTTCTTTATCAAGGAATTCCTTGGTTCTTATTTAGATTATAGCAAAGATGCCTTTTAAGTGATGTTTTGTTCTTAAATGAAAAGCATGGTGTTTCACTATCACATTTTCAAATTCATCTACAGTTCATAGAATGTTCCAATTAGCTTTCACAATATCGCATATACTGTTAATATCACTGGAGTATGGCAGGGAGACCCTAAAATCAACAGGTTTCACTCTATTTGATTTTGAGTTTATTTCAAGTAAAGTCTCTTCTCCATAGTATGGCCTGGCCTACATCTATTCTGCCTTTCTCTCCAGGCTTCTGTGATACAGCTATCTATCTCTGCAGCATTGTAGCATCTACTAAGGAATTCGACTTTAAGATTTGATAGTTCCCTTTCCAGATCGACATCATCATTGAAAAGCCTCATTGTTCTGAAGACCTGCCCCTTCAAGACATTTTTCTTTACATTCCGAGGGTGCCTACTGCTATTATGTAGGATGTTATTTCTCCTAACCAGCTTTGTATAAAGGCCTGTGTGTATTGTGTGTAGTTCCCCTCTACTAATCTTAACATCCAAGAAATCAATGTCACTATAAGAATATTTATGTGTAAATTTAAGGAAACTAGTAGTAGTATGCAGATATGCAATAAAGTCATTCAGATGTTCAATAGTGCCATCCCACAATAAAAAAAAACATCTACAAAGAGTGTATACCATTTCAGATTCTCAGTAAATGCGTTGTTAGATAAAACATAATCTATTTCCCATTGAAATAAGCAAAGGTTGGCGTAGCTGTTCGCGCATGGTGTGCCCGTAGCTACGCCAACCCTCTGCAGATAAAATTCATTATTAAATGTAAAAACATTGTTGTCAAGTATTAGTTTTAACAGTGTACAGATATGAGAAACCTTTCTGTCATTCCAATTCTTACTGTTCAGAAACTTTCTGATACTAGATATTCCCCATTCATTGGGAATGACAGTAAATAAAGATTCTATGTGCATGGTCACAAACCAATGAACAATATGTAGGTTACATGTTTGAATATACAAATTTTGTAGAAATGCCTTGGTGTCCTTCAGTATAGTGACACATTGATCTAGAAAGTGATTTAGATTATTTTCCACATAAATAGATAGAGGTTCAGTCATCCAGCCCTTGCTGGCTACTATAGGATGCATAGGTGGTATAGTCAGATGTTTATGTACTTTGGGCAGTCCATACAGGTTAGGAATTAATGGATATTCTAATTTAAAGTATTCAAATAAAGGTTCATTAATCAAACTGGTAATCAGTAGATCAAATACCAAAAAAGAGACCTTCCCAATAATCCCTTTCACAGTGGAACCAGATACATTCAAGTATGTGTCAACATCATTTAATAAAATGTTCATCTGCTGTAAATAGAGGTCTTTGTCTAAGACCACAACCCCCCCCCCCCCTGTCAGCTGGTCTAATAACAGCACTAGGTATATTATTTAAATCATGTAGTGCATCATTTTCAGCCTTTGACATGTTATAAAACTTAGCTTTGCCTTGTCCAGCTAATTTCTCTCTAATTTGTTTCTCACACATTCCAATGAAAGTCTCTACCATAGGGTGTAAGGGTGGAATGAAAGTACTTGTCTTTTTAAAAACTTCATACATAGATTTCTCTTCCTTAAGTAAAGCTTTTAAGTTCAAATTACATCCAAATAACATTAGACATTTCAACACTTCCACCAAATCTGTTCTTTGGGCAGGTAAAAAATTAAAACCTTTTGACAGGACAGAAAGTTGAATATCAGTTAGTGAATAAGATAAAATGTTTATTACTAAACCTGTCTCTTCCATCCCCGTTCCTGGTTGTCTGAGGTGTTGGTGCTCTGTAGCTGTTGCAGTCTCTGTCTCCTCCCTCTACTCTTGGAGCATTCTCATATAGGGAGCGGGTCTTTTAATAAAACAATTCCTGTTTGATTGCATGTGTGTTTCTGACTGCTCGGCCTCTATAGAAGCCAATGCAACAATCCACGGTCTCACAACTCTCTCATTAGAGAGATCATTAGCACTGGCTCTATTAATCACTTGTACTGACTGTGTGGATTCAGTGGGCTCGATTTGCATACTTGTAATATCACTAGCATTAGTAGCCAATGTATTTGGTGCTTCCGTTACAACATTAGATGCTGGTACTTCCCTCGACACTTCTATTGGTTGTTCAACCCTTCTGTTCATTTCCTGATCTACAGGTTGAAAATCAGTAGCATTTCTACTCTTGGGCCAGGAAAAAAATGCCCCTTTTTCGAAATCATTGAAGTCTCTCTGCCTCGCAGCACACACACACACACACACGCACACACACCATAATGAAAGCAGCAACAGAATAATAATAAACTCCATAAAAACAGCAGCAGTAGAATAATAAACTCCATAGAAGAATAGAATAAACTCCTCAGCACTCTGGCAGACTACATAGTAAAAGCAGTTAAAAGAATACCTCCTTGGCAGTGTAACCACATACACACATGAGACTAAATAATGAAAGCAGCACAATAAGGAATTAACTCCTTGGTAGACTAAATAATAAAACAGATACCTCGTTGGCAGTAACCATTCCTGGAAGTTGAACCACCATTAATATAACAGCCTCGCAGCACACACGCGCACACACACACACACACACACACACACACACACACACACACACACACACACACACACACACACACACACACACACACACCATAATGAAAGCAGCAGCAGAATAATAAACTCCATAGAAGAATAGAATAAACTCGGCACTCTGGCAGACTACATAAAAAAGCACAAACACCCTTCCCAAACATAATTTCTGTTTCACAATAAAGGGTTCCTTACTTCAAGTTCATTTTGCTTGCATTGCACAGCCAACATGCCAGCCCTTCTTCCGTTCATGAATATAAAGTCCTCCTTCCTTTCAGAAATACTCAAGTCCGCTTACAAATCCTTTTATTCTCCTGGAGTGCCGTTCCTGCTCACAAAGCATTTGAACCAGCCGGGGAGTACATTCCTGCTTGTAAAAGCATTTGAACAGCAAGGCAAGCTCCTTGAGCTTAATTCAGACAGGCTGTTAGCTCTGATGGAGCTGATGTCATCACGTATGTGATGACATCAGCTCACAAAGTGCGAAAATTAAAAAAATAAAGAAAAAAATCAGAAATGAAGGGGTAACACTGCCCCTCCCCACCTTTGTCCAGTTTCATAACTCTGACATGGTTGACCATGCATTTCTTACTTTTATACCACCAATGAAAAGTTCTGTTGCACTGTTTGATACTTTATGTGAAAAAGAAATAAAGAATGCATTTTTAAATAAGAAAATATCTAGGGATAATTTTACAATGTGTGAGAGACAGGTTTTAAAACAATTTAATTTGGTTAACCATGTCAGAGTTATGAAACTGGGCAAAGGTGGGAGGGCGGTCATAATGGATCATAATGACTATGTGTTTTATATGTATGAGTTATTATATGACACCTCTACTTATGAAAGGATTTCCAATAATGAATTGGTTAGAGCGTACACAGAATTGACTGGGTCCTATATGATTTTTTAACTCAAGAATTATTGGACCCAGATGAGTATAGGTTTTTATCTGTAGATCTACCCCCCTTCCCCACATCTTTGAGATCCCAAAGGTCCATAAAGATCTGCAACATCCACCTTTTAGACCACTTGTGACAGCAAAAGGATTAAAGGCAGAGCCCACTGCAGCATATATAAATGTTTGGTGTAAACCATTGTTTAATAATTACAAACATGTCTAAAAAGACTCATGGCACTGTTAAGAAATCCTGAGAGACATGGTTATTTTGGGTGAATATTTTTTTTGCCACAGTAGATGTGACAAACTTATTTACAGCGATCCCACATACTGAGGAAATAAAACCATTTGAAGAAGTTTTAAAAGGGAAAGAAGGTGTTCACAATGTTAAAAGATGTGTGCTAGTAGATCTGATGGAAATGGTCCTGAAAAATAATTTTCTAGTATTTGCGGGTGAATTGTTTCATCAGAAATCAGGTGTTGCCATGGGGGCCAAATGTGCACCTATCTATGCCAATTTGGTAGTGGCCCAGCGGGAACAAGAATGTGTGTTTCAGTCCCACTTTTCAACAAGACCATTATTTGGTTAAGATTTTTGGACGACATCCTGATTTTTTGAAAAGGTACATAAAGAGAGCTAGAGGATTTTGTAGTCTACTTAAATTCAACAACAACTTTCCTTAGGTTTACCCACAGTGGGTACAGAATTAATTGACTTTCTTGATATTAGACTAACATGGGATAGCTCAAGTAAAAAACTGAATTCAAGAATACATAGGAAAGAAACATATTCAAATGCATTTCTTCATTACAATAGTTGTCATCCAACGCATCAAAACAATAGTATAGTAAAGGGTCAGATGGTGCGAATATCAAGATTCACGAGTAATGACATTGAATTTAAAGATGAGTTATATACCTTAATAGGTATGTTTAGGGAGAGGGGATATCCCATTAAATTGTTATTAAGAACTAGAAATTATGTTTTACAGAAAAGAAATGACAGGTTTACTCCAATTTTATCTAGTACACCTGGGAGTAGACTTGAAATTGTGAAAAACAATTCAGTGGATAGTACTTTTGTACTTCCCTGCAATAATGAGGCATTGAAAATTAGAAATATTTTGAATAACACATGGAAACTAGTATTCAATCATGATGACTTAAACATCTTAGGAGCTGTTCCGAGGGTCACTTACAACAGGGGCTTAAACATTAAAAATTTAGTGGGAAAACACAGGGGTAAGAAAAATATGACTTCAAGAATGTCTAAATGTAATGTGTAAAGCCTGCAAAAAGATTAATATTGGCCCATATGTAGAGATTGATAGTTACCCTCGTACCATCCCATGTCCTCGTATGTGTAATTGCAACACGAGGATGGTGATATACATGGCTACTTGTATCTCCTGCCCAACTTTATATGTGGGCAAAACCATGAGAAAACTTAAGGAAAGTGTGTTAGAACATACTAGAGATATTAAAAACAGGAAGAAAGAAAGTGCTCTCTATACACACTCAGATAATTGTGTTCATTTAAAAAAAAAAATTATTTTTTGATCATGGAAGAGGAGGTGACCTGAATTTATGGTTAGAAAAACTTGAGATGGAATGGCAAATTAGAACTAATGCCACAGTATATCCAGGCATTAATGATTCCATTTCATTAACTTCAGTGCTTAAGTTAAGAACTAAGCAAATTTAACTTACGTACACAACATGAATAGTATGAAGTTTTTAAACTCCATTTTTATTCCATTGTTAACAATTTTTAACAATGTTAACATTGATATTTTATTTATTTAATATATGGAACGTATCATCATGGAACACATAAACAAAGACATTGGTAACCTCCAAACTCTAGACCCTACCCAGTTCAGGTTTGGAAAAGACAGATCATGTCTCCTAAACCCAATTGACTTCTTTGAAACAGCCACCAAAACCATAGATGAGGATAAGGTTGTTCACACAGCTAATTTAGAGCTCGCCAAAAGGCTTTTGACATGATCCCCCACTCTGGAATTATAGATAAGCTCACTAAACTAGGTATAAATCTTTATGTCACAAGATGGGTTGCCAACTGGCTCACTGACAGAACCCACACTGTGAAAGTAGCAGACTCCAAATCTGACTTCAGGCCAGTGACAAGTGGAGTACCACAAGGTTCAGTCCTGGGTCATCTCCTGTTTGGTATCTACATCTCTGAAGTACAGGCTAACAGAGAAGGTCTTTGGCTAACAAAGTTTGCAGATCACTGCAAACTAGGAGCCATAATTGAAACTCCTAACGATGTGGACATACTACTAAAAAGGGCCTCACTGAGACAGATGCCTGGTGAAAAAGCCATGGCCTGAAGCTCAATACCAAAAAGTGTATTGTCATCCCCTTTGGTAAAAACTCTGTACCCATGAACTACCACATAAGTGGTAGTCTACTTAATGCTGAAAGTGTGATAAGAGATCTTGGGACACAGGTGGACAGCAGTCTCTCCTTTGATAATCACATTGCCACAGTGGTCAGGAAATCCTTCTACGTGGCTCACCTCATCACAAAAGGTTTCTCATCCAGACAAAAAAGAGGTCATTGTTCTCCTCTAGTCATCACTCATTAGACCCATTATAGAGTACAACGCCCCTTTTGGTATGCACCTCACAAGACATCTAAAACATCTGGAAAGGCCACCAAAATACCTCACAAAGAGGATTACTGGTCTCAAACAGATGCCCTATGCAGACCATCTCAAAAAACTCCAGCTTTACTCCATCACATATCTCTGCCTAACATACAAAGCTATGTCAAACCCAAAGCTTTTGGACATGTTCCACTTAAAGAAATCCCAATCCCTCCGAGCTACACGCTCTAGGGACCTAAACCTTGTCACCACAATAAACAGAACATGCTGGAGGGATAGATTCCTGTCCCAGAGACTTCCCATACTCTGGAACAGACTACCTATCTATGTCAAACAGAGCTCCTTATTAGCACTCTTCAAGAAAAATCTTGATGATTGGATGGAAAATAGGAAATTCACCACAGGGATCACTTCTGTGGCTCTGCTCGACAGGGGCACAGGAAAATAAATTTCTTGGGTGGTGAAAGCCAGGGTACCTTTTTGGCTATGCTTATATAGGCCCTAGGGCTAAAAGCCTAGTACCTACCTATGAACCTATGAACATATGAACCTATATGTATAAATTATAACAGTATTAGAAGGCTGTCACATTATGTTTGATTAATTAATTTATGAGTATGTAAACTGATTAGCTAATGTTTTTTGATCATGTGATTTTATGTTAGTATTTAACTTTTAAACATCTCTGTTTTAGTAATCTGATGAAGCCCTGAGAGTAGAGGGTGAAAGCGTTAAGCCTTACGTTATTAAAGTTTTCCTAGTTGTTTTGTGGTACTATGAGTGTTTTGGTGGCATTATTTTATTTTTATTTTGTTTTGTCTTCTTCTGGTTTGGTTTCCACTCCCACTTGATACCAATATGCTTCTGCTAAACTAAGCAGGTGGTCATCTTAGATTTGTTTTCTTCATGTTTTAATACTTTCACTGTGTCTGGATTTGGTGAGGTCAACAAATACAACTGCAGGTCTACACATGTAATCAGTTTTAAGGAGGTCCATACAGCCTTCAGAATTGGCAGCCACGGTGGTGCAGCAGTCAGCGCTGTTACCTCACAGCAAGAGGTTCTCCGGTTTGATTCTTGGCTGGGGTGTCTTCTGTGCAGAGTCTGCATGTCTTCCCTGTGGTCACGTGGGTTTCCGCCGGGTACTCTGGTTTCATCCCAAAGACATGCTTTAGGTGGATTGGACACTCTAAATTGGCCCTAGGTCTGAGTGTGTGCATGTGCGTGCTTCTGTGGAAGGTTGGGCACCAGGCTGGCAACTTGACACTGTAAAACTCCACTGCCAATCATGAGCAGACAGGTGATCCACTGTGGCGACCCCTAACTGGGAAAAGCCAGAAGAAGATACAGCCTTCAGAATAAGGAATATATAACCTTGGTGTACACTGATTTTTATATATCATTTGACAAGTGTGAAACATTTCTCTTGTTTTCCTGTCTAATTAATCAAATACCTTTAAGGGCCAATCAATCACCCCATATCTATAAGTTAGAACATTTAGAGCAAATTGGTTTATAGCTTGGACTTTGTTCCTAGGTGTCATGGCTGTCTTCAGTAATTACTGAGTTTTGTTCAAATTTTCACATTTCATTGTCAGTCTTTCATCAGTTTTCAAATATTTATACAATCCCTCCTGTTCAGATTCATTTATATCACATTCCTGTCTCAGACTGATATTTTATTGGTGCTGCTGCTTTTTCGCTTTAAAGCTTGTGTTTGCACATTTATCAAGACTAAATGCCAGTATTATATTATCTGAGAATGTTTTGATCACTTCCAGTTGTACTTTCAACTCTTCATCTGATGAACTCTAAAGTTGTAGATTATCCACAAAAAGAAGCTGTGAAGTCTTTATAGGTTGTTGTTTTTTGGGAGGCAAATTGTAACCATGACATAATCTGCTAAATTGACAGCTTAATTTGTTAAGGGCAAGACAAAAGAGCAGCAGTAACAAAATGTCACCCTGAAATACCCCCCTTTGAAGTTTTATCCCTCAGATAAAAAAAATGTCCTTTATCATGGTTTAGCTGCAAAGTGGTTTCCCACCATTTCATAGTCTCTGTAATGTAATTGATCAATGTAATGTGTATCGTATACATCTTAAGAACTCATTTATCCATGAATGTAGGATGCTGCCAAATGCATTTTTGTAACCTATCCATGCCATACTTAGAGTTTTTCCTTATTACAGTTCTTCATTATGACTTTATTTAACAACAAATGATCTTTTGTTCTAAATGACTTTCTTTTGTTACCCTTTTGTTCTTTTGCCATGATTGAGTTTTCTTCTAAATGACTATAAGCGTTGTCATCATTAATTCCAGTATATAGTTTGTATGTTGTTGCAAGGCAAGGTTTTGGTCTATAGTTTTTATGATAGCGTGCATGTTTACTCTTAAGGATGAGTGTCATTTTTTGCTGTTGTTAACCAGTTTGGTGTCTGTTTGGGACGCAAATATAAGTAGTTCTTACACAAGGCTATATCTGCATGTAAAGATATTAATACATTTGGCCAGAAGTTAGGCACTGCATCTGGGCCTGGGGTTTTCTAATTAGAACCTTTTCTTAAGTTTGTTTCAGTTTCTCAGGCCGTTACTTCATCCCACTTTAAAGTATAGTTGAAGTACAGCTAGCTGCAAACGTAAGCTGTCACCTACTAACATTGCTGTGGTAGAATAAATTGTTATTATTAACTACTTATGTTATCATTAATCTGTATAAATAAGTCCGTTGTTTTATGGTAAATTGTCTGCATGACAATTTGTCTATGCCATAAAGGAGGGGTGTCGAATTCAACAATATGTGCATCAGTGGTAAGGATGTTTTCCCCATATGCACTTATATGGATAAAAAGGAAACAGTCCCTTTGAACAATAGATAAGGATAGAATGAAAATATATCCATAGCCATTTCTGATTAACCTGTAATATCTGTGGTATGTGTACAGACACCGATGAATTACAGGAATTTCCATAAGTTGTATGTTCACTGTTAGGTTTACAGATACTCTGTGATGTTCACTAAAACATTTACTATAGATACTGATGGAATGAAAATATATCTGTAGTCATTTCTGATTAACCTCTAATATCTGTGGTATTTGTACAGACACTGACAAATTATAGGAATTTCCGTAAGTTGTATGTTCACTGACAAGTTTACAGATACTCTGTGATGCTTAGT
The DNA here is from genome assembly GCF_019279795.1 of Protopterus annectens. Taxonomy (NCBI): domain Eukaryota; kingdom Metazoa; phylum Chordata; order Ceratodontiformes; family Protopteridae; genus Protopterus; species Protopterus annectens. Next base: position 1,358,145,726 of record NC_056733.1, on the reverse strand, counting down.
AATTAATTTACCATAGATATGGATGGAATGAAAATATATCCATAGTCATTTCTGATTAACCTTTAATGCTTGCGGCATGTCTATGTAAGCCAACAAATTAAGGGGATTTCTGTAAGTTGTATGTTCACTGACTAGTTTATAGATACTCTTGGATGATTTGTAAGATAGAAGTAGCTGTTAGTACATTCAGTCTGACAGAAACAACACGAGGATAGCTTTGACTGTTCAATGTTTATTGTGTTGATATGCAGCCATTAGTGCATAAAATCACTGGGCAGGATTCACAAAGCCTCCGTGTAAGAGTTACAAGGCTTACACGGAGGCTGCAGTTAAACGGTGTGACGTCAGCATGTCATGCATATGCATGAGGGCATGCTGAATCACACCTAAGGCTTACACAGTCCATGGAAGACAGTAGGGGGCGTGTCCATAGGCCGAGCCCTGCAAACGGACATGCCCCCAGAAGAGTAAAAGTCCCAAAAGTAAACTCCCACGACAGAGTCCGCATAAATGTGAATAAACACAACACAACACATGCCCCCACAGACTATGAACATAAAATATATAAATGAACATGTTATATATATTTTTTTAAATTGTAAAGATGTTTGACTGTGAGTTTGCGTGGGCGTGCCTGTAGCTTAGCCACAGTTAGCAGTCAGTGGAAAAGTATATAAGAACTACATATGCAAAGTAAGCCAAGAAACAATAGCGTAGCGGTAGAGAAATCAGCTGAAGAGCAGGCAGTCATGGTTCGAGCCTCCCCAACATCAATTTTTATATTTAGTGAAATAAGCACGAAACAGGTCCCTGTCATATATGTACACATATAAAATTATATTTTATGTAAAATGTAATGAAATGGGCCATTTATTTTGAAGAAATGTGAGATAACAAAATAATAAAAAATGCCAGATGTGCCTATAGCTGAGCTACAGTTTAACAAGTTGAGTGCATCTGCCCGTAGGTGAGCAGTGGTTTAACAGGTGTAAAATGAGTGCCCGTAGGTGAGTAGTGGTTTAACACGCTGAAACTGTGTGCCCTTAGCTGATCTGAGCATAATATGCATGCTGACAGCCAAATGAAGCGTAAACCAGTGTAACCCATTTGTGCAGAGATGCGGGCCGCGCCAACAAGCTAACCGACGGGCAACGTTGAGCAAGCTGTAACAAAACTGCCTTTACACAGACACACCACCTAGCCTGTGTAGACAGTCATAAAATATAAAAAGCAATGACAGGTTCGAACCCAGGATACCATACACCATAGCCAAAGTACTGAACCACTAAGCCATGACAGCTGTAGTTAGAAATGCAGTAATAGCAAATATATAGGAATGAATAGAAAGAGGAGCATGACAAAGCAGGTTTTGTGAAGCTGATACAATTCCAAAATGGCCAATCACAGATAAGTGTGGGGAAAATGGCATATATAAGCCCCATAGGTGGGAATACACAGCATAACCGATTGTAGAACCAACTTGCAGCCAGAATGTCAGGTGTAGGTGAGGGTAGTTGCTTTCGAGCACAGAGGTGAGGCGTTGAGGAGTCCAAATATATGGTTTGGCTCCTTGTCCACAATCATGAGGCCCAACTCATGCAGGGCCAGGTCCTGTGGGGAGCATATAGGGCTGAGGTGTGGGACCGGTTGGCTCATGCTCTTACCAGTGCCACAGGGATACCAAGGACTGGTGAGCAGGTCCGTCACCACCATGCGGACCTGAAGAGACGGAAGCAGGACCAACTGAACCATTGGATCCAGGAGGCCAGGCAATGCCCAACACCCCACTACTGAGTAAGTTACATCTAATTATTTATGTAAGAAATTAACCTAGCTGATATTATGGAGATGTGTATTCCAATATTACTTTATTTATATTACAGCTGCAGGTGTCCCTTCTGCGAACCGTAGAGCCTATGGCGATAGGCTGGTGCGGTTGCACCACCAAGCAGGTCAGTAATCCTCTCCCTGCAACTGTAAATAAATATAAAAGTATGACAGTTAGCAAAAGAGTGCAGTGTAGTTACTAAGTAATAAAATGTGCAAGTAACAGTGTAAGAGGATTTGCAAGTATTGCTTGATTACAAAAGTGTGATGCAGTCTGTAATCCAAACAGAAAAATGAAAAAGTCTGAAATAAAGTCTGAAATAAAGATGTCCCACCTGTAATATAATAGTACATAACCTGCAGCAGGCTGAAAAGTACAGCTGCAGAAGCTGAGTAAAACACATGTGTGAAATATATCCCTGTTGAAATACAGAAACATGGCAGAAGTGAGACTGTTGGAAAGGACTGTAATAACTACAGGTAAAACAAGTCAATAAAGCCTAGAATTAAGTACCATCCTGAATTGTAAAAATAAAACAAGTGAGAGAGTGTGAGAAAGAGTTATGAATCCACCAATAAAGTAGTAATAACTCCTGAATAAAGTATACTGCAGTCAGTACAGAATGAAATGAATGTGACAAGCAGAACCAAACTGCAAAATGTGTTGAAAATGTTACTGCAGCTGGAATGTGTATCTCAAAATCTGGATATGTTGCTCTCAGTCTGCAATATGCAGATAGTATGACTGTCTGAAATACCAAACATTCACAGTTGTCTATAGCTATATAAAGCAAATGTAGCAGGATGATGTAGCTGAACAGAGCCAGATATGAAGTGTATGAATAAAAATGAAAATGTATGTTGATGTAGCAGTAACATTCCTATCACCAACTTGAAGCAGTTATCACATAGGAAACTGTAGGTAGAACTGTAGTGTGTATATATCTGCAGTTATTAGAAATGTACAGCATATGTATTGGTATTTGAAGTTGTTAATTAAATTTTCTTCACCCTGCCCTATAACCACATATAATCCATTCCATGTGAAATTGGTATGTGCAATCACAATTAACACCCCTGGACATTTGTCCTTTTGGTTCATACATATTTGCATGTACGTTGATGCATCTGCCGTGTTCATACATCCAAACCTGATGGCCTGTTGCCATCAATCAACCCTGCATGTTGTTGTACTGTGTATTGCTGTTCAAAATATGCACGTGTGATGCTTGCTGTTCAATGGTTTGAATATCTGGGTGTTTGGTTAATGGGAATACTAATGCATGCTGTTACAAATAATTGTGAATGGTATTGTATGTTACTAACCCAAACTGTCATGACATAATACAAAACATAGGACGACAGGGAAGGCGGGTTCCAGTGGACACAGCTCTCCCACCTCAGCTAGTGAATGCACCTGGCAGCAGTGCCCAGGCCGGACCCTCCTCCGGTGGCCCTGTGCCACCTGTGGGTGGAAGCGCTTGCAGGGGATGGGGCTCGTCCCCCCTCTGCAAGTGTGGCCGGAGGAGAACATCCACTCACCCTCCGTAATGTCCAGACTGTGGTGTGTAGGGAGATCCGGGAAGCTGTTCTTGGGCCTCTACACCAGCTTGAGGCACAGGTGGCACAACTAACGGGCGTGCCTGCTGCCTGGCCTACACAGCCCCCAGCACAGCCCCGTCCTGGGCCGTGAAGGCACAGTGGCAACTGCCCATGGGTGGGGATATCAGTCCCACTGTTGCCATCTGTTGGCTCATGGGCTCTAGATATCCAAACATCCGTCCCCGTCAGTTGTGTAACCCCCCCCCACATGTGTCATACACCGCCCCTGTATGCGTCTTGTTTGTCTTGTCTGTTAACCTACCCAACCTACCTCCCCAGCTATACCGACTTCCTGTACCTGACATACCACTCTCACCTGAAAAAAAAAAAAAAAGGGTACTCTGTACCCACAAAAAAATGATGCCCCATACATAGCTGCCCATTTCACACACATGTCTGCTGGACATGGAAACTGTCAATTACAATTGGCTGTACAACAAGTATTATTGTTGTCCTTACACCTATCTCAAGGGTGGAAGGTTTCAAATGTCACACCAAATTACAAACACATGCACAGCTGTTGCTGATGAAGAAATGGGCAGCTATGGGCCTTACCTACATCCCTCCTGCAAAACCCAAGCTTGTTTCCCTACTGTCTTACCCTCTTTGTGACCCCTTTTTCACCACTTTCCTGTCTCCCCACTTTCAAAGAAAATAGTGAGGTTGTGCGCAAGAGAAAGCACTTTTAAGCGGTTGTAAGCGGGTGTGCACGGAGCTGAACGCAAATGCGCATGCGTGAGTTCCGCGCAAACCAGCACTAACCCTGTTACAACTGCTTAAAAGTGCCTTAGTCACTCTGAATGACAAGTCCTGTAGTCTGCTCAAAAGCAAAATAAGATCTCACTGTCAGTCCTGAACCCAGGAATCAGTAGTCTGCATGACTTACCACTAAGCCATGACTGTTACAGAAGAGCATTGTGCTACAATAAATATATCATGTAATAGTAGGAATGAATGTAAAGGGAATATAGGATGTGTAGTACACAAAGCATGCCATGTATATTTACTGTCAAATGTAGTGGATTTCTAGAATAGTAGTGTGTGAACAGAAACAGCCATGCTAGTTGGTAGCTAGTAGGTAATAATGTCACTGTAGCACCTTGCAAGCCACACACATACTCACAGCAGGATAATCACTGCCCACACTCCACAACCTCTTGCAGGAACACATCCGGACCAAGTAATAAAAAATGTGGAGCAAAGGTCCAAAAACAGGGACACATTCCAAATAATGCTACAACAAACTTAGACAGTTCAGAGAGCAACAGGTTCTGCATTTTGTTGGATGTTTGGAAGGGTATGAAGTCTGAAACTTAAATGTTTGTCACTATAGTCTGACTTGAGCCCAGAGTGATTTGCCAGAAAGAGCTGTTTATGATATATTGACCAAAATATGAGGCAAAAATGTGGACAACCTGCAAATATCTGTACACTTGAGAGGTCTGACACTGCCATATTTGAATAGTTAAGAGCCTAGACATAGCAACAGTGACTGAGTTACAGGGATGCTCCACAGACTCCCTGTGAAATGTACAAACAGTAGGCAGAAAGGTGTTACAACACATGCAATGGTAACTATGAAGTACTGAAAGTATGCACCACTTGCACGGCGGAAATAGTGTAGTAATACATATGCTCATGCCATCCCACAGTCACAACTGCAGAATACCAGAAAATGTAATGGGTGTACCCCACTGATATGTGCCATTCCATGAGGCAGATAAAAGATGCACCTGAGAGCCTCTGGTGCCTGCTCAGCAGCATACTCAAATACCCTAATAGATGTCAAGGCCCACAGCATGGCCAGACCACACTGCATACAGTAACACCCTAGCAGATATAGCAAGCATTCCAAGGTGTGAATGTACATGGAAAATAGGAAAGCCACAGCGACACACTACAGTCAAGACACCTAGTAGGCATACAAGTAGAGAATGTAAAGGGCAAATATTGAAGCTATAGCAACAAAGTGCAAGAGCCACTGCTATACACCAGTTACACCACATGTCCCACAGGAAAGCACACACACCCACATTAACAGTAGTAGTAGTCTTAGGTGTCAGTGTACATACACACTTAGTACAGGAAACTGGAGAAATGAATGGAGAAATGTTAATCTACAACACAGCCGGAAATATGAGAGAGATATTAACCTTTACACTCACAGAACAGTGTCCACAGCATACCAGCATGGTCCCTGCCCTTAAAATCTGAAAGGGCTATGCCTATCTCACATACCTTTTTATAGCACTGTCCTGAAATCACAGTGAGAACTGCAATCAGTACACGACTGGCTGCATGCAATTAACAAATGCTGGCTAACAATTGGTGCAGAGGCCATCACATGGACATATGCAGATACCTACAAAGGCATGCTGTACTCCCAGTCCACACATTGCACCCTGTGGAGGTAGAGAGAGACAGAGAGAGAGAGAGAGAGAGAGAGAGAGAGAGAGAGAAAATAAAAAATAAAAAATAAACATACACAAACAAAACCAGTCAGCAACAACCACTTGAAAGCTGACAACTGGCAAGTGGAGCAGCAGGACACGAAACCAGATGGCAACACAAGCAGCTGTGACAAACACAGGTAATGTAAAGTAATACTATAAAAGTCTACATACTGTGAACCCTCCATATGTGTCATTGGTCTGTATCCATATGTATATGAAGATGTGCATAGGGCAGGGGACATACAGCAACTATCAGTGAAGGCTGTACATACATATGTATGTGAGGGCATCTATGTGCACATATCAATGTAGGTTGAATGTAGGTTGTAGTGCAATGTACAAAGTAGGTTTCACAGTTATGTATGTTTAGCAGTATGTTAGTCTGTGTATACAGTTTTGTAAACAAACATGCTGTATACCTATCTATCATATTGATACGTATGTATGTCAATATATGTATGTTCATAGGTTCATAGGTTCATAGGTTTATACTAGGCTATCTGCCCTAAGGCATTTATAAGCCTAGCCCAAATTATTGTGGCTTACGCCACCCCTTATATGAAAAAATACTGTGCCCATTAGTTTGTTGTGCCTCTGTCCAGCAGTGACCCAGAGATGATTCCCGGGGTAAACCTACGATCTCCCATCCACAGGTCTAGATTTCTCTTGAACAGAGTCAGCGAGGTGCTCTGCCTCACATGGACCGGGATTTTATTCCACAGCATAGGGAGTCTCTGAGTGATAAATCTATCCCTCCAGCACGTCCTATTTATATCCGTGCTAAGGTTTAAGTCGCTTGCTCTAGTGGTTTTGGTGGATTTGGATTTTTGAGGTGGAGCATGTCCATTAATTCCGGGTTGGACATGGCCTTGTATGTCAGGCACATGTCACCTCTGAGCAGACGGTATGCGACTGAATAGAGCTGGAGTTTCTTCAATCTGGCAGCATATGACAGATTTTGGAGTCCCTTTATCCTTTTGGTGAGGAACTTTTGGGGTCTCTCCAATTGCTGCAGATGTCGGGTGAGATACATCCCGAATGGGGCATTGTACTCGATCATTGGTCTGATAAGTGAAGAGTACAGGGAACAATGACCTCACTAGATCTGGATGTGAATCCCTTCATGATCAGGTGGGCAATGTAGAAGGTCTTTCTAACCACTTTAGCAATGTGAGTGTCAAAAGAAAGGCCACTGTCAACCTGGGTCCCCAGGTCCCTGATAACCTCTTCTGTGCTTAGTGGATTGCCACCTATATGGTAGCTTGGGGTTACCTTGTTTTTCCCGAAGGGTATGACTATACATTTTTTGGCGTTTAACTTCAGGCCATGGCTCTGGCACCATCTATCTGTTTCCGTGAGTCCCTTCTGAAGGATATCAGTGTCCGATGCACTTTCCACTATGGCCCAGTTTGCAGTCATCTGCAAACTTTGTCAGCAAAGTCCTCCCATGTTGGCCTGTACTTCTGAGAAGTAGATGCCAAACAATAGGGGCCAAGGACCGAGCCCTGTGGGACACCACTTGTGACCGGCTTGGAGTCTGACACAGCCAGCAACTCTAACCCTGTGGGTTCTGTCCTTAAGCCAGTTTGCAACCCATCTTGTGACATATGGGTTTACATTTAAGCTGGTAAGTTTTTCTACAATACCGAGTGGGGTATTGTGTAAAGCCTTTGCAAGGTCAAGGTAGGCTGTATGGACTGCCTTTCCCTCATCAATGGCCTTGGTGACTATTTCGAAGAAGTCGACCAAGTTCAAAAGGCATGATCTTCCCTTGACAAAGCCAAACTGGGTCGGGTCCAATGTCTGCAAGTCCCCTATATCTTTGTTTATGAGCTCCATTATGATCCTCTCCATAGCTTTGCAGACTAGACTTGTTAAGCTTATGGGGGTAATTACCAGGGTCCGTGAGGCGCCACCTTTGTGGAGTGGGACCACAGTTGCCGTACGCCACTCCTTGGGCACGTATCCTGTGGTAAGGCTGAGATTAAACAGCTGCCTTATGTGCGGGTTTAATTCCTCATTTAGCTCGTGTATGTATGTATGTATGTGTTTGTGTGTGTATATATCTATATATATATATATATATATATATATATATATATATATATATATATATATATATATATACATATATATAATATGCATATATGTATACATACATTGAGAGAGATGTAGGAATACATAGACAGATGTAGATAGAATATGTACAAACATATATATGTAATACACACATACAGATATAGATATATGTAGATACATATACATAGACAGACAGATCTGACTATCTACAGGTATGACTGTATATGACGAGCTCACACTCCCCCTGTCCCACCCCATATGTCGCTCTCACTCCCTCTCTGTCACCCCCCCTCTCTCCATATCTATAGCAATATATGTACATCAATATATATATGTGTATATGTACATATATATATATATATATATATATATATATATATATATATATATATATATATACATATATATATATATATATATATATATATATATATATATATATATCCATATATATAAATATATATATATCTATCCATATATATATATATATATATATATATATATATATATATATATATATATATATATATATATATATATATATATATACATATATATATATATACAGAGAGAGAGAGAGATGTATATATATTCTGAGTGAGGCACATGTGTACAGATGTATTGCAACAGGTGCCTGGTGACAAAGGCATGGAGTGAACACCAGTGTCAAAACTGGAATACCATACCCCATTTCAAATCACCTACACCAGTAACCACCATATATGTGATTGGCTGCCCACCACTGCATGTGTCAGGGGTGAACGGGGTCATAAATGTGTACAATAGTCCCCCCAATGATATTCACAGTGGCACACTATTCCTGGAATGCCTGCACATGGCATGTGTCAGCAGACATGGTGTGTCAGCTATGGACATGTAGGTCAGTGTACCCCTCCACACCACACAATGGCTGCCACGTTATGTACCTCAAATGACAGCTACAGATATGGAGAAGGACACAGTGACATGTACAACACTGTGACAATGCACTCAAACACATTACCAATGCACAATGACTGACAACACCACAGAGTACACACATACTATCCACATAGAGGTTACCACTCCTGGAGTTACATACTTAAGTCACACCCATGACAGATGTCCAACAACCATAGTAACACCTCACACCATCCACAACCTAAATGACTGCATTGTGTCATCCGTGACACTGCAGTAGAGAGCACATGGCAGAGGTACAGGTTCCTACCCACAGATAAGACATACCCTGCAATAAACCACACAGCATTAAGAAGCAAGACTCCCCATGAGTACATGCCACACATAGCCCTGCTGAATTTTAGTCAGATAGGTAATATGCCATATGAGTCACCCTGTGTAACTGTTTGACAGGAGCTGGTACCATCACATCACATGTGTCACAATGGTCAGGGTAGCAGAACAGTATGCTGCTGTAGTCCCAGGGGCAATAGCATATTGTATTGTATTGTATTGTAATGTATTGTATTGTGTTGTATTGTATTGGTATGTAGAGGTGCCTCCTTCGTGGAGTGGAACCACTGCTGCTGTACGCCAGTGTACAGGTACATATCCTGTAGTCAGGCTAGTGTTACATAGCACTTATATATGTGTGTTTAGCTCCTCTTGGAGTTCATGTAGCATGCAACTGGGGATACCATCAGGTCCCATTCATGTTGTGTTTTCTGCTTTTCTGAGGGCAGCTCTCACCTGGACATCTGTGATGACAGGGAGGTTACAGTCAGCTGGGATAAGTATGTCTTATTTTGGGGGAGAGGGAGGGGGGAAACCTGCACTGAACCTGTCTGCCGCAATGTTGCCAATATTTGTGGGTTCAGTGAATTATTTGTTGTTGTGTACTAACTATGAGCATATTGGAGGGTTTCTAACCAGGTTGCTAACATAACTGAAGAAGGCCTTGTGGTTATCTGTAGTGTCCCTGTTGATTTCCCTCTCAAAGTTGCCCATGGATGTTTGTATGAGAGAAAATAGCTCCTTACTAGTGCTGATCAGACATGCCTTCCCTTTATGGAATTATGCTTTGTGTTGCAGTAGCTTCCATCTTTTGTTATACAATCTGTCTATGGCTGGGGTCCACCAGACAGGATGCGGTCCCTTTGTGGAGAGTGCCTTGGTCTTATATGGGATTGCATGATCCATGCATTCTCGGAGATGTCCGTAGAAATCATTTGTGAAGGGGTCAGCATTGTGGGTTGTGTCTTCCACTGGCCCAGTGGGCTTAAAGGATACTATCTCAGTGTTATGAAGTGTAAAGTTTGCATTTGAAATGTTATTCACTGTAGTCATTTGTGCTGGTGGTGGAGGTGGGATATGTATATCCAGGGCAATTAGTTTGTGGTCAGCTCACAGTAGTTGATGATGTACCCCATGCAGTACCTCGATACAACCCCCCAGAGTGAAGAGGTGCTTTGGACCTGAATCAGTGTTCTGACTGCTGGGGTTTGGTAGTATGTCATATGGAATGTGCCAGGTACTGTTGCACAGTTGTTGGCTAAGCACTGATACCTGGCCATTTACATGTGTATCCACCAATAGACAGACAGATGCTACATATGTGAGATATGTTGTATCACAACAGTCGAGTAGCATGTGTAGTATGTGTGCCAAATTCTGCTGACATATTTTGCTGATATCATGTTATTTCCTTTTTCAGGACCATGGCTCACCAGCGCAATCCAGCATACTCTGCAGCTGAGGATGAGGAGATACACCAGAGCCTGGTGCAGGATTAGGCAATACTCTTTTCCCGCACCAGCCAGAATCAGCAGGAGAGGGCTGCACTGTGGCAAGACCTGGTCTGTCGGGAAAATGACATAGGCACGCATAATAGGACATATGAGCAGGTACGACATCACTGCAGTGATTTAATCAGAAATGTCCATCAGCGTGCATCGTATATCCACAGGCAACAGGTTGCCACAGGTGGTGGGGTGGCTACACATCCCCCACTCACCAGACTGGAGGGACTACTCATAATTGTTGTGGCTCCAGCCCACCAACAACAACAACAGCAGCAGACCTGCATTATGATGGAGGCTGGAGCCATGCAGCAGCAAGACTACGAGCGTGCAGGTAATATGCCATATGTATAGTTGACTGTTGTGTACACTGGTAGTTAATGCATGTGTGAGGTGTGTCCTTGGTTTGTAGCTGTCATCATAGTATTTAATGTGCAAGTGTGATATTCTCAATATCAAAAGCTGACCTGTGAAAGGCGACTGTTGTACTACTGACCTGTATCATACTCAGTATCAATGACACAGTCGTGCCCACTGACATTAATTTCCTCACTTCTTCAGGTCCCTCCGGTGTAACAGCAATGCAGCCTATCCATGCTGGTGAGTGTGTATTAACAATACCTTTAATAGTCTTGATAGTAATAGTAATATTAGGCTCACTGAGTAGTGCTCTGTGTATGAATGCAGGTGTGTCTGTGTCTGTGGGTTGATATCTCGCATAGTTAGTAGTGTGCAAGTGTGCAACTGTGTGCAACTGTGTGCATGTGTGCATGTGTGCACCTGTGCACCTGTGCACCTGTGCATGCGTGCATGTGTGCATGTGTGCACCTGTGCATGTGTGCATGTGTGCATGTGTGCACCTGTGCATGTGGGCATGTGTGCATGTGTGTATGTGTGCATGTGTGCATCTGTGCATGTGTGCATGTGTGCATCACTGGTAACATTGTGTAGACATTGTAAACTGTGTTTTCTGTTTCCCTCCCACAGGTTCTGGTGCTGCTCTGGTGTCATGCAGCAGGGAACCTGAATCAGGTGCCATGGGTACTGATAATGATGACATCTGTGTAATGGCAAAGGAAGGTATGCCAGGGTCCATCATTGGTCAGCCAATTGACAGTACACAGCTGTCAACCCCATCAATGCGCACAGTTATCCTGCCAATACACCCTTTGTCAACAATGTCCCTAGGTGATGGACAGGATACAGTGGGCATTGACCAGGGTAATGTAGTATCTGTGGCACATGCTTCCCCACACAGCAGCCATGGGCATGGCCGTGAGATGGTACCACACAGACAGATGTCCAGGGGTTCTCATGGGAGCATCCGTGGGCGTACTGCCCCAGTCAGACGTGCCCACAGAGGTCTTACAACCTCAGCTATGTTTCGTCTGTCATACAGGCACAGTCACGTATGGAACGGTACACCAGACAGGTTCTGAGGGAGCTGACAGCATGTCACACAGCCATGACTGACAGTATGCGTGACATTGCGGCTGCCATCTGTAATTTCACCGATGTCATAGACAGACATTGTGGGGACATATTAGACCATTTCCACAACTATACGTCCATGAGCCAGGGCAATGGTGGACGGTTGAGATATCGACGTGGGCGTATGCCAGCAACAGCAGCAGCTGGCAGTTGTCGTGGACGACAATAGGGCCACAGCCGCCCCCATAGTGCCAGCAGCAGCCCCAGCAATGCTGGGTCTGTGCTGTTATCAGACCGCCCCAGGAGACCACTTGAATGTAGCTCTGGACAGGCCCGACAGAGATCTGTGTCCAGTCAATGAACACCTGCTTCTGATGACTGTACCCAGTACTGGATACGGTCCATAGCACCCCTGCAAGGCACAGGTACCGTGTTGGTGGCCAGAGACACTGATCTGTATGACCTGGCAGGTACAGTCTGTGGCTGTTCACAAACACCAGTATATGGCAGCCATGAGGTGGAACTGTGTGCATCCATACACACATGCGAATTGACAACACCTAGGGCTACTGCATACACGCACACACTGCATCAACATTGCCCCACTTTCTACTGCTGTCCCTCACCAACACACATACACATACATGTCAATTGGTGGTATCAGTGGCAGACACAGGGCATACTAAGTTCACACCCTGTGCATATGATGAAACTGTGCCACCTCCTGCAATCTGTAACATCAGTGCAGGTGCAGGTTAACATGTTGCTGATGCACAGGGTGACTACATAGACGTGCAGTAATATTATCATGTTGTTAACAGTACTGTGTGCTGATGTAATTATGGGTATATCCCAGCATGCCTGATGCAGTAAGGGTATGATTGTCTTGTACTGTTGTCTACACCCATGGTAAGTACCATAGTGTATCATCTGCACATGTTGGCATACTGGTGGTAAGGATGTCAACAGAAGGCTACATACATAGGTAGCACAGGGGATAAGGTAATGAAAGTATTGATACACAATGATGGACATGTAAACTGCAAGTGGCATGTTGCCCACACTGGACTCTGCAATGTGGATGTTTGAGGATGTTGATATGTGTGCAGTACTACACGACTGGTAAAGAACACACAGGAGCACCCTAGCACTGCAAGCTCACATCTCATACCATGCTAGACAGCCCCAACACACAAAACTAACTGTCACAAGAGGGAGAGTCCCCATAAATGTCAGGGATACTGTGGTGGCAGGCAAGGTAGCATACATCCTACTAAGTATGGAACCACTGAGTGAAGGCTCAGTGTCTGTTATTTGACGTGTATTACTGCAGGTATGAGCACCTGGGTTTCCATCCAGTTATTGTTCATCCTGATGGTACATGGTCTGTACACTTGTGTGCACTGAGACTGGACACTAGCCATCTGACCTGTATATTTCCATGTACATGTGTATAGTGCCTGCATATTTGCACTGTTACCTACTGGAAGTAGTACAGCTTGTTTGTTGTACAATGGACTACATGCAGCCCTGCTTACTGTAGCTTTGTTTGCATGCATGTTTGCTTGCAGTTACCCTGGAACACTGATCCCACCTGCAATGCAGAGATACAGAGCTTCTGTGTACTCCTAGTGACATCTGCATAGGTTACTATATGTATGTCCATGTCTCACTTGACAGAACGTCACTGTTTGTCCTGTTCACATGTACGTTGCCTGTGACACATTGCATATGACTTACCTGGCATTTGTCCACGTGAGCAGTCATATATGCCAGTGCTAACTAATCACAGGCACTACACCCTCACATACCCACCTTCTGTTGAACCACCTGCTTCACTAGCGAGGGCATGCACCTGTCACCCCTGGGCTTTCGGATATTGGCAAAGGGATAAGAAACTAAGAGTAATGCTATTCAACGCCAGAAGTCTAAACCTCAAGATGCATGCACTCGAATCTCTCCTTAGCATGGAGAACATCGATATCTGTGCAGTAACAGAAACCTGGTTTAGGGCTCCCGAGAGCACCCCAGCACTACCAGGTTATACCTCATACCATGCTTTTCGGCCCCAAAACATGGACCGAACCACAAAAGGAGGGGGAGTATCGATATTCATCAAAGATACCCACACCTCCAGGTTGGTGGCAAAGCACGTAGCATCAGAGACTATCCATGTGCAACTAACAGTGGGTAGAACTGCCTTCCAGTTTATAGCCTGCTACAGACCACCCTCCCAAACCCAGGAACCCCACTCGGCCTTCCTGAGAACGCTGGAAAATATGAAGGTCTCTCCAAACACCATTATATTGGGTGACTTCAACTACCCAAACATAGACTGGGAGCATTACTCTAGATCCAACACCCTAGCCCAAAGGTTCCTAGAATTTATAAACTCAAATGCTATGGAACAACTTGTTACCACTCCCACAAGAGGGGAAAACATACTGGACCTGATCATCACCAACATGGGGACTCTATGCTCCAGACCAGAAGTGTATCCCTCACCGGTAAGATCAGACCATAAACTAATCTCACTGCATATTCACATCCCGACCCCACCCCCTGCCCAGAAAACCACAGTGAAAAACTTCTCTGAAGCAAATTTCACACTCCTCAAAACCAAGGTGGAATCCTTCAAAGCCCCCGGGCCTGTGGAAAATACGGCCCAGACCACAGAATCCTTTATAAACGCATTCTATGAACACCTTCAGGAATGCACGGATCATGCGATCCCAAATAAAACCAAGACCCAATCCTCCAAAGGCAGATGTCCTGTCTGCTGGACCCCAGCCATAAACAAACTATACAATAGAAGGAGGAAGCTACTAAATGATAGAGCAAAATCCCAAAAAGGGAAGGCATCACTGATCAGTATTAGCAAAAAACTACGGGCACTCATAAAATTGTCTAAGGCCAGCTTCGAGAGAAAAATTGCACAGGACACTAAGGATAATCACAAGGCTTTCTTAGTTATGTTAGGAACCTGGGTGGTAATTCCCAGATATGCTCAGAATTAGTCCAAAATGACAAAAAATACACCAAACCCACAGACATTGCCAACATCCTAGCTGACAGGTTTATTGCAAACTCCCCCCCTCCACACCAAAAGGGCAAATATCTATCCCAGCAGAGTGCTGCCCTCCTGACATCTCAGATGTTCAGGTAAGAGCCACCCACTCCAAAGCAGAAAACACAGTATCAATGGGACCAGACGGTGTCCCAGGCTGTGTCCTATATGAACTCCAAGAAGAGCTAAACCCAAACATAAAACTACTGTTCAATCTCAGCCTTACTACAGGATATGTGCCCAAAGGGTGGCATACAGCAACAGTGGTCCCTCTCCATAGAGGTGGTGCCTCAACGGATCCTGGAAACTATCGCCCCATAAGCCTGACTAGCTTGGTCTGCAACGCTATGGAAAGGATCATCATGGACCTCATAAATAAAGATATTGGGGACCTACAGACACTGGATCCTATCCAGTTTGGCTTTGTTAAGGGCAGATCCTGCCTCTTAAACCTGGTTGATTTCTTTGAAACAGTCACTAAGGTCATTGACGAGGGGAAGGTGGTCCACACAGCCTACCTGGACCTCGCAAAAGCCTTTGATATAATACTCCACTCGGGCATTATAGATAAGCTCACCAGCTTAAATATAAACCCCTATGTCACTAGATGGATTGCAAACTGGCTCAAGGACAGAACCCACATGGTTAGAATTTCTGGAGCCATGTCAGACTCCAAACCAGTTTCAAGTGGTGTCCCATAATGCTTAGTCCTGGGACCTCTCTTGTTTGGTATATATTTCTAGGAGGTACAGGCCAACACAGAAGGACTGTGGCTGACCAAGTTTGCAGATGACTGCAAACTGAGCGCCATAATCGACTCTCCAGCAGACACAAGCATCCTCCAAAAGGGCCTCATAGAAACAGACAACTGGTGCCAGAGCCATGGCATCAAGCTAAGTGCCAAAATGTGTATAGTCATCCCCTTTGGCAAAAACAAAGTGCCCACAAATTACCACATAGGTGGTAATCCATTAAGTACGGAAGAAGTAATTAAGGACCTGTGGACCCAAGTTGATAGCAATCTCTCATTTGACAACCACGTGGCCAAAGTGGTTAGTAAAACATTTTATATAGACCACCTAATCATGAAGGGATTCACATCTAGATCAGGGGAGGTCATCGTGCCTCTTTACTCATCCCTCATCAGGCCCATAATTGATTACAATGCCCCTTTTGGGATGTACCTTACCAGACACCTGCAGCAACTGGAAAGACCCCAAAAGTAACTCACCAAGAGGATCAAAGGGCTCAAACAGATGCCATATGCTGCCCAGTTAAAGAAACAACAGCTCTACTCAGTGGCATACCACCTGTTCAGAGGCGATCTGTGCTTCACGTATAAAGCCATGTCCAACCCAGAATTAATGGACATGCTGCACTCAGAAAATCCAAATCCCATCGAGCTCGAGAGACTTGAACCTCAGCACTGAAATAAATAGGACATGCTGGAGGGACAGATTCATAACCCAGAGGCTCCCTTCACTCTGGAATAAAATCCCAGTCCAGGTTAGGCAGAGTCCCTCATTGACTCTCTTCAAGAGGAATCTTGATGAGTGGATGGGAGATCGTAGGTTTACCCCGGGTATCACTTCTGTCACTGTTAGACAGAGGCACAGTATATTAACCTCGAAAAAGGGCATAGCAAAATAAATTTAAAATGGGTGGCGAAAGCCAAACACATTCTGTCTAGGCTTATAAATACCCTAGGGCAGATAGCCTAGTATGAACCTATGAACCTATGTACCTTGTTCCCCATTGGACCCATGTGCTGTTAATCACCATGGCAATCACAATACTATGGTAGCATGTGCAAAGGTCACTTGTCAGTCACCTCTATGGTACAGTTGTGGAATATGTGGGTCATGTGGCAATGTCACAGCTTCCACATGTACACAGTCAACCCTCTCCCCTACACATGGATGTACAACACATGAATGAGATGCAACCACATAGTCAAACTGGGGACTAAGCACTCTGAACCCAGTACTGGCATAACCTGTCAGCTGGCATGAAATACTACAGTGACTACAATACCAGTCTGATGTAGACCTACACTGACAGCAATCCAAACAAGTGAACACACTGGGCCATTCATGGAGCCTCAGAATAGCATCCTGCCTGAGCAGCAGACACCTCTGCAGCTGGCACACAGGCATACGTTAAGCCGGAACACAGCACGTGCAACACATAGCACAAATCTTGTGTGCCAAACAGTCACAGCCTGTACGGCTAGACAACACACCTGCTACAGTTGTGTTAGGTACCTTTATTGTCCGGTACAGTGAGGTCCCGCTCACCAGGCTGGACAAGGTGAAGGTCACAGTGATATGCCCGTGGGGCACTATGGTCCACCACATAACACAAGCATACAGGTCAGTCAGAGGCATGGACACATATGACTCAGTCATGCATTATTGTGAACAACCCACACACATGGGCATTCTGTGTAACAAAAACACACGTGACATGTGTGGAATTCAAAGCCATAACTAACTGTGCTATGACAGTAGTGAGAGACACAGTAGCAGAGCATGCTATTTGCATTACTGGGAGATTTGCCCTCTTCCACTGTATTTGTAGGGTGTTGACATCATCTCTGTGTAGAGATTGGAATATGCAGCAGCTGGTGTGTTGTACTGTAGACCTACACTGACAGCAATCCAAACATGTGAACACACTGGGCCATTTGTGGAGCCTCAGAATAGCATCCTGCCTGAGCAGAAGACACCTCTGCAGCTGGCACACAGGCATACGTTAAGCCGGAACACAGCACGTGCAACACATAGCACACAAATCTTGTGTGCCAAACAGTCACAGCCTGTACGGCTAGACAACACACCTGCTACAGTTGTGTTAGGTACCTTTATTGTCCGGTACAGTGAGGTCCCGCTCACCAGGCTGGACAAGGTGAAGGTCACAGTGATATGCCCGTGGGGCACTATGGTCCACCACATAACACAAGCATACAGGTCAGTCAGAGGCATGGACACATATGACTCAGTCATGCATTATTGTGAACAACCCACACACATGGGCATTCTGTGTAACAAAAACACACGTGACATGTGTGGAATTCAAAGCCATAACTAACTGTGCTATGACAGTAGTGAGAGACACAGTAGCAGAGCATGCCATTTGCATTACTGGGAGATTTGCCCTATTCCGCTGTACTTGTAGGGTGTTGACATCATCTCTGTGTAGAGATTGGAATATCCAGCAGCTGGTGTGTTGTACTGGTTGGCAAAAGGGTCAGTTCTCTCACACATGTAATTGCACACACCCTACTTCCACCCCCCCACACACTTGCTATTAGTAGGATACAAGCCCCTGCCTAACTATGTTATGAAAGACAAGACAGACGCATTAGCAGAGCGCGCTATTTGCAGTACTGGGAGGTTTTGTTTCTCCTACTGTACTTATAGGGTGCTGACATCATCAGTGTTTAGAAAGGGGAATGTGCATCCTGTAGTGTGTTCTCCTAGTTGCCAAAAGGGACATTTCCCTCACACAGAATTGCACACACACTAACCCCCCTCATCCAAACACACACACCTGCCATCTGCAGGATTCAAACCCCTACCTAACTATATTATGACACTCGAGATGGACGCATTAGCGAAGCGCGCTATTTGCATCACTGGGAAGCTTCTCTTCTCCTGCTGTACTTATAGGGTGCTGACATCATCAGTGTTTAGAAAGGGGAATGTGCATCCTGTAGTGTGTTCTCCTAGTTGCCAAGGGACATTTCGTTCACACAGAATTGCACACACACTAACCCCCCTCAACACACACTGAGCATTTGCAGGATTCAAACCCCTACTTAATTATGTTACGACACTCAAGATGGATGCATTAGCGGAGCACACTATTCGCATTACTGGGAGGTTTCCCTTCTCCTGCTGTACTTATAGGGTGCTGACATCATCAGTGTTTAGAAAGGGGAATGTGCATCCTGTAGTGTGTTCTCCTAGTTGCCAAAAGGGACATTTCTTTCATACAGAATTACACACACACTAACCCTCCTCACCCCAACACACTTGCTATTTGTAGAATTCAAACCCCTACCAAACTATATTATGACACTCAAGACAGACACATTAGCGGAGCACGCTATTCACATTAATGAGAGGTTTCCCTCCTCCTGCTGTACTTATAGGGTGCTGACATCATCAGTGTTTAGAAAGGGGAATGTGCATCCTGTAGTGTGTTTTCCAGTTGCCAAAAGGGACATTTCCCTCACACAGGCTTGCACACACACCAACCCCGCTCATCCACCCACACACGCACACACACTGAGTATTTGCAGGATTCAAACCCCTACCTAGCTACACCATGACACTTGAGGGAGACACATTAGCAAAGCGCACTATCTGAATTACTGGACATCTGTTTTGCACCTGCAGTATTTATAGGGTGCTGACATCACTATTTCTACAGAGGTATGTACATCTAGTACTACCTGTCAGGTGGGGGATAGCATATATATGCATTTGCAGCCACCTACTTCAGGGTCAGATATGCACATCGCACTGGCAGGTTATGTTCTATACCATGTTTCATGACCACAGGACCTGTAACACACAACACAACCAGTTCGGACCACCCCTCCCACATCCAGGACACACACTTTGCTTCCCTGGGAACAGTGCCAAGATATGCAGGTGTTCACATACACCATTCCAGTTGTTAACGTCAGGTACAGGTATATTGTGTGTGGGAACTACTCAGGCCTCTACAACATTACCCTACAGCCACTACCATTTGTGAGCCCATGTGCTATGGCAGAACCACTCACCACAGCCACAAGGGGGAATACATATTGCACCTGACCATCTGCAACATGGGTACTCACTGTTCCACACCAGAGGTAGACCACCATTGTTGATATCTGACCATACCCACCTTTCCCTGGACATCCATATCCCATCCCCACCCCCAGGCAAGGTTGTCACTGCAAACAAAGTGTATTTATCAAAAGCAGACTTTAGACTTGTGAAGACTGGGGTGGAAGACTTCAAAGGACCCATGCTGGAGAAGTATATAGGCCACTCTGTATGACCCTTGACAATTGCATTCTATGAGCATGTGGAAGGTTTGCATTGATCATGCTATCCCAAATATACCCATGACTGCTCCACAACAGGACACCTGTCAGGTGTACACCAGCCATATATGAGCTGTCCAACAGACAGAGTGAGCTAATACATTGCAGAGCAGTAGCCCACAGAGGGAGGACATCTCTGAACAGTACTGGCATGACACTTCAATCCCTCATAATCATCACGACAAAGTGTTGACAGTGAAATTGTCCAGACAATGCAGATAAGGCTCCCCTCAGTCTGTTATTGACGCCCACTTACTGTTAGAGGTCCTCACCAACCCTCTTCCAGCACACACCAACAACATGGATGTGGCTTAGCAAATTCAACCCCTGGGATCTCCACTGTGTCCCTGCTAGACAGAGGCACAGCACACTAGCCTCACACGGTGCCTTATGTGACCTACTTTACAGTGGCACATTAGCCTACTGTACTGGGGAGGCAGACGCCAAGCACACTCTGGCTAAGCTGTCATTCCCTAGGGCAAACAGCCTAGTGTTGGCCTCTATACCCATATGTTTAATTGTCAGATGCACAATATTTGTTGCTGATAGACTGTTTGCAGGTCTTTATTGCCATAGCATTCCCTGTTTCTATGAACAACTTGTGTATCTGTGGAAGATGTTTGAATATGAGAGGGATCCACTACATCACGTATGTCTCTGTAGTCATTTAACTGTGTGCACTGGGCAGATTGCTGTAATGTGGTTGGTTCCTGGAATAACACGTACAAATACCAGATATGTGTGGCAACTGCTAAACTGAGATTTGGCCTGTGTGTGAGCATGCCCAGTTCAGGCTTTCCATGGCATGTTGTCTGACATATGTCTTATTTATCAAAGTGTGCGAGCATGCCCAGTGTGAGCGTTCCATATGTTAAACTCTGCAGCCCACCACATTTGTGGATGAGTGTGAACTTCAACAATATATCACGTTTATGGTTGTGTGTTGTGTGTCATGTTGTGTAGTTACTGTCCAACTGCTTTGTGTCTGAACACAACAGGGATTATACTGTGCCTGCAGGGTTTGCATGGGATACTTTGCATACAGTTGTCAACATCCTTTCATACTGACCTAACACTGTAGTACAGTATAGTGTACTGGTTCAGTACTTTCACTGTGATGGACAGTATCCTGGGCTTTAGTCCTATCACTGCTTTACATTTTCATAGTGAGCACAACAGCCTGGTTAGGGGCCAGTTGTGCACATCTGACCATGTTGCATTATGTTCAGATATGAACTACTTAAACCAGGCTTGTCCAACATTGGTAGTGTATTCCACAACATAGGTGTACATTGGCAAACACTAGCGATGTGCCCTAGGCCATTTGTAATGCTAGTCGGAGAGTGTGTTTGTCCTTCGACACACATTGTAAGTGGAGTTTGCCATGACATATGTCATGGTTAGTATACTGTGCCTCCGTCTACCCGTGACATAACAGTGATACCCAGGGTAAACCTACCATCTCCCATCCACTCATCAAGATTCCTCTTGGGGAGAGTCGATGAGTGACTCTCTGGCTAACCTGTACTGGGAGTTTACTCAAGAGTGGGGGTGGCTTCTGTGTTATGGATCATTCAGTACAGCTTGTCCTATGTATGTCAGTGCTGGGGTTCAGGTCTCTCATGTTCATAGCTCACTGCCATTCAGATTTTACAAGGTGAAGCATGTTCATTGATTCCAGCTTGGACATGGCTTTATACATCAGGCACAGCTTGCCTCCGAGTGGGCAGTATGGCAGTGTGTGGAGCTGCAGTTTGTTTAATCAGGCAACACATAGCATCTGTTCAAGCTCTTTGATACTCCTGGTGAGGTACTTTTGGGGACCTTACAGTTAATGGAGGTGTCTGCTGAGGTACATCCCACAGGGGCTATTGTAGTCAATTGTAATGCTGATGAAGAATGACTGCAGAGCCACAATGACCTCCCCTTATCTAGATCTGACAACCTTCATGATTAGGTGGGTATATGGTATGTTTCTGTAATCACTACAGCCACATGCTTGCCCAATGCAGGATATCTATCAACTTGTATCCCCAGGTCTCTCATTACATGTTAAGTACTTAATGGGTTAACACCTATGTGGTAATTGGTGGGCACTTACTGTATATCCACAGGGGTTGACTATACACTTTTCTGTAATTAGCTTGCTAACATGGCTATGGCACCAGTTGTCTGTTTCTATGTGTCAATTTTGATGTCTGCAGCATATCTGACCATGTCAGTTCTGTCCTTGGTCTGGTTTGCAACCCCTCTACTGACATAGGGGTTTATATTTAAGCTGGTGAGCTTATCTATAATGAACACGTGGGGTATTGTATGGAAGCCTTTGCAAGGTCCAGCTACGCTGTGTGGACCACATTGCCCTCATCAATGACCTTAATGACTGTTTCAAATGAGTCAAACATGTTTAAGGGGCAGGATCTGCACTTACGAAAGCCACACTGGGTAGGGCCCAGTGTCAGTAGGTCCCCAATATCTTTATGTCTGCGGTACATGCTGATCCTTTCCATAGCTGTGCAGACCAAGCTTGTCAGGATTCTGGGGTGGTAGTTTTCAGTATCCATTCAGGCAACACCTTTGTTGAGAAAGACCACTGTTGTTGTACACTGCTCTTTGGGTACATATCCTGTGGGAAGGCTGACATTGAGCAGTAGTGTGATTTGGCATTCCATTCTTCTTGGAGTCCATGTTGGACTCAGCCCAGGACACCACCTCATACCATTGCTGCTGTGTGTTTTGCTTTGTAGATGCTGGCTGTTACCTCAGCATCTGCAATGTCAGGGGGCCAGCAGTCTGCTAGGATAGATATTTTGCATTCTGGGGGGGGGGTTGCACTGCACCTGTCAGGTTGGATGTTGGCAATATGTGTGTGTGTTTGGTATGTTGTTTGTAATATTTGAGTGATTCAGAGCATATCTGTGAATTCCTAACAAGGTTCCTACCATCAGTTAAGAAAGCCTTGTGATTATCCTTAGTGCCCTGTACAATTTGTATCTTCATAGGTTCATACTAGGCTATCCACCCTAGGGCATATATCCTAGCCAGAGTGTGTGTGGCTTTCGCCACTCCTTGCTATGTGAATATTATGGCCATTTATGATTTACTTTACTGTGCCTCTGTCTGGACGTGACACAGTGAAGACCCCCAGTGTACATCTACGATAATCCATCCACTTGGCAAGATTCCTGTTGAAGAGTGTCAGTGAGGGGCTCTGCCTAACATGGAGTGGTATTCTGTTCCAGGGTGTAGGGAGCCTCAGGGTTATGTATCTGTCCCTCCAGCACATCCTATTTCATTATGTGTTGAGGTTGACATCTCTCACTCTCACAGCTCCGATGGCTTTGGGTTTTCTGGGATGGAGCATGTCCATTACTCCTGTGTTGGACATGGCCTTGTACAACAGGCATACAACGCCTCTGTGTAGGCAGTATATGACTGCATTCAGCTGGGGTGTCTACAGCCAGGCAGCATATGACATATATTTGAGACCCTTTATCCTCTTGGTGAGGTACCTTTGAGGTCTTTCTAACTGCTGCAGGTGTCAGGTAAGGTACATCCCAAATGAGGCATTGTACTAGATTATGGGTCTGATAAGAGAACAGTATAGGGGCACAATGACCTCTGTTGACGTAGATGTGAATCCTTTCATGATACGGTGTCCAATATAGACAGTCTTCCTAGCCACGTTGGCAATGTGAGTGTCACATAACAGGTTACTGTCCACATGTGACCCTAGGTCCCTGATTACTCCTTCCATACATAATGGTTTACCACCTATGCGGTAATTTGTGAGTACCTTGTTTGGTATTTGGTGGGACATTCATACTGTCCAGTGTCTTCAGGACGGCTGGGTGGGGTTCCTGTGTGTGAGAGTGTGGTCTGTAGCATGCTACAGACTGTACAGCAGTTTTGCCTACGGTTAGTTGCACATGGGTGGTCTCCGATGCTTCGTGCCTTGTCAGTTACCTGGACGTATGGGTGTCTGTGCTGAATATGGATACTCCTCCTCCTTTCATGTTTTGGTCCAGGTTTTGGGGCCATAACACATGATATGAGGTATAACCTAGTAGTGCTGGTGTGCTGTCAGGAGGCTTGCTGCAGGTTTCTGTCACTGCACGGACATTAATGTTCTTCATACTGGGGAGGGCCTCGGGAGCATGCATATTGAGGTTTTCATAGTTTCATAGTTTCATAGTTTCATAGTATAGTACTAGGCTATCTGCCCTGGGGCATTTGTAAGCCTAGCCATAGTGATGTGGCTTTTGCCACCCCATGAAATGGTACAAAAATGTACAGAATAAATCTAGAATACTGTGCCTCTGTCTAGTAGTGACACACTGAAGGTCCCCTCATATAATAGAATTAGTTTACTGTGCCCCTGTCTAGCAGTGACACAGATGTGACCCCTGGGGTAAACTTTCGATCTCCCATCCACTCATCAAGATTTCTCTTGAAGAGAGTCAGTGAGGGGCTCTGCCTAATATGAACTGGGATCCTGTTCCAAAGCATGGGAAGCCTCTGGGTTATGAATCTATCCTTCCAGCATGTCCTATTCATACTTGTGCCGAGGTTTAAGTCTTTAGCTCTCGTGGTCCTGATGGATTTGGATTTTTTGAGGTGGAGCATGTCCATCAAATCCTAATTGGACATGGCCTTGTACGTCAGGTAGAGATCACCCCTGAGCAGGCGATATGCCACTGAATAGAGCTGAAGTTTCTTTAGTCTGGCTGAATAAGACATATGTTGGAGACTCTTGATCCTTTTGGTGAGGTACTTCTGTGGCCTCTCTAGCTGTTGCAAGTGCCGGGTGAGGTACATACCAAATGGGGCATTGTACTCAATCATTGGTCTGATGAGGGAGGAATATAGGGGTACAATGACATTCTTGGATCTGGATGTGAATCCCTTCATGATGAGGTGTGCAAGGTAGAATGTTTTTCTAACCACTTTGGCAATGTGGGTGTCAAATGAGAGGTTGCTGTCTACTTGGGTCCCCAGGTCTCTGATTACTTTTTCCGTACTAAGTGGGTTGCTGTCTATGTGATAATTTGTGGGTACTTTGTTTTTTCCAAAAGGGATGACTATACATTTTTTGGCATTTAGTTTAAGGCCGTGACTACGGCACCAGTTGTCCGTTTCAGTGAGGCCTTTTTGTAGGATGTGTGTGTCTGCTGGTGTATCGACTATGGCTCCTAGTTTACAGTCATCTGTGAACTTTGTCAGCCACAGCCCTCCCATGTTTGCTTTAACATCTGAGAAATAAATGCTGAACAAGAGGGGTCCCAGGACAGATCCCTGTGGGACACCACTTGTGACCGACTTTGAGTCTGACATTGCTCCAGCGATTTTAACTTTATGGGTTCTGTCCTTTAGCCAGTTTGCAACCCATCTAGTGACATAGGGGTTTACTTTTAAGCTGTTTAGCTTATCTATGATGCCTGAGTGGGGTATTGTGTCGAAGGCTTTAGCCAAGTCCAGGTATGCTGTATGGACTGCTTTGCCCTCATCAATGGCTCTAGTGACGGTTTCGAAAAAGTCAACCAGATTTAAAAGGCAGGATCTGCCCTTCACAAAGCCAAACTGGGTGGGGTCAAGTGTCTGTAGGTCCCCTATGTCTCTGTTTATGAGTTCCATAATGATTCTTTCCATAGCTTTGCAGACGAGGCTATTTAAGCTTATGGGGCAGTAGTTTCCAGGGTCTGTAGAGGCCCACCCTTGTGGAGTGGGACCACTGTTGCTGTATGCCAGTGTACAGGTACATATCCCGAAGTAAGGCTAAGGTTAAATACCATTTTTATGTGTGGGATTAGCTACTCTTGGAGTTTACGTAACACGCACCCCGGGATACCGTAAGGTCCCATTGATGCTGTGTTTTTTGCTTTGTTTAGTGCTGTTCTAAACAAAGCAAAAAACACGTCTGGCATTGGTCAGCATTACCCTTATGTTTCTTTCCACTTATGTTTTCTAGGGTGGTGGGTTACTCTTTTCAGCCTTGCCTATGAAAGGCTCTATGGAGGTGGCAAAAGACTTTTCCAATATCCAGACGCCCAGGGGTAACAGGTGCAAGCCATCCCTGGAACAGCAATGTGGCTTGTCAAGCATGACATCCCAAGCAGACAGATATTGGATCCCCTTGGCATGACACCAGTAATTGTGCCACTTGTTAAAGCTGATCATTCTGTGTTTGTACTGTGGCATCATTCTTGGTGAGGGTAGGATGCTGCAAACGGTCAGTGTCATACCGGCCTGGACTACATAATCGGAGAGCTCATCTATGTCTCTTTTCATGTAGTCCAGGGAGGTGCATCTCAGGTCATTCACGCCAGCATGGACAATGACTGCATCATATTTCTACTTGCTTTGGGGTGACCTGCGTACTTGTGTTATGTGGCGTATTGTAGCAGCCTACAGGCAGCTTACTGTACCCTTTCCCTTGTTCAGTCTGGTGAGCGGGAAAGCAGTGTGTCTGTCTATGGAGTCACCTATTACAACTGTATAAGGCATGTTGTTTCTCCCTCTGGCCTGTGACTGTTTGGCACACCAGCTTTGTGTACTATGTGTTGCATTTGCTATGTTTGGAGGTTGTGGTTGCTTGGGTGTCTGCTTTGGAGGCCTCTGTTGGTGTGGTGTGTTTGTAATTAGGGCTTCCGGGAATGTTTTTCTGTGTTTATGTCTTTGGTTTGCAGTTGTGATAGGTCTATGTGGGACTGGGTTTGTGGTGTGTGTGGTTACCTTCTCCTCCTGACTATTTATGAGAGTACTGAGTTGAGGGAGCTCAGCCGCCGGTTTGGATAAATGGTTGCATCTCTCACATATATTTGTATTTCTTGGGGGAGTTCAGGGTTGTCTGTGTACTTGGGGCAGGTGTAACATTGCCTCAAGATTCACAGATTCAACTTGTTGTAGCTGGCCTTAGTGAATTGTATGTGTGGACATATTTTATTGCCATACTACTGATCAGTGATTACTTCCCTTTTTATGTTTGCTCTATCATGTAGTAGCTTCCTCATTCTCTTGCATGGTTTAGTAATGGCTGGAGTCCACCATGCCAGATACCTGCGTGTATGGCATTGTGTCTTGGTTTTATTTGGGAATGCATAATCCAAGCATTCCTGGCAGTGTTCATGGAATGCCTGTATAACAGGTTCTGAGGTGTAGCCCATATTTTGCATCTACACAGGGCCTTTAATGGATTCCACATCAGTTTGGAGGAGTTGCTTTACACATGTTTTTCACTGTGGTTTGAGGATGTGTATATCCAGTGTGATTACTCTATGGTCTGGTCTTACCAGTGAGGGATACACTTCTCATCTTGCCATCCAGTACCCATGTTGCTGATTATCACATCCAGTATGCTTACCCCTATTGTGGGAGTGGTACGTTGTTCCTGGGCATTTTGGTTTATGGATTCTAAGAACTTTTGTCCTACAGTGTTGGAGCTAGTATAATGCTCCCAGTCTATGTCTGGGTATTTTCAGTCACACAATATAATGTGGTTTGAAGGGCTTGATATATTCATGTATTCCAACATAGGCCAGGTGCAGTTCCTGGTGTTAGGTTAGTAGTCTGTAGCAGGCTATAATCTGGAAGGCAGTTTTAGCCACTGTTACTTGACCATGGCTAGTCCATGATGCTTCTTGTTGTGGTACCAACATGGTAGTGTGGTTATCCTTGACAATTATTGCTAGTCACCCTCCTTTTGTAGCTTGTTCCATATTTTTAGGCTGTACAGCACAGATTGAGGTATAACCTGGCAGTGTTAGGGTGCTGTTGTGAGCCTTGACCCAGTTTTCTATTACAGGACAGATATCAACATTCTCCATACTGGGGGAGTTTAGACTGCATGCATCTTGCTGTTTAGACTTCTGGCATTGGGTAGCATTACATCTAGGCTCTTATCCCTTGTGATACCTATGGAGGTGGGTTTGTGTTTTGAGCCTTACCTATTCAGGGCACGCTGTGGGTAACAGCAGCCATTGCCAGTATCCATAAGGCCTGGACTGATAGGTGCACGCCACCCCTAGCAGGTGGAGAATCATGTCATGCTCAGCATGTCATCCCAGGCTGGCACACATTGGATCCCCTTTGACTAACTGCAATACTTCAGCCAATTATTGCAATTGATCATCTCATTGTCATATTGAGGCATCATGCTTGGTGAGGGTAGGATGTTAGTCAGGGTCATCAAGTGTGCATATACTACATGGTGTTACATTGCTTAACACATGGCATTCATGCCTCAGGTGGTGCTGCAGGGCTGCCTCTGTCAGATGCACATACTACACGCCCTGTACATGTTTGAGAGCAGGTTATGTCATTTTATGCATCCCTGTTATTATATGAATGAGTCAGAGAGGAGTATCATTCCCAGGGTTCCTACTGAGCCAGTGTATGTGCTATGCGTTGCCTCTTTGCCAAGGCCAGGGCATACTGGGCACGCCTCCTTCTGCCTACTGGGGCAGGCTCAGGTTTTTCTTCCTCCGAGTCACGCTCTGCCTATGATGGCCTTGGCAATGGTGGGGGGCTGTTTGGCCCGGCCCTATGCTGGTCCTGCTGCAGCTGTTTTCGCAAGATTATATTATGTAGCATAGCACATACCATGACAATTTGGGTACATGTAGTTGGTGAGTACTGCAAGGCTCCACCAGATGTGTCCAGACACCAGAACCGTGACTTGAGCAGCCCAAACATATGCTCTATTACATTACATGTTTGTGCGTGTGCCTCATTATGGCATTCCTGTTCAGGTGTGTGTGCATTTCTGTTGCATGTCATCAGCCACGTCTCCAGTGCATAACCTGCATCCCCCACTAGGTGTCCATGTGGGATGTCCCCATTGGCAAATGTCTGGTACAGCTGCGCCAAATGCCAGATATGGAAATCATGGTAGCTCCCAGGGCAGCCAGCACACACATTCATTATTATGCCCTGGGCATCACACACAACCTGGCAGTTGATGGAGGGAAAGCCCTTGCAGTTAATGTAGGCCCTACCCCGCTCACCAGCTGGTGCTTTGATGCGTATGTGCGTGCAGTCTATTGCACCCACTACCTCAGGGTATTCCGCTATTTGCTGGAACAGACGCATATTGCTGGCCAATACCTCACGGGCATTGGGGAAATATACATGATCACCGACATGTGCTGAAATGGCATCCAGGAACTGGTGCAGTACCCTGGAGGCTGATGCCTGTGATATCCCCATCATATCACCAGTTGGTCTCTGGAAGGTACCTGTTGCTAGTATTCTTAGGCCAACACATACCTTGGTTTCCACTGGGATGATTTCCCCTCTGTTGGTTCTGTGTGTTAGGCGTGGCCTGCACAGCTCGACAATTTGTTGCAGGAGGTCTCTGTCCACTCTATAGTGCTCTACTATCTCCAGCTCATGTAACCCATGGTAGGTGACCCTGGGCCTGTACACTCTTCTCCATCTCCTCACTGTGGGTTGTCTGGCACCATTTGCATTGTCATCACCCTCAGCAAGTAGCCTATGTCTCCTTATGACAGCTATGGCAGCCCCTAGCATTTCTGCTCTGAGTTCAGCTTTTTCAGTTTTCACTTCTAATAGCTTACTCCTGTCTTGCAGTGTCTCTTGAGAGAAATATCCTGCACTGCTGTTTGCAGAGTTTTAAGTGCTTGGCTGAGCTACTATTCTGCCTGTGTAATTGCTTGCTCCTAATTGTTTTCACCTGCTAGCTCCAGCAGTATTCCCTGCTAGCTTCCTACTAATTCTGTTGCTTCCTTTTTCCTTTCTGTTTCCTCAGGGGGGAGCAACGCGCATACCAGCAGAAACACGCTCACAGTGGCTTACATGCGCTCACACATGCTTACATGGTTCAGAATCTGCTTATTCGGGTTAAAACACACGCACACTAGCGCAAACAGTCTTACAAGTCTGCCAACAGGCTCCCACATGCTCAGTCTGCCTTACACGCGCGCACACTGCCCTACTCGTGCTTCATGGCGCATGCACGCCCAGCAAGAAACTTTGGTGTAAGCAACATTGTACACCTTCCATTTCTTGACTTTCCCATGCTTATCTTGTGGCACTCCTCTTTCCATGATATGTGTCTGACATCTGTCATGTAACACTGACCGCCAATGAACTGCATTTCTTTCTGCCATTCCCCCCTGTGATGTCACCTATCTCCTACTCTATTCCTCCCCCTTATGTATCTCTTACACTACTCAGAATGTGCTCATTTGCAGTATGACTGCGGGATTCAGTATCCTAACACTCATTTACATCAGATTGCCTACTAATGCTTAGTTACATGTCTTAGACTCTGCTTCCCCCCTTAGCAACCACTAAACTGTGGCCATGTTGTTTTTGGTCTGCTGGTCCCTGCATTGTAAATCCATGCATTGCATAAAACCCACATTTGTGGGTTTATAACCTTTATTTTTATGTTTTATGCAGCGCAGCCCATTTGCGCGGGGCTGCGCTGCGTTTAAACATCGGCGATCACCGAAAAAAAAAAAAATATTTCTTATATTTGCATTGGGGTACCTTGCCAATGGCCACATATTTGGTATTTGGAGCTGACATGGCTCCATTGTGTTTTTTGCAGAAACATACTCAGTTGTCAATTGAGTACATTTCTGCAGCTAAAATGGCTCTTACACGGGCTGCTTTGGGCTTCCTGGATCGCTAATCTACCTCATTTGCATGCCTTTGGGCTGCAAGTGAGGTGATTAGCATATCCACGCCCACTCCGTGTAAGAGACGTTTTAGCTGGTCTCTTACACGGAATATAGGGCTGTTCCTGGATCGCGAAGGCTGCATGTAGTCTTACACTACTCTTAGACTCCGTGCAAGCCTTTGTGAATCCTGCCCACTGTTTATTGTGTTGATAAGTAGCCATTAGCGCATAAAATTTTAATATGAATGACTGTTTTCTTTACTGTTTTTGTATAACTTCAATTATTTATTTATTTAGTTATTGCATTTGATAACTGGGAAAGTCCACTGGGCCTGAAACTGTCCCATTTTCAGTGGAGGCCCGGGGAGAAAAGCTCCAAAACATTACATACAAAGATAAACATTAATACACTTCGGAGAAAAATTCACAAAATTACATAGAAAGAACGTATTAATTCGCATAACAGAGGACATCAAGCAGTACTATTACACTGAATGAAACTAATAAAAAAAGTAGTGAAAAATGTTACAATCATGGAAAAACAGAAGTAGTAAATTGGATATGTTCAAATAACACATGAATAAAATAACTCTACAAGGTTCATAGTGTGTATTCAAATGACGCAAGAGTGTAATATATCTGGGCTGGGGAGGGAAAGGACAGTCTAAAGTGACAGGGAAGCAGTAAGTAGGCAGAGTGAAGGGAAGGAAGTGATAGAGGTATAACAGGAAGCAGTAAGTAGGCAGAGTGAAGGGAAGGAAGTGATAGTTAGATGTATAACACTGGGGAGAGGAATTAGGAGTTGGGGTTGTATGTTGGTGTACAGAAGCATAACCAATGTGAAGAGAGATGGAGTTCGTGGGATTGTTTAAAAGAGGCAGGATTACTGATAGTTCTGAGTGAAGGGGGGAGATTATTCCATGCTTTAGAGACGGTATAGGAATCCAACATTTGACCATCTGTGAGCTTATGTTTCTCTGTGGATAGTAACATTTTGTTTTCGGAATTGAGGTGTTGGTTAGGCTGGTACATGGTCAGTACAGAGGAGAGGAAAGGGCAGGTTTCTGGGCTGAAGATGAGCTTGTGGGCTGTATTTAATTATAAGAATGTGAGATAGTAAGGAGATTTTAGCCAATTTAGTTGATGCAGAGAGGAACAGTGATGGGTAGAAAATGTTGCGTCTGTAGCAAATTTAGCAATTTTGTTGTAGTAAGAGTCTAGTTTTGTTCTCAAGGAGGACTGTAATTTGGTGAGGATGGGAGCATCATATAGAAGTATGGGAAGCAGGAAGGATGAGGCCAGACCCTTTTTTTTGGAGAAGGCTAAGAAAATAGTTGTCCCTATACAGGGCAGCTAGTTTTTGATGGGTTTTTTTTTTTTTTATGTTGCTCTAGACATGAAGATCAAAAGTTAAATTGTCACCAATGGTGACACCTAGCAATTTGATACTGGGGATGACTTCAATGATGGTGTTATTTTGGGAATGAACAGAGAATACTGACTTATCAACAGGGTTGGATTTTGTGGGGGTAAATATTAAAGGTTTTGTCTTATTGGTGTTGAGAGCGAGATTGTTCTGGGACATCCAGGTTTTGGTGAAACTAAATGCTTCTTGGGTGAGATGCTGTAGTGTAAGGGCAGATGTTCATCATATTTCACTGCTGCAGTCATTACACTTGGGTTATCCTGCCGTCAGGTGGTCCCGCAGTCGACCAGAGTTCCAAAGTCTTGGTCCGGTGTTGGTTGCTGCCGCTTCTTCCCTGACGTCAGTGCACCAGGGGTATATAAGATGCAGCCGATGCCATTTTCTTCAGTCATTCTTGCCGTGCGGTGCCTGAAGCAAAAGCAGTTCGCAAGTGCTTGTTGGCCGACTCCTGAGATTTTCAATTCGAATTTCAGAACCGAAGTCTTCAATAAAGCTAAGTACCCCGTTGGGGAAAATTTTTCTTGCCTCAGACCGATGTCAGTAAAAGTTAATAATTGTATTTCTTGTGGGAAGCAAATACCTCATAAGGATTTTCATTCTTACTGTATTTCATGCCTAGGCCCAGACCACGACGTCACTAGTTGTCGGTTTTGTGCTAGATTTAAAAAATGAACTATTAAACATTGGTTTGATTTTGCTCGCCATTACTTTGGCCGAAGGTTTAATTATACCATGCTGTAGGAACAATCGACGACCGGAACACACAAAAAAACGCAAAGACAAGGACAGGCATCTGAGGCCCAAAACTGATAATGAAGCCTCTTCTAGGCCAGTCGCCAGTTCGCCGGTTCTCAGTGAGGTGCTTTCGCAGCCCCTGACACCCACCACCTCAGAGCCACAGGCCGCTTCCGACTCCCACGTGGAGATGTCTAGGCCTCTGGATACTCAAGGTGTTGGGCCTATGGAAACTAACCCTTCAGATGGGTCCGGAGCCACTGAGCAGGCATTGGCTTCTGAGGGTGTTTTCAGACCTTCACAGCTTACCATAAAAACTACAGCCAAGTCTAAAACTCCATTAAAGACAAAGAAGCAAGTACAGCATTCACCCGGACAGGCCTCCATGCTTAAAAAACAGATGCTCAAAATGGCCGAAGACTTAATTACTCTGATCAGGGGTTCCCATCCCCCTCCTGATAAAAGGCCTAGGCAGGATACAGACTATGATTCCTCTGACCAGGTTTCCATTTCTTCTGATTCCTCTTCAGAACAGGGATGCTCTTTACCCCCCTATGAGGACTCTGATGCTGAATAATCAATTCCTTCAGCCTCTCCTCCTGAAAATTACTCTTTTAGGGAATCTTCACATACCATGAGGGAGCATTTCCATTGGGAGGGCCAGGATTACTAAGAATCCAAGAAAAGGCTCAGAGACTTTCTTTTATTGCCTCAGCACAGGCCCCTTGCTATTCTGCCAGTGTTAGATATTGTGGATGATGTGTTCTCTGAATCCAGTTTAAATCCTAATTCTTTGCCCCCTGCTCCAGTCAAGCAAGACAGGTACTACAGAGTCCCTGACTCTCAGAAATTTCTTTATAAAAACCCTGTGGCTGACCCAGAAACTATTTCCCAGGATCCCAAAGGGGTAAAGGCTTCTAAGGCTAAAAATCCAGTTCCCTCTGACAGGGATTCTAGAGCATTAGACAGATGGAGGAAGAAAGTTTACATTTCTGCAATTTTAGCAGTGAGAGCTTTAAATTGCCAGCTTCACATGCTTAAATACCAACAATATTTAATGTCTCGGTTAAAACATAGAATGCTTACAAGTTCAGAACATCCTGACTATAAGGAAATGCAGGATGTATTGCATGCAGCTGAACAAGTGGGAAAACATACTCTGCAATGTGGTTTTGATTCATTAGAGGCTTCTTGTAGAGCAGCAGTTACAGGATCTGTGATTCGAAGGCATGCTTGGTTAAAAGAACAAAGTTTACCTGATCATGTTAAGGCAAAATTATTGGATGCTCCTTTACAGCAGGATATTTTATTTGGTGTTAAGGTAGAAGAGGTATTAAAGAAAATGGAGGATAAGGCAAAATCTATGCAAACAGTGAAGGATTTCTTACAGGTACAGCCACCTCGATTTAGCAGAAATTGGCCTTCAAAGAATCGGTCCTTTCCAGTGTCAGACAGACCAGAAAGAGGCAGATACGGATGCCCAAGAGGCAGATCTCAGCCCCAGGGCTCTTACAGACCATGACAGTGGGGTGCTTCAACCCCAAAAGGAGGTGAAGACAAGTCACAACCTTATAGGAAACAGCCCCAATGATTTCCTCATTCAAATGCCAAGCACTTACCTTTTGGCAGCTCCCTTAGGGGGAAAACTAACACTTTTTTCTCAAAATTGGCATATAATCACCCAAGCCAAATGGGTTTTGAATATTGTGTTTCAAGGTTACAGGTTCCACTTTCACACTCTACCAAGGCTAAAAGGAATGCCAGACCTGCCACAAAATCAATGGGAAGAGGCACAAAAACAAATTACAGCCCTCATGGACATGAGAGCTATTCCAAAGGTGCCACAACAGGAACAAGGACAAGGATTTTACTCAAGACTTTTACTGGTTCCCAGAAAGGACAAAGCCTGGAGACCCATACTAGACCTTTCTACTCTCAATACTTACCTGGATGTTCCGAAATTCAAAATGTTGACAGTACAGCAGCTTCTACTCATGCTGGGCAAGAAGGCTTGGCTTGTTACTTTGGACCTCAAAGAGGCATACCTGCATGTCCCTATCAGACAAAATTGCAGAAGATACCTCAGATTCATAGCTGGTTCAATGTATTACCAATTCTCTACACTGCCCTTTGGCTTAGCTACTGCACCCAGGGTCTTCACAAAGTGCCTGGCACCAGTAATTGCATTTTGCAGACACAAAGGAATTCAGATATATCCATACTTGGACGACTGCCTTATTCAAGCAGAGAGCAAGGACATACTTCTGAAGCATCTGTCATTTGTAAAAAGGTTGCTAATTTGCCTGGGGTACACATTAAATGAAAAGAAGTCAAAACTAGTGCCCTCACAAGAGATAATATTCCTGGGTGCCAGCTTAAATACAACAGCCCAGATGGCTTATCTCATGCCAGACAAGCAAGGACAACTGACTCAGTACTTTCAATTGATGGCAACAAAAACCCAAATTCTGCAGGCCTTGGGATTCATGGCATGCTGCATACTACTAATTCCATATGCCAGACTGCATATGAGGAAATTACAATGGTACCTAAAAAGTGTTAGGACTCAACACTGTCACAGTTTGGAAGCAGTAATACAACTAATTCCCTGCCTACAACAAGAGTTTTGATGGTGGGCACAGGTATGTCACCTCAACAAAGGACAGCCTTTCATTCTACCCACAGCCAGGCAGACACTAACAACAGATGCTTTGGATTATGCCTGGGAAGCACACATGTCAGGAAAATGTATTCAGGGCAAGTGGGCCGCAGACCAAATGCATCTTCACATCAGTCAAAAAGAGATGTTAGCTGTGCAAAATGCCTAACAGCTTTCAAGGACCTTCTGCATCCAGGACAACTATTATTAAAGACAGACAACATCGCAGTTATGTGGTACATAAACAAGCAAGGGGGCACTCATTCTTATCCCCTATGCAGACAAGCCATGACCTTGTGGAACATAGCTCTAACCTATCAAGTTCATCTGCAAGCACAATTCCTGCCAGGAAAGAAAAATACTCTGGCAGATGACTTAAGCAGAGACATCATGGATCCTCACGAGTGGAAATTAAATCCACAAGTATTCAGCATGATAACGCAAAAATGGGGGAGCCCAGACATAGATTTTTTTGCCTCCACAATGAATTGCCAACTACAAAAAGTCTGCACAAGGACTTATCACACACAAGCATGGAAAGTGGATGCTCTCTCGTTCAGCTGGAAAAGCCTAAATGTTTATGCCTTCCCACCACTGCCTCTCCTTTCAAAGGTACTCCTAAAAGCCAGGCAAGAAAAACACAGATGATCCTGATTGCCCCAGACTGGCCACGCCAACACTGGTACCCGATCTTAAAGAACTTAGCTCAAGGCTCACCATGGATTTTACCTCAAACTCCACACCTTCTGACTCAACAAAACAATCAGATCCTTCACAGTCAGCTCAAAACCTTAAACCTGGCTGCATGGCAGATTCCTTAGTCAAGCAGACAACACCTTTATCTAAAGCTGTTATGGATGTTATTTTGGAGGCCAGGAGGCCTAGCACCAGGAAATCTTACTCAGAAAAGTGGAAGAGATTCTGTGCCTGGAACCAGGCTCAAAGCTTTGACCCTCTTCTCCCAAATATTCCTCAGATATTACAATACTTAACTGAGATGCTGGACAAAGGATTGTATTTTTCATCCATTAAGATCTACGCCTCTGCCATCTCAGCTCATTACAACACAGATCCTCCTATTTTCTCTCCTCCATTGCTAAAGCAGCACCTCAGAGGGGCTAAAAACATAAGATCACCCCGGAGAGCACCAACACCAACTTGGGACCTCAATTTTGTCTTGGAAAAACTAACTTTACCTCCTTTTGAGCCAGCCAATTCAGCAGAATTAAAATATGTGTCATGGAAAACTGCTCTGCTTCTGGCAATAACCTCAGCACGAAGAGTCTCGGAGTTACAGGCACTAATGGCAGTGGAGCCTTTCATCATTTTCCACCAAGACAGGGTTTCTTTAAGAACAAACCCTTAATTTATGCCAAAGGTAGTATCCAGTGTGGCTCTTAACCAATCTATTCACTTGCCAACTTTTTATCCAAATCCCCAGAATAAAGGGGAGAAACTTCTGCATTCATTGGACATGCACAGACAGTTACGTTTCTACTTGGACAAAACAAAAACTTTCAGAAAAACTGAGCAATTGTTTGTAGCATATGCTGCAGGATCACAGGGAAAGGCTACTTCAAAGCAGACCATTTCAAAGTGGATAGGAGACTGTATCCATTTCTGCTACACACAGCATGGGAAACCTGTACCTAGTAACATTAGGCCACATTCCACCAGGGCAACAGCCACTTCAACTGCCTACCTTAGAGGAGTACCTACTAAAAACATCTTGGAAGCTGCAACTTGGAGTTCAGTGCACACCTTTACCAGGCATTATCACTTGCCTCTTTATTCTAGATCCAGAGCTGGCTTTGCCACTGCAGTGCTGCAGGGCCTCATAGCCACCCCAAATCCTCTATAGAACCAGCCACCCTACCTCAGCTTTGGGATTCAACCCAAGTGTAATGACTGCAGTAGTGAAACACGATGAACATAGTACAGTTTTGTACCTACCATAAATGTGGATGTTCGAGTGTCTTCACTGTTGCAGTCCAGGTTACCCTCCCTCCATCCCCTCTTTCTTAGCTGGGACTTATCTACACTTTTCTACCTTATACCACCTATGTGGTATATTTGCTGGTAACTGAAAATTTTGGTTTTACTTTTTATGTATGTTTTATTAGCAATATGTATTGCCTACCTATTTGGGGGCACCTGACATCTGGGGCAAAAAAAACTGAAGAAAATGGCGTCGGCTGAATCTTATATACCCCTGGCTCACTGACGTCAGG
The DNA here is from genome assembly GCF_019279795.1 of Protopterus annectens. Lineage (NCBI taxonomy): Eukaryota > Metazoa > Chordata > Ceratodontiformes > Protopteridae > Protopterus > Protopterus annectens. The sequence goes on along the minus strand of NC_056733.1, from coordinate 1,358,107,729 downwards.
GAAGAAGTGACAGCAACCGACGCCGGACCAAGACTTTGGAACTCTGGCCAACTGAGGGACCGCCTGATGGCAGGATAACCCAAGTGTAATGACTGCAGCAGTGAAGACACTCGAACATCTACATTTATGGTAGGTGCAAAACTGTACTTTTTAGCAGAGCAGATAATAGCTGAGTCATCTGCATATTGGATAACAGTACTGGGGGTGACAGAGTAAAGTTGTTAACAAATATGCTGAATAAGAGCATTCCCAGTATTAAGCCTTAGGAGACACCTGTATTTGTAGTTATGAAAGGAGAGGAAGAGTGTTGTCATTTAGTAGATTGCTGCCTATTACTGATATAGTTAGTAAACCATTGTAGGGTAAGGGAAGATAGTCTGAGTTTAGAGAGTTTAGTAAGCAGGAGGGAGGAGGAAATTGTGTTAAAAGCCTTTGATAAATCCAGAAAGAAGGAACCAGCATCTATAGCTCTATTTACTGTCAAGGAAGGAAATGAGGCAGCGTTAGTACTATGCCTAAAGTCATGTTGAGTGGGGGAGAGGATTTGGTGTTCGGTCAGGTGACTAAGGAGTTGAGTGTGAATACATTTCTCAAGTATTTTGGAGATTGGGGAGAGGATCGCAATAGTATGGAAGTTTGAGATGTCAGAGTTGTTGCCGCCTTTATGAAGTAGAAGGATAAATGCTTTTTTCCAGATATCAGGTATGTAGGATTCCCAAATGTACCTGTTAAGGAGGATGCTGATAGGATATGTAATGGAAGAGGCTGAAAGTTGTAAGTATTCTGCGGGTAAGTTAACAGGAGCGTTGGTGTAGGGTTTAAGTTTGTGAAGAACTTTTTTGAAGGTAGAGGTGGGTAAGGGTGTTAGAGTGAAAGCAGGTAGAGGATTAGAGGAGGAATGTACAGGTGGAGTTCCTGGTGGGTCAGTTATTATAGGTGGGAAGGTGGTAGTAAGTTTTTTGATCATGTCAATAAAGTATGTTTTAAAGAGGAAGGCTGTCTCAGAGGGTGTTATTTCAGGATTTGGACATGGGTTGTTGTTATGTGTGATCTTTACCATATAATGACAGCAAAATTTTTATGATGTGTCACTGACTGCAGTTGTATATGACAGGCATCCAACATTCTTGAGGTGCACATGCTCATTATGTCTAGATATGTGGGTAACTGTGGAAACGCTATTCATGCAGTAGTTGTTGTGTGGCACAAAAGTTGTGTGGTTGTACTTTACTTGTGCTATCCACTGGCATGGGGTTCACATCCCACATGACTTATTCAACAAATTTAATGGATTGTTACATGTATTACATACTCAGATATTGTTTTCATGTCCATTCTGTTTTTCTGTACATAACAGTAATATACATGAAATGCATTTGTTGAATAATTTTGCACTGTTAAGGAGGGGCAAGAAAGTCAATTGACATATGCTTGTACCATCATCATCACGTCAATATGTGACCCCCCCCCATATAAAGTATAACACGTGCATATCACACTGTATTCCAGATGTCAGTTAGAAGTAGTGAAGACAATTTCTTACACAGAGAGAATGAAATTACAATTGAGGCTCTGTACCAGCATGGCCACAGCCTTCTGGGATGGGTGGGAAATACTGTGTGGAAGAATGAAGTATAGACAGACCTGACAAACATGATAAATGCTGTTGGTAGTCATAATAGGTCTAGGGAGGCCTGTCAGCAATGTTGCTATGACATGATACTCCATGCAGCTAACAGAAGGCATCAATATGAAAGGGCAGGGAACGCCACTGGAGGTGGGCACCCTTCCCTCCCCCAGATGGGACAACAGTGTTCCTGGCATTACATCATACCACCAGTCATAATTTTCAGATACCTAGGGCAGGTACTAAAGTAGGTGTTCTAGGGCATATATGTATGTCCTAATTTCCTAAACAATCTAGCATACACACTACCTCATAAAGGATATTGATTTCACAGATACAAACATATTGTTATATCTGTACTTCAGCAGCACAATTACGCCATGAATGTGGAAACACACATTATGTTGATGTACAACTTAAGTGTTATGCCATATTATCTTATCAACACAATACATACATAACACTCCAAGAAACATAAGTGATGTTTTTGTTTTTCAATTGCATAGGTCCATCAGCATCTGCACAGCAGCAACACATGTCATGTGAGTGTCTCCATACACTGTTAGTGTGATCCATAGCATGCTGTGCCTCTGCTTCCTGTCACAACTGTGGAGTATGCAACAGCATATATAACAGCGGCATGATGCCAGGGCACTTCTATGGGCTAGGCTTGTAAAGGCTCCAGGGCAGTACACACCTATGAGCCTATGAACCTATGTTGATTTTTGCCTACCCTTTTAACTGACAGATACGTCATTGCAAGACATGGGCCTTGCAGTTGCACATACAGACAGACCAGGTATTGTCCTCTGCCTTGTTTGTATGATGCAACACATTCTAACACACATGTGATGTATGATAACCATATTGCCTTGTTCTATACACAGATAAATCTGGAAAACATGTGCACCATTTGTCACATAAGTGACTGCATGTTCTGTTAGTGTGTGCCATAGTTGTTTTGTGCCTTTGCCTGCAGTCATGACTGGGGTGCAGACCCATATGTTGATCTTTGTGTGCCTTGTTGTACTACAGAATCAGTAATACAACAGATGATATGCACCCCAAATAGGGAGGACATAAATGGTAAGACATTGCATCTGTTTACGTACGTGTCAGTATTTCTAATCTTATATGTGTCCATCATGATTACCGTGTTCTTCATTTACCTAGGGCACCTGCAATCTGCACGTCAGCCTTGGCCATTTGGTATGTGTCTGTATTATCTCCTGTCTGTTATACCTCTGATAAAATGGTACATAATGCCCATTATGTGCTTAATGATGATGATTTTATGTCTGTTTCCACATTACAGTTGTATTTCAACCCTTACCTCTGGCGATGGAGTCACAAGAGGACATACCAGGTAGGTTTTAGCATTTTTGTTCATCTCATTGGTCCAGTATGTTTGATATGTAATGTACATGGCATCTCTCTGTTATATATGGTCCCTAAACCATGCACAGCCATTACTTCCTCAAAAGTCCATATCCTCACTATCACTGTAGTCATACAGTTGTACCATGTTTAATTAGTAAGCTGCATCATATGATTTAAATGAAGGTATGTGACTTATTTCATCTCTCTCTTTTTGTAGTACATCCACTGCCTGCCTCCTCCAGTAGCCAACCATTGATCCTGAGGTGAGCTGTGATGTGCCAAACTGTAATAGCATGGCCAGTGCAACACAGGCCACTGAATTAGTTTTACTGTCCAGCCCAGAAAGGGACAACCACATGCAGGAAAAAATCAGGAAGGATAATCCTCATAAAAACTCTTTCATCAAGGGAAATTGACAATTAAGAGGGCTAATTAGGTCACCCTATACTAACTTTAAGGTTAAGTTAGTCTGCCAGGTGAAAGGTAACCATAAGGACTTCTGCAGCTTTGTCAGAAACCTCAAGTACAGCAGACAGCAATGGGCCAAACTGGCAATTAATGGTGCTACATTCACTGAGTCTGGCAATACAGCGAACAAGTTAGTGGACAAATTCATTTCCAACTTTACAACCATCTCATCCCTAACCATCTCCCCAGAACACTCTCAAACATAACCCCTCCAACTGTAATTAAGAAGCATGCACTGGCTGCCTTCACTAAAGCCAAGAATACAGCCTCAATGTGGCCCTAATAACACCCCAGAAAGTCTCCTGAATAGTCTAAAATATGACTTATCAGGGCATCTGGAGTCATAATTTAACTATATTCTTAAAACAGAATTTGTGCCACATGAATGGAAGACTGCAACTGTCATCTCCCTTCATAAGGGTGGACCTTTAACAGATCCCGGACACTACAGATCCATTAGTCTGACTATTTTTATTTACAAAGCCATGGAAAGAAGTATCATAGAAATTATCAGCAAGGACATAGGAGATCTCCAGACACTGGATCCCTCTCAATTTGGCTTTGTCAAAGGAAAGTCGTGCTTACTGAATGTGGGGGACTTCTTTAAAAAGGGCACCAAAGGCAATAGATTGGAAGAAACATCCTTTGTGTTTCTCCAATATAAAACAGGTCACAGGGGCAACGTAGATAATATATTACCCCTTTGCTTTCACAAGTGAATACACCCCTAGTTTCAAATTTAACATTATTAATACATCCAACTGTATCAATAATATGTGAGCACACACTACATCTGTCATACCTTATGGTCCCCAAAACTGTCAGGGGCTTTTGTACCTCTACTACTGGCATACTAAAGGCTCCATGCATCAACAAATCTTTTATACTTTTGCCCTTAGTATATGAAAAGGAGGGGAGTTTTGGTAATATGGCAGTTAGACATTTATCTTGCAGTAGATATTCCCAATAATATTTAATTCATTCTACAATTTCTCTACATTTAATATTATAAACAGACACAAAATATACTGGGTCTATTCTACGTTGAGTACACTATATATTTTTATTATGTCCTACATCCCCTTTTTTTATTCCTTTATGCCCCCTCAAACCATTCACACCTTTAGCTTCTGCTTCCTGCACACTTTTTGGGTCATATCCCCTTCTTAAAAACATATTAACTGTTTTCTTTATTTCTTGTGCCAAAATATCCCTATCACTACATATTCTTGATAATCTTAGCAATTCCCCATAAAGGAGAGCTTTTAACACATGAGGAGGATGACAACTAGTGGCATGAAGGTATTGACTGCCATCCAAAAGCTTCCCATGTACACCAGTCATAATACGCCGACACCAGGTATATTTGGACTATAGTTGTTGCATAACCCCATTTATAACATGCTGGATAACTAGCTGGCTCACTGATAGGATCAAAGAGGTTAAAATCCATGAGGCCACCTCCATAACGAGGCCAGTCATCAGTGGAGTCCCCCCAGAGCTCTGTGCTAGGCCCATTCCTCTTATACATCTTCTTCTCTGATGTCAAATCCATTGTCAAGGACCTTTGCCTAACTACGTTTGGAGATGATTGCAATATGGGGGCAGTCATTGAATTCCCCAAAGATGAGAACACCCTTCAGGAAGGTCTAATACAGGCAAACACTTGGTGTTAAACCCATGGCTTAAAACTCAGTGCCAAGAAATGCATTATAGTACTTTTTGTAAAGTCTGCCAACCAGGTAACTATGTCATCAATAGCATACTCTTAAAAATTGATTCACTAGTCAGGGATCTGGGAACTCATTTAGATTATAACCTAGCCTGCAATCAACATGTCCAATGTAGTAAGAACATCCTTCTGTATTACTCAACTTATAAGCAAGGGCATGGCATCTTAGTCCGGAGAGGTCATCATACCATTGTACTTAGCCATCACCAGCCCCATCATAGTGCCTCCTTTGATATGTACCTGACCAGATGCATGCATCAAGTGGAACATCCACAAAGATTCCTTACAAAAAGAATACAAGGATTAAACACAATGTCATACGCTAATCTCTTCAAAGCCCTGTCTCTTTACTTAGTATCATATAGACTTCTGAGCAGTGATATTTGCCTAGCATGTAAGGCATCCCTGGACCTTGTTTTTATAAACCTATTACACATCCACAAAACAAACATTGTCAAAACTACTAGATTAAAAAGACCTATTTTTTCTTGCAACATAATTATTACATGTTGGGGAGGCAGATATGTTTCTCAGAGAATTCATATTCTCTGGAACAAGCACCCCATCCATATTTAGCAGAGTTCCTTCCTATCCCTATTTAAGCACAACTTGAACCAATGGATGGATAATTGGAAATTCACTCCTGATGTGGCTCCTATGTATCTGATGGACAGAGGTAGTCAGTAAATCACCCCTTATATATATCAAATTTGTGGGTCACATTTGGGTTGTGTGTCTAGGCTTATAAGGGGCTTAATGGTGGCATGTGAGGTAAATATCACCTCTCATAGTCTGTATGATGCCTCTACTTTACAGTGCAAAGCTATTCAAAAATGCTTTTCATGTATATTACTGCTATGTATAAAAAATAGAATTAATATGAAAACAATGTGTGAATATGTAATACATCTAACAATCCACTAAATTTGTTAAATAAGTCATATGTAGGATTTGACCATATGGATCATGATTTAGCCTCAAATATGGAGGATAATGTAGCTGGCCACTCTAATGATGTGGAGGCATTATATGGCTGACATGATGATGACCGTGATACACTTGTCTAGTAAAGATGGTGACTGTTCACTATGATGGAGCAATACTGCCCATCGGACTACACATGGGAGTGTAGCTGATATGCATGGACCTATAACAGAGCATGTCCATCTACCATTACAGGTGGATGAATGTTCACAGTGACATCATGGATCTGACCTGTGCCCATGTCATTGATTTTGTAGTACAGCACACCAGCTATTTGTGTTACATTAAGGTCAGGAGTGCAGTCCTGGAGAGGTCATGGCAGCACTAGCTGCACAACATGATAGTTAGTTACCTGTTGCATGCTCCATTGAAAGCCTTGTTACAGCAGTGCTAAAGCAATGCTAGAGCTGTAGCATAGTACTAACATAGTGTTATGTGTCCTAACTGTACTAAACACATTACATCCAGCGGGGAGAGGCAGAACCCCTCTCATTAGATGTGCACATGGACAGGAGACACTAATGTCTGTGCTGTAATGTGCTTGGGCATCTATTCTTGGCCACTTTCCACTCTAAGCCCATCAGTCATTTGTAGGTGGGTTAATTTCAGTCATGCTCCTTCCCACACTAGGTCCTCACATGATAGTGTCACCACATCTATATCTTCGGTAAAACAATGTGGCCAAGTGTTTCCAGACATGGCAGGAACAGGACAGTGGTGTGAGCCATCAATATAGGCACCCAAAACTGCATCAGAGTAACACACTGATATTTGATCCATTGTGTGTCTTGTTGTGTCATTCTGACCATGTGGCAACGATGACTACTGTGCAGACCACTGACAAATTACTATGTCAGTGGTTGTTCAAATGTCTGATGCCACCAGATTTTTTGATCATTTATCTAACTTAGGTGACTAGATTCAATTTGTGATATGTATTACATTTTTGTCATCGGCATATGTTTGTACAGATAATTATGACAGTAATGCATATGTGACATCATGTTTTTAAGCTTGCATCAGTTGCTGGTGGATAGATAGACTAGGACCTATATATCTGTATGTATAGCTATATCTATCTATAGATAGATAGATAGGGAGATAGATAGATAGATACATGTACCTATGTTGTTATATCCCCAGCATTGATGTATTTTGCATGTATACTGAGAGGTCACTGTCATTGATGCTCTACATGTTTGCATATATATTACCTGGAACTGAGTCTTATTGCCACCATAACATGTGAATGAGATCCAGAACTGTTAGTGCACAGCCCATCTTTTTGGGTAACTATTTGCTGACACATTACCATAGAAATCATGGACCTAGATGTCTTGTCGTAGTGGTTGTTTGACAGCATACATTCCATGCCATTTATCTTTATGATTGTCATCACAACATACTTATTATCATATATCTAACTTCTCCTTGCTACTAGCAATGATTCTTGCATCCTGTCTGACCTCCTTATTAATAATGCTTCCCCTTGCTACAACATTATCTTCTCAAGCTCCTGTACATTGTTACAGATCATCAACCTCCATCCCCATTTAAACAATGCAACTTCTCAAACATCTCCCCCAGTTATTTCTCTATACCCTTCCCTATCTCTCAGCTCCCAAACTCTTTACCACAACACAAAGTAAACCCTACATTATACTTCTCTCATCCACCTCATGCAAAAACACAATGCACACTCATATCTAATCTCCACTCTATTAAAAAGTGGAGACACACATCTTCACCCAGGGCCTTCTACTAACCCTTACCACAAAGTCTGTCCTAAGAACCTAAATATAACAACACTTAACCTCAGAACTCTATGCAACAAAATATCCTCACTACATGCCTAGATAGACCAAAATAAGCCTGATATACTAGCCCTAACATAAACATGTTTACACCCTAACATAAAACACTGTGAAGTAACAGCCCCCAACGTTGCCATAACTAGACTAGACAGATCTAAAAAGAAAGGTGGAGGCTTAGCCCTGCTATAACTTATCACACTCAGCATTACATCTTACACTAACAAAATCCCCAACAACTTTTCTCATGCTGAATTATTAATATCCTTCCTAAACCTCAGCAAAACCAAACAAATGTGCATTATAGTAGTATATATTCCCCCAGGACACAATGTACCTGTTCTTGAAGATATATTGTCTTGGACCTCCAAAACAATGAAACATGAGACTGTCATCCTAAGGATATGTAAACATGGACTGCCAAACTATTGCATCTGACTCACCCTCAAATATTATTAACCTCTATGTTTTCTGGTAACTCATCAAAAGCCCCACTACATATAATAAAGGCCTCACTCACCAATCTACACTAGACTGTATCTTAGTATCACATCCAACCAATTTCTCCTCCAGAGCCACCCTTTCTAATACCCTTAGTGACCATCTATCCAAATTTGCCATTAGAGCCAAGACTCACCAACCCAAAAAACACACTCTGAAAGCAGTCCAAAACTTCACTAACTTCAGTCAACAAAGATTTAGTGATCTACTTAAGAAAATAAATTGGACACCCCTAAAACTTCCTCCTCTCAATGAAACTGTGCTATATTTCAATACTACCTTTCTACATACACTTGATACTCTAGTCCCCATATGTATCAAAAGAAATAAAAAGAATGCTGCACAATGGCTAACCAAAGAATGTAAAAACCTTATGAAACAGAGACATAGCCTGGGACACCTAGAAACAAAATAAAAGTAAAGTAAATCTCATCCTTTTCAGACAACTCCACAACAATGTGAAAAATTAATGAACAAAGATAAACAATCTTACTACACCTACCCTCAACCTGAATACAAAACCCACCCCCAAACATTCTGACATTCCATATCAACTTTACATAACCTGGGTACAAATAAAGAACACTGCCCAACACCAGATGCCCCCCCCCCACCAAGTAGCTGAAGAATTCAACAAGCACTTTATAAAATCTATAGCTGACCTACTGTCAAACACCTCCAGAGCCAGATCATCTCATTCCACCAACATATCTCTTCATCCAGCACTGACCCTGGCCGCTACAACAGACATATACTCCACAATGACAAATCAACCAACTTCTCATTTAAGTTCATACTTACAACCACCATAAGAAGACTGCTGCTAAAGATAAAACCATGCTCCACCTAAGCACCTTAAACTTGTCACTGACTCCATTGCCTACTCAATCAGTATCCTAATCAATAGATCTATATTAGACTCTCTAGTTCCTAGCATATGGAAAATGTCTCATATCACCCCAATCCACAAAGGAGGATACTCCAAGGAACCTTCCAGTTTCCATCCCATATCCATTCTATTTCCTACTTCGAAAAATTATTAAATGATCTATCCACTAACAGCTAATACAATATTAATACAAAATAATCTACTCACACCAACTCAGCACGGTCTCCACCCTGACCATAACATATCCACAGCTTTAGTATACTTTACAGGCACTATGCACAGGGCCAGAGAAGCAGGAAACTGTGTATCTGCAGAAGTTCTTGGGCTCTCTAAAACCCTTGATACTGTTCTGGCCCCTTACTTCTGGATACACTCTCTAACTTAGGCTTTTCCCATAACAGACTACAGTGGTTACATGATTGGAAACAAGCCATAAAATGGTCATATGAACTCTCCCCCATTCTACATAATCCTACAGGAGTGCCACAAGGCTCCATCCTAGACTCTGTACTGTTTAATATTTTCACACATAACCTACATACTTCCTCATCCCCTGGAACTTTCATTCAATATGCAGATGATTCCACTATTCTCTGCATCTCTTGCACATTTCCAGAAGTACTCACCAACACACACAAATCTTTCACTGCCATTTAAACCTGGCTTACTACTGCTCAGCCTTTCCTTAACCCTAAATAAAACAAACTTGTCCTCTTTCACCCCAAAAATTCAATTTCTGACATAGATCAGTTCAAGATATACTTGACAGATAATACAGTTATTGAAATAGTACAGCATACCAAACTGCTTGGAGTCATTATTGATAGTCAACTGAAATTTGACCTCCACATCCAGCACAATATAAAGAAAACCTACCAGAAATTAGGACTTCTTTACAGAAATAAACAATTTCTAAGTACCTCAACTAAAGTCACCCTGGCTAAAACTTTCCTGCTCCCACCCTATTTTATGGTGCCACTATTCTTACCAACTTACAAAAATCTATTAAATTCAAACTGGAACAGTGCTATAACAAAGTGGCAAAGTTTGTCACTAACTCTAAATACCATACGCATCACTGTAGATCACAACAAGCACTTAACTGGCTTGAACTCCTCAATCAACTCCACTATATCCATCTATTAACTGTGCACAACTTAATTTAGATACACTCTGCTTGTCCAGCTCTAAAGCAACCCTAGCAACCAAACAGAACTCCAAGATCTGAGGACAATAAACTGCTAAAAATCTCTAAAGCCTCACAAAATAAACAAACAAACTAACAAACAAAAACAAAAAGAGGACAGTGACTCTACTCATACTCTGTCACAAAAATATGGAATTCTATACCCCTGGCCACTAGTTGAATTCCCGGCCTAGCAGTCTTCAAAATCTCATTAAAACAATATCTAAATAATACATAGCTGTGCACCTGCACTACTCCATGTTAATCTCATTTCTGCTTTGTCTTCTATGCTCAGCTCCCTCTTCTTCTATACTCAACTATTTCACTTGCACTTTTTACTGTTTTTTTTACTTGTACTTCTACTGAGTTCTTTCTCATTGTTATTTTGTTATAGTGAGTATTTCAGCTCCCACTTTCTCCTATATTCAACTAGGAGATGAACCATTTAGAGGTTACCTGTGTCCATTAGAGACATAGGTGCTGAACCAGGGATGAATTTCCAGTCTTCCTGCACTGTTTCCTCTGAGCGTTTTGTATATGTGCTTACTAGCATATCTTAAGCTTATGTTATGAATAATGTTTAATATAAATATCTAAGTGTGTGTTTCCATTAGTTGTTATCCATGCTGCTATTGTGGGGCAAGAGGTGAACATCACTGTTTAGTCATGTACTTATGTATGTGTAGCTTGTCATGACTCAAAGGTGTGTGTCAGATGCTGCCATGTAGCCTAAGCTAGGACATATGTCTGTATCCTCTGTCACCCATGCCTATTTCTTCTCTGCCTTTGTCCTCCTGCTCCTCCTCTGACAGCTGTGAAATATCATCTGAGGTTCTAGGGTTAGGTCACTCACACCTGCAGCTGGCAAGCCAGTATATTTTGCTGTTACCATATCGTGTAGCATGGCACACACAGTAATCATCTGAAGTGCCTTTTGAGGTGTGCATTGTAGTTCACTTCGGATGTGTTCAGACATCTAAATCTTGATTTCAGCATGCCAAACACATGCTCAGTGGTGTTTCATATCACGTGTGTGATCTGTTGTATTTATTCTCAGCAGGGTTTGTTGGGGCTCTACATGACATCATTAGCCATGGCTCCAGTGGTTAACTGCAGTCACCTATTTGTGGAAAGAAGATAACATATGTTGTGCTCATGTTTGCTGTTGAAAGGTCTGAATTGTGATTGCATCATAGCTGTGGCCCTGTACTTACCAGGTAGTAGTCTGTCAGGTATTTCAATAACAGGGTGTGTCACCATGATATTTGTAATGAGGTCATTTGATGAGGACATCACCTGACAACTTAACTTTGGCAATCACTTTCTACTTATGCACAGTTCTGCATTAGTTACAGTGGGGGTTAAATTGGAATGTGGGTACAGTCTATTCCACCAAAGACATGGTGGAAGTTGGCTATGGCATAGGACTGCTGCATGGCAGTCCTTCACTCAGTGCCTCTAGCTGAGATGTGGATGTACTCATCCATCTTGGTGCACACTGCTACCAGGAAATGTGAGAGGATGCAGCGGGTAGCTGTCTGGGACACTCCTACATGATCTCCCATAAGCTGCTGAAATGTCCCAGAGACCAATATACCTAACATCAGACAGTAGGTACCTACTAGAATCTTCTTCTATGTCTTGTAGTATTCCAGCTTGTTGCAATTCATTAAATGCCAGTTGCATTTTTAAGTACTGTTGCAGATTTTGCAGGATTCCATAATAATCTAATTAATATCATGGCATATAAATATAGCACATATGGCCACTGCTGAACGCTTTCATAAAGTTGTCGGTGAAGCACCTTGTTGCATTTAACTTGTGTTGGATGCACACACTGTGTTTTGGAAAGCATTGGGTATGTGCGGAGTCTGTAATTATCTTATGCTGAATAGACAATTACTTTATGAAGTCACATCTGCTCTGGTGCACTGATGTCATCCTTTAGCATGCTGCATTGTCCACAGCCTTCTTTTGGATTCAGGCCCTGGGTAGTCTGAATTAGAACAGTCAGTTGTAGATGATTTTATAGGCTTAAGTTGTCATTTATTTGGAGAGAACATGTAAATTCCACGCACATAGTCAGTGATGATCAAAATGGGAACCCTGACTTCGTCTCACTGATATTTACTCTGACTGGCAAAGACATTAGCCACTAAGCTACCATGCTGCATACCATTCTAAGGAAAAAAAATAACTCATATTGTTTAATGCAGAGAATCATGACTGGCACAGTGTTGAAATAATCAAAGATAAGACAGAAATTAGATCATCATCATATGGCTGATTATTTGAGAACATACAAATTCATCAGTATTAAAACTAAAAATCATTTTTATTTGAACGACTTATTCTGATGTCATTGCATGTATTTTTGCAGTTATGCTGCTTAAGGCAAGACACTCCAGTGAACTCCAAAACTGCTAACTCACCAAAGAGTAATCTGTTAATGTCTCTGCATGTCAAAGCTGATTGCATTCAGCAAAAATATTTTCTGAGGCTGTTAAGCAGCTTTCCTTGACTACATTAGCTTCATATGACCAACAGTATAACCTAGAGGTTTTAATAATAAGCTAGCTGCTACAAATTGAGGCTGCATTCCCCCAGCCTTTACATATGCATGCTTTGTTACATCAAAGAGGTCTCTCAATCAAATAGAGATCCTAGCCCTGGGCTGTTCTTATAATACATCTGTCTGCACTTTTTGCAGCAATAATACAAATAAGCAATAAAATTAAACAGAGCCATGACACTCCTGAATAACTTTTGCATTATACAGCAAGAAAAGTATATATTAGCCAAATTTGATTTGATTTCTTGATGGAGTCAGCTTTAATGAGCAAAGCAACAACCCTGTAGGTATAATTTACAGATTTCTCAATATCAAGTTTAATGTCTGAAATACTATTTTAAATATGTTTCCAAGCAGCTGTGTTAACATTTGAGTAATTATAAAGACATATAGGTGTACTACATTTAACTAGAACATATATTTCAAATCTATTTTGAAGTCAAATAGTATAGTCCACATTTCCCTGGCATTTTCAGAAATGCATTACTTGGAATGTCTTGGCATACAAATTTCAATAATTTTTCTGAAGTGTTTCATTTCTTGTGAGGTAGTGTTTATAACTTATGGCATTTATGCCTATACTATTTGATTTTTCCTTTTGCAATTTTAGCATGTATATACAGACTATCTTAATATCCTAGCTGCTTTTCTCAAAGTAGTTTGTTCTCAAAGTGCCCTACACCTATATGAGAAGTGTACCACAAAAACAAACAACAACAAAATGTCTGATTATGCTTATGGTTACAAAGCTGCAATAAAATCAGCCATTCAGTGGACCTGTCATTTATCTCAGATAGTCAGTACGTGCAGCATTCGTCATACATGGCTACAGTAATTAGAAATCATACATGTAGTGCACTGACTGTAAAAGTGAGTAGTGAATCACGCAGCTACAAATATATATATATATATATATATATATATATCAAACAGTGACAAATGACAATATCAGTAGCAGATAAAAAATATATCATCGTTGTTGCAGAAGATCGTCACAGTCCGACTGCTGAACAGGGCTGTAAACTACAGAAAAGTAGATAAAAGTTTATTTGGGCTACATTATCACTGTTCTCTTACAGAAAAAGATGCTGAGATGCTCTAGACTCACTTTTGAATTCATTTGACATTCTGCTTCATCTCCACATCCCAGGCTGTGTACTACATGAACTTCAAAACGAACTGGCACCTCACCTAAGTGTCATGTTTAATCGTAGCCTCACCTCAGGCTTCATGCCTACTGAGTGGCGCACAGCTACAGTTCATCTGTAAGGCCTTGGAATGTATTGTCATGGAACTTATAAACAAAGACATTGGCAACCTTCAAACACTGGACCCCACTCAGTTTGGGTTCGTGAAGGGCCGATCTTGTCTCCTTAATTTTATTGACTTCTTCAAAGCAGTCTCCAGAGCCATGGACAAGGGTAAGGTGGTCCACACAGCCTATCTGGACCTCGCCAAGGCCTTCGACACCATCCCCCCCACTCTGGAATCATAGATAAACTTACTAAGCTGGGCATTAATCCCTACATCACTCGATGGGTTGCCAACTGGCTTACTGACAGAACACACACTGTAAAAGTAGCCGACTCCAAATCCAGCTCCAGACAAGTGACAAGTGGAGTACCTTAGGGTTCAGTCCTGGGACCGCTCTTGTTTGGCATCTACTTATCTGAAGTACAGGCTAACACTAAGGGATTCTGGCTAACAAAGTTTGCAGATGACTGCAAATTGGGAGCCATTACTGAATCCTCAAATGATGTGAATGTTCTACAAAAGGGTCTTCCAGAAACAGATGCTTGGTGCCAGACCCATGGGCTCACACTCAATGCCAAGAAATGTATAGTTACCCCTTTGGGAAAAAACATGTTCACATGAATTACCACATAGGCGGCAGTACACTAAACACCTAAAGTGTGATAAGAGACTTAGGGGCACAGGTGGACAGTGGTCTCACCTTCGATAACCACATCGCCACAACAGTTAGGAAATCCTTCTATGTGGCACACCCCATCACTAAGGGCTTTTCATCCAGAAAAAAGGAGGTCATTGTCCCACTATACTCATCCCTCATTAGATCCATTATAGAATACAACCCCCTGTTTGGTATGTACCTCTCAAGACATCTGCAACAACTGGAAAGGCTGCAGAAATACCTCACTAAAAGAATCACAGGTCTAAAGCAGATGCCCTATGCTGACCATCTAAAAAAACTCCACCTATACTCTGTTGCATATCGTCTACTCAGAGGTGATCTCTGCTTAACATACAAGGCCATGTTAAACCCTGAGCTATTGGACATGCTACACTTAATGAAATCCCAATCCCTCAGAGACACACATGCTCCATGGATCTAAACCTTGTCATCACAATGAACAAAACATGCTGGAGGGATAGTTTCCTGACCCAGAGACTCCCCAGACTCGGGAATAGACTGCCCATATATGTCAAGTAGAGCACCTCTTTGGCCCTCTTCAAAAGGAACCTTGATGATTGGATGGGAGATAGGAAACTCACCATGGGGATCACATCAGTCGCCCTGCTAGACAGGAGTCCAGGGAAGTAAATACTGTGGGAAGAAATAGCCAGGGAATTGTTATGGCTAGGCTTGTTTAGGCCCTAGGGCCGATAGCCTAGTACCAACCTATGAACCTATGAACCATCCATGACCCTTCTCTCTGGATCTAGATCAAAAGTCTGACGTATCAGAACATTGACTTTCAAAGGATTAAGATGAAATAGTCGACCTTTTGTAATGTCAAAAATCAAACAAACTAGAAATAGCTTGTTTTTGCAGGAGGACAACCCCCCTGCACCCCCATGCAAAATATGTATACCAATTCAGACATCTCACAACATTTGGTGAAAGGGAAAACTTCCCCAATCCTCATTGTACCAAAATCTTAGAAAAAATATTCTTTTTGCACTACTTTGTTGCAGTAGTTGGGCAGAAGATAAGTGTAAATGATTACTAGTCACCAATTGACAGTTACTACACTGCTTTAGAGTCCCTAGTGGAAGTGATCTGGCAGAAGAAGGAGAAAAAGCAGACTCAAAACCCATGCCAAAATGGACCAATACATAATCAAGTACGTTACTAATTACTCATACCGGGATAAAATAAAAGTAGTCATGCATTTAACAGTGGCTACTACCTGACTGCTGTATATGCTGATCTCACCAAAGGTGTAGACAGATAGAAATCATAGGAATAAATGTTGTTCTGCTGCTTCTGTCCCTTGAAACAAAACAACATCAATCACAATCTAGTTCCTGAGAAACAATTTCTAGGCTCTCCAATACTGTGTAATCAAATTGCAAAACTCAAAAAGGAAAAGGAAGTTAAAGTCACAGGTACTGCAGAATGAACTTACCAAACCGGAAGATGAAACAGACGGTAGCTGAAGTTTTATCACTCTTTGTAGAGAGCTTCCTAATATAATGATGTAATGCTGATTAGTACAAGTAGATAAGACAAGATCTAATTTGGCCTCTGCTTTGATGTCCTCATTTTTAACCTGTCCCAGAGTATCCATCCTATGACTAATCTAACACACTTCATCTCCATCACCTCTATCATTCTCAAACTTCTCTTGACTTTCCTGCACAGGGCTCTGTTCCATACAGCAGCACTAGTTACATTGCTGTTTTGCACACCTAACTTTTCGGCTTCTTTGGCATTCTTCTGTCAAGCACTACCACTGACACTCTGTACCAGTTGATTGCAGCTCCTCTGTTGCTAGCTTTGACCTCATTCAGATTTCCATTTCCTCAACCAACTCTCCCAGATGCTTGAAACTGTTAACATTTTCCACTATTTTTCCTTCTATCTGATTTCTCATCTTTTGATTTTCCTCTTTGTGGCCACTACAAGTGTCTTATCTGTTCTTGTTTTTATTCCAAGTGCCATCAGTTTTGCATACCATTCCCCTATCTTTTCCAGTCGTTCTTGCCCAGAGTTTGCCTGCAATGTCACATCATCTGTTTACAGGAACTTTGTTGATCACTCTCCTCTGGCCTGGTTGCTAATGTAGTCCATCACCAGTATGGACTGCAGTGAGGTCAGAGCTGAGTCCTGATGCACACCCATTCAACTGGGAACCCTCTTTGATTCCAAATATTGTTTGTACTTGAATGATTGGGTCCTTGTACAGTGCATCCATTAATTCTACCAATGTTTATCGAACTTCAAACCACTGTAGGACTGTCCAATTCAGCTTTCTTGGAACCTTGTAATATGCTTTCATTAAGTCTAGGAATGCCCAGTTGGAAATTTTCCTCATCTCTAGCTTCTTCACAACTATCTGCCTCACTGCAAACATCGGGACAATTTTGCTGCA
Organism: Protopterus annectens; assembly: GCF_019279795.1. Taxonomy (NCBI): domain Eukaryota; kingdom Metazoa; phylum Chordata; order Ceratodontiformes; family Protopteridae; genus Protopterus; species Protopterus annectens. Next base: position 1,358,090,242 of record NC_056733.1, on the reverse strand, counting down.
TCTGGATCTGAGTCCAAACTACTCATCTTCCACTTTTCTTTCTTCTATTCTGTGTATTGATTTCTCACTCACCCTCTTCATAAATTTCATGCAGTGCGACCGGAGTTTGATAACTTTGTACTGTGCACATTTGCGGATGTCCCTTTGTTCTTGCACACTGGCACTAGTCTGCTTATTCTCCAGTCATCTGCGATACATCTTTTCATCCACACTGTTGAGTACACTCAGGAACCATTTCTCTCTTATCACACTCAACATCTTAATCATATCTGCTGTGACCTCATCTGAGCCTACTGGTGTCCCTGATTTCATTATTCTTAGTGATGTTCTTACTTCAAGGGTGTACTCCACTTCTAATTTCACTGAAGTCTCTGTTTTGAACAGTACAGCTTCTGTGGGGTTTTCTTCATTCACAAGATGCTGGAAATACTTCTTCCATCTGCCTTTGCTGTCCTGATGACTGATGAGTAGGTTGTTGCTGACATCCCTTATGAAGGGTGTCTGATTATCTTCTTTATCTTTGTCTTTGCCTTACAACATGATAGAGTTTCTTTGTGCCATCTACTGAGTCACTTTCCAGAAGCTGGCAGAGTGCCTCTGATGCCTTATTCTTTGGTACTGCAACCACTTTCTTAGGCTCTTTGTTAGCCAACCAGTATTCCTTTTTATATATAATACCACAAAGGAGAAGGAACAGCAGACCTCAGTAGGAAAATTCTATATAATATGCGCTAAGATTCATTAACGAATTTTCCTACTGAGGTCTGCTGTTCCTTCTTTGTGGTGTTATTTATATTTGCTGCTGTTTCATTGTATACATGGCCAGTATTTCTTTTTAGCCTGATTCATCTTTTCTGTCACCCACTTTTTTCTTGCACTCCTTCTTTTTTTTCATGACTTCCTGGACCTCTACATTCCACCACCAGCTTTTCTTGCTTGCATACCTTGCTTCCATACCTGGCTCCACTACATATTTGTTCTATAGTCATATACATGCTACTTCGAGGTGCTGACATTCTTTTTAAATTCTTTTTGCTCTTCTTCCTGACATGCTAGAGCCCTAAGTAATTCATTGAACTCTTGTGCTTCCTCAACAGTCAACTTCAAGCACTCAGCCTAGACTCTGTTGACCTTAGCACTTTCTCTGATCACTGCATGCAGCTGATTGTGACAGCCAGTGCTTTATGGTGTGAGCCAACTTTTTCACTGAGGTGACTTTTCAGTCACTGATTCTACCCCAATCCACTTGCCTTACTAGTAGCATGTCTACCGGAGTTGCATGGTGGCCTACTCTTATATATGATCTTGTGACTGCCTTTTTGCTGAACAATATGTCAGCCAACATCAAAGCATTTCCTAGAGAGAAGTCCAGAATAGCCTCTCCTTCTTTATTCCTGTTGTTTCACTTGGACCCAGACAGTACTCATATCCTATTCTTTCTGTTCTGATATGATCATTCAGGTCACCCTTTATTAACATCAATTCATGTTGTCCTACATTATCTAGCAGGTCCTTCAACTGCTGTTTAAATACACTTTTTTCCTCATTATCACAACCCTGTTGTGGGGCATTGGCTGTTATTACGAATAGTGTTGTATTCTTGCACTGGAGTCTGACTGCCTTGAGTCTATCACTAATTTGGATGACATCCTTCCCTTTTTTCTGAAGCATCTCCCTCACCACAATTCTGCATGATTTCTAGTTTGTCCTCCTCCTGATTGTTAGACTCTGGATCCCAGTCTAAGTACCTTTGTTGCATTACCTTTCTATGTTGTCTCCTGGATACACAGGATGTCCAGCCTTATCCTTACCATCGAACATCCAGTTCCAGCTTGCTTTCTGTCAGTGAAATTATGTTAAGTGTTGAATCCTTAGTTCATGTTTACCATGTCATCCACTTCTAAGCTGTGTCCTGTCAGAGAACCCACAATGGGTGTAGTAATCTTTTGTTCATGTTTGGCAGGTTGATTCCTTTTACGTGCAGCTGTTGCTCAACAGAGCTATCCCATGTTACCAAATCTGGGAAAATGAACACTATCCAGACAGTAGCTTATTGACCTAAGCCGGCTGGGCTTAACTTTAACCACACACTAGCCAATAGGGACACATCCACCCCTTCTTCCATTAGCATGGGTCCCTTACATAGGTCAGGTCCTCAACCCACTTATCACCAGCAAGCACCCTTACCCATTTTTATGGCATTAGTCAATACAACTGAATCACCCAGTTTTACACCATTGAGTGGTTATCCCACAGCATGCAGTCTATGTGTCATGTTCACAGTGCTGTGCAATCTAACCCAGTTATGTTCTTGTGTACCATGGGCATTTATTAAGAAAGAGGTATATTAATTAGGAAGTTTCTAGAGGTCATATTGTGGGTAAGTTAATTTGGATGCTAAAGTCTGCCTCTGTCTATCAGAGACATCTCGGATAGACCCATAGTGAATTTCATATTTACCATCCATCAATCAAGATTACACTTTAAATAGGGTTAGGGATGACTCTGCTTCACATGTTTGTGTAGCCTGTTTCAGAGCATGGGAATCCTCTAAGACACATATATATCATGTCAACATTGTCTTATGTATATCACAAGGAAAATTTAAATCCTTGGATCTACTGGTTCTGATGCTGTTAATTTTGCAGATATGCAAAACGTCCATCAAAGTTGGCTCTGAAGACACCTTGTATGTCAGATATAGATTGTCTCTCAGTAATCCATAGGAGACAGAGTATGCAGATAAGGATTTAAGGTGATCCATATAGGACAATGTGTTTATGCCCTGGATTGTCCTTGCAATGAGCCTTTGGGGATGCTCCAGCTGTTGCATATGTTTGGTTAGGTACATTTCAAAGGGGGCATTATACTCAATGATGGGTGTAATAAGGACCAGATAAAGTGGGATTTTGACTTCCTTGGACCTGGATGCCATAATCTTACCTATAAGTTGGGCAATATAGAATGTTTTTTTTACTACCCTGGCCACATGTTGGTCAAAGGACAGATTACTGTCTATACATGTTCCCAGATCCCTGACTATTGGGTTAACTCTTAGGGGTGTCTTATTGATCTAGTAATTAGCCTAGGTGGCAAATTTCCCAAAATGCACTGTAATGCATGTCTTGACATTGAGTTTAGTCCATGACTTTGGCACCAGCCATTTGTCTGTGTTACACTGTCTTGTAAGATGCTTGTGTCATGGGAGGAATCTATGATTGCCCTCAATTTGCAATATCTGGGAACTTGGTAAGCCAAAGACTCATTACCTCTGTGAAAATGCCAAATATGAAAAGTCCAAGCACATAGCTTGAGGTAGCCACTGGTGGACGGTCTCTTAGTAGAAGTGGTATTACCAATCCTGACCTCCTGAGTCCTGTCTGTGAGCCAGCTGACAATCCAGTCAGCCATGTAGGGTTTTTTTGCCCAGTTTGGTGAGTTTGTCAATTGTATCCGAGTGTGGGATTGCATCAAATGCCTTAGTCCAGTCCAGGTAGGCAGTATGCACAATTTTACCCCTCATCGATTGCTTTGTTGACCTTCTCAAAGAAGTCCACCAGGTTTATTAGGTATGACCTTTCCTTGACAAAGCCAGACTGAGTTGGGTCCAGTGTCTGAAGGTTGCCTATGTCTTTGTTGATCATGTCCATGATAACATGGGCATGATAACATGATAATAGGGGTTGGGAGGGTGGCCTAATGGTTAAGGTGTTTGCCTTGCAAGCACAAGGTGCAAGGTTTGAGTCTCACAAGGGACAATTGGCTAGGCTTAAAATGGCTGGCAAGAGCAGTTAGCTTAGTACTAATCTATGAACCTATGAACCTATAATTAATTCCATGGTTTGGATATATTATACTAGTCAGACTAATGGGTCTGTAGTTTCTAGCATCAGTTGATGGTCCACCCTTGTGTGAGCACCACAGCTGATGCCCAAACAAGTTGGAATATACAAATCCTCCCCCTATATTCCAAGAATGAAACCAAATTAAAATTAAAACAATAAATTCAAATTAAAAACAATAAGAAGTAAGACTAGTGCAACATATGCAAACAGATGTAGATGTCAGATCTCACAGATATAGGGTGGTGTTCATAGTCTGTGGTTTCATAGGTTCACAGGTTCATATGTTGGTAGTAGGCTATCAGCCCTAGGGCCTATACAAACCTAGCCATAACAATTTCCTGGTTATTTCTTCCCACAGTATTTACTTCCCTGGACCCCTGTCTAGCAGGGTGACTGACATGCTCCCCGGGGTGAATTTCCTATCTCCCATCCAATCATCAAGGTTCCTTTTGAAGAGGGCCAAAGAGGCGCTCTGCTTGACATGTATGGGCAGTCTATTCCAGAGTCTGGGGAGTCTCTGGGTCAGGAATCTATCCCTCCAGCATGTTTTGTTCATTGTGATGACAAGGTTTAGATCCCTGGAGTGTGTGCCTCTGAGGGATTGGGATTTCTTTAAGTGTAGCATGTCCAACAGCTCTGGGTTTGACATGACCTTGTATGTTAAGCAGAGATCGCCTCTGAGTAGACGATATGCAACAGAGTATAGGTGGAGTTTTTTTAGACAGTCAGCATAGGGCATCTGCTTTAGGCCTGTTATTCTTTTAGAGAGGTATTTCTGCAGCCTTTCCAGTTGTTGCAGATGTCTTGAGAGGTACATACCAAATGGGGTGTTGTATTCTATAATGGGTCAATGAGGGATGAGTACAGTGGGAGAATGACCTCCTTTTTTCTGGATGATAAGCCCTTAGTGTTGAGGTGTGCCACATAGAAGGATTTCCTGACTGTTGTGGTGATGTGGTTATCGAAGGTGAGACCACTGTCCACCTGTGTCCCTAAGTCTCTTATCAAACTTTCGGTGTTTAGTGTACTGCCACCTATGTGGTAATTCACAGGTACACTGTGGCCTTTCTTTTGACACTCACATTGCTAAAGTGGTTAGAAAGACCTTCTACATTGCCCACCTGATCATGAAGGGATTCACATCCAGATCTAGTGAGGTCATTGTTCCCCTGTACTCTTCACTTATCAGACCAATGATCGAGTACAATGCCCCATTCGGGATGTATCTCACCCGACATCTGCAGCAATTGGAGAGACCCCAAAAGTTCCTCACCAAAAGGATAAAGGGACTCCAAAATCTGTCATATGCTGCCAGATTGAAGAAACTCCAGCTCTATTCAGTCGCATACCGTCTGCTCAGAGGTGACATGTGCCTGACATACAAGGCCATGTCCAACCCGGAATTAATGGACATGCTCCACCTCAAAAATCCAAATCCACCAAAACCACTAGAGCAAGCGACTTAAACCTTAGCACGGATATAAATAGGACGTGCTGGAGGGATAGATTTATCACTCAGAGACTCCCTATGCTGTGGAATAAAATCCCGGTCCATGTGAGGCAGAGCACCTCGCTGACTCTGTTCAAGAGAAATCTAGACCTGTGGATGGGAGATCGTAGGTTTACCCCGGGAATCATCTCTGGGTCACTGCTGGACAGAGGCACAACAAACTAATGGGCACAGTATTTTTTCATATAAGGGGTGGCGTAAGCCACAATAATTTGGGCTAGGCTTATAAATGCCTTAGGGCAGATAGCCTAGTATAAACCTATGAACCTATGAACCTATGTTTTTTCCCTACATAGTAGTTACCTGCAATGGGCACCACTACTGGTATATGCAAATAAACTAAGCTCAGATTATTTGTGTTGAATAAGAAAAAGTAAAGGCATTTTGAAAAATGTCTACCTACAGCAAAATCACAAAGCACCTAAAGTTTAGCATTATACACATACAAAGTACTATGTGACAGCCATAAACTTTGTATGACTTTGAATGCGTTTTCATACAGAGGAGGGACAGGGCTCTGTGCAATCATACTTGAAAGAATTCATGCAAGAGGCAGAATGTGAAGCTTTCATTATTGATATTTTTTAAATAAAGGGGTTTAAACGGTTTTATACAGGGGTATCTGTATGTGGGCACTCTATTTGCTTTTAAAGAATGGAAATGGGGAGATAGGAAAGCTTGGAAAAAGCGGTTACACAGCAAAGAGTGAGAAACAGAAGGAACACTTCACAATGGTTGTGTTGGAGGAGGTGGCCTTGGAGGGGCACTTTGTTTTTGGAAGGAGATCAACCCCCTATATTTTCAAGATTTTTATATAAGAAGATAGTGCAGGTGGGAACTAGGTAAGAGGATATATGATGAGGCATAAGGGAAGAAGTGGTGATGACAAGAAGTGTCCAGCAAGAGTCACCAGTCCACAAAGCATCAAACATTCCCACTGCCTGATGGTGTTTCAGGTCTTGACTCTGACGTTGAGGGGGTAGAGACCTCCGTTGGAACAGTGATTGATGGCAACTGGGGCAACTAGTCTCCTACCTGTTGAAGAGATGCCTTGACTGGTTGAAATGTCTGTCCCTGACCTTCTTCACCATATCCTCAAACAAGTCCCAAACTCCCTGTTCATTGTGGCTTGCCAGGCTTCCACATGCCTACAGGACTGATGCCACTGCCCTGACCCTAAGAGGACATCCATGGATGGGCAGAGGGTGAAAAAAAACATATCTCGAGAGGTATGTGGCTGGGCAGCTCCTGAGGATTTTGGATTTGTAATAACATGAACACAAATTAGACAGATAAAAAATTTAAAAAAGCAGAGAGGAATATATAACTAAAATAAGAAAAACAGGGGAAAAAGGGGAAGACAAAAGGGAAAATATTCACAATAAATTCACACATAATGTTGTATACTATTTGATTTTTTATTTTAAAACTATTTTATTTTTCTAAATCTTTAATAAAGTAAACCAGAATGTATGAGAATTGCTTATGCATACAGAGGAGCACTGGTTTTTGAAGTGCTTATGTATAGGTGGGATACATGAAGTGGAAGGCTGGCACAGTACTTAGGGTCTTAATGTCACAGATACAGGGCACATGGTTTGAGCATGACAGTTTTACATTAGATAAGTTTATAACAGTCTGCAGACTGATACCCTGTTATTTACCAGTGAAGAATTATATCAGAAGTCTTAGCCATACATGGAATGCAGTTATATAAGTACTCATGCATACTTGGGAAGATACCATGTATTGTTATCAAACTTTAGAAGGATTTACATTTTTCAGTCTACCATGCTATCATAAATGATCATTTTTGTGCCCAATATGCATGTGTTTGCAATAATGCACTGAAATTACCCTTTATAAATACTTTCATCTTATAAAATCAGTCAAGACAGAATACTGTAATCAAATGAAAAGATATGTCAAAACATATATAACTGCAGTAATTTGTGGAACACATTGTATTGCTTAAGTCACCATCCTTTATAAATTATTTCTTTATATAGCCCATAGATGACATGAATTATACTCTGTGATTTTTACAAGAAAGGACATACTAACCTGAATGTCATGGTCCATAGTTCTGGACTAGACACCACCTTTTTACTTGAGCATTCGTATGTCAAGCATAAACCTGCCACATGGGGTCCCTTACTACTGCTGCATCACACGCTACTTGGCAATCAATGGGATGGTCCTCTTCCTATTATGGTAACATTCCACTCAAAGATCTGATGGGGCCCTAATTATAACATGGGTGCAATTTATTGCACTGAATAACTCTGGAAAACAATCCACCCCAAAAAATCCATGCATAATCCCAGCTTGATCCTGAATTCACACCGAGAACCAGATGTACTGATCCACGCAAACTAACACTACATCCAAGACCTGCTGCATTGTCCTTGAGGCAGTTGCCTGTGAGATAGACAACGTGCCCTTAGTCTGTCTCTGAAAGGTCCCCATGGCAAGTATAGCAAGGACTACACACACCTTAGTATCCACAGGTATAGGAACACCATGCATTCCTCCAGTAATCCTATGGGGGTCATACATGCTAACTAAGACTCATATACTACCCCTGTCATCAAAACCTATCAAGTATTTCCACTGGGCACAAACAGTTATGGCTCAACCAAGATATTACCTATGTCATGTGCTGATGTCAATGGTTAAAATCTAGAAATATTTTAAAGTCATATGTAATTTTTTTTTTTTACTATTGTGTTTACTAGCATTGTTTACATATCTTAGTAACCCACCATTTTCCTGCTTATGCCATGTTTCTACTTTTCGACCCCTGATTGGTCCTTATTACAAAAAGGTGACTGTACATAGCATGACCGATCTCTTATCAGAAAAAACATGCAGTAAAACACTACCAAGATGTTAAAAATTGGCCCATAAAATATACATTTCTTTGTCTCTATCCCTCTTTCCATGTCTCCATCTGTTCCCACTCCTGCATCATCATTTTTTACAGTTTCATATTTATGTTACTGAATGTAATTTACACTTTATGGGATTTTACAGTTGTCATGGGTGCAACAAAGACTAATTCATACATTCCCCTTTGCTTCAATCTGTTGTTAGTATGAACTTTGAGAAGTATTAGTTCCTATGTGGTGTGCTCAGATAAAACTCAAGTCTGTAGATTTGTTTTGGAATACTGTCTAGGTTTCAATTCATTTGTATGCCAAAGTAATCTTGAATGTTTTGTATGATCTCTTTGTGTGTAATTGTTGGCTACCCATTTTCTTAACGCGTCATTATCCTACTGCTGTATTAAGGTGTTTTCTCCCTACTGGGAACACTGTCTTGAACAAATCTTACCTGAATAATTATGATAACAAAGCAAATAGTAGCACAGCTGGAATATGCACAGAAATGTATGTGTATTCCTGTCACCAAATGTACACCTCTTCTCACCCCTTCTGTCATCAGATAAACCTTCTTGGTTCAAACCTGCCTACAAAAGCCATATTTCCAATAACATAATGTTCACTCGAGTACTTCATATTTAATCTGTATTATACATATCAGGACTGAAGGACTGCAACTGTCATGACAAATGTGTAAATCATGGCAGCTGAAACATGACTAGAACACATACTTGTTCTGTATTCCATCAGCTTCAGACATGGTTATATATACTACTTATTTGCATGAAGGTTAGTATAGGGCACTTCACCATTCCCTTATCCCATGTTTACCGTAAACATCTCCTCTGAAACACACTGGCGAGGTTATATTTTCATAAGTACACTCTCTTCTCATACAAGCCAGCCTTCTCTTCTGGAACTTGTAGCTAATGCAGCATTCTCTGGTTTGTATAGCTAGATAGATCTGAGGTTCAAATCTCACGGTGATGAACTTGTGTGTATGTGTGCTTGTATGTTTTCAATGCAGGTGCATAAACATTCAACAGACATGTGATATTAACTTCCTCTCAGGGGAAAAATTTAACCTGAGGGAGGACTCCCCTATCCCCTTTACCACAAACATTTCACTGCAACACACTGATGAGGTCATTCTATCAAAAGTACAATTTGTCACTATAAAAGTCAGACTTCTCCTGTGGCACTTGTGGCTAATACTGTGATTTACTGATTGTGTTACTAGATAGGTAGGGGCTTCACCTCCAACATTGGTTAAATTATGTGACTCTATCTGCAGTCATGTACAATTGGCAGTTGTGTCTAATACTATGTTCTATCAATTCTGAAATTAGGTAGGGGGTTCAACTGCAACACTGGTTAAATAGTGTGACTTTGTGTACAGTCATGTACAACTGCCTTTGTGACAACACCCATTACATAAAGTTCCACTTGAGAGACATATTTTCACTGGCAGAGGGCTACCATCTAAATTGCTATTACACCCAGGCAATAGCCAGTTTTTAAAATGCACTAGTTACATCATGCTTTCAGAAATGAGCTACATCAGATTTGCAACGTGACTTCACTTGTGATGCTCGCTGCTGATACTGTGTTCTCTAAACTGTGTAACTAAATAGATAGCAGGTATAAATCCAGTGATGGCTTGACTACCTTTCATGCTATGCGAAGTCTTCTGATACATACAGTATAAGATGTGTTGCTATGTATTTGTACTGTACTCTTCAACCACCTTTGTTTCTCTTTGTAAGAACATCACTATATTAAACAATGGTGATTTGATCCATTCAAATGCGCACTGCCACACTTGTAAGCCAACATCTCGTGTGGCACTTTCAATTCAGACAGTGTTCTGTGCCTGATGATCTTAGCTAATCAGTTCACATCCAGCTATTACACCTTAGACCTACTTCTGTCAGTATGACTGTGAATGCGCATGTAGTTAATGTTGTCACCCAGCTATCTGCTCAGTGTATGTGTAACTGGCGATTCCTATTACAAGGATTTCTGCTTACTTTTCACACATAAATGTTTTATTTGATAATGATGTTGCCATTGGATGAAATGTAACTTTCCTAAGAGATCTACTAAGGCTTTTCTTGTGGCGTGAGGAAATGAGGCCATGCTTTGTATGCTGTTGCCTTAGTAAGGCATGTGTTCAAATCCATGATTATCAACATATTGTCAATAAGTGCCATTTTCACATCACAGTGACATCTGCTTTAAGCATGACATTTGTTTGGGTATACCTTGAATCAAGCAATATTGTGTGAGAAGTAGACATACAACAACTGGAGAACATCGATATCTGTGCAGTGACTGAAACCTGGTTGAAGGCTCCAGAGAGCACCCCTGCACTACCAGGCTATAACTCATACCACACTTTTCGGCCATGTAACCTGGACCAAAACACTAAAGACGGAGGTGTGTCCATATTCATTAAGGATATCCACACCTCCAGGCTAGTTGCTCAGCATAATGCATATGAGGTTATCCAAGTGCAACTAACTCTGGGCAAAACTGCAATCCAATTTGTAGCTTGCTACAGATCCCCCACCATGCCCGAGGATTCCCAGTCCTCTTTTCCTGATGTACTGGAAAATATTAGGGTTCAACCAAACACCCTAATAATGGGCAACTTCAACTACCCCACCATTAACTGGGAAAACTACTCATGTACCAACTCCTTAGCTCAACACTTTTTGGAATTCATAAACTCCAATGCCCTAAATCAACTTATCCACACCCCCACCAGGAGCAACAATATCCTAGACCTAGTCATTACCAACATGAGTGACCGGTGCTCCACACCTGAAGTCACCTCCTCATTGGTCCGATCCAACCATAAGCTAATCACCCTTGATATCCACATCCCTCCCCCACCCCCCCCCATTAAGGAAACCACAGTAAAACATTTCTCCAAAGCCAACTTCATGCTTCTTAAGACAGAAGTGGTGAACTTCATGACACCCATGCAGATGGATAATACAGTTACAGCTGCTGAATCCTACACAAATGCATTCTATAAGCACTTACACGAGTGCATGGATCGTGCTATCCCAAACAGTACCAAGATGCTATCCTCCAAAAAAGGAAGCCAGTCTGGTGGTCCCCTGCCATAAACAAGCTGTACAACAGAAGGAAGAAACTGTTGCAAAAGAGAGTAAAATCCCATGAGTGGAGGAGCTCCCTGGTCAGCCTCAGTAAGAAGCTGAGATCCTTTATAAGATCCTCCAAAGCTAGCTATGAAAACAAAATCACCACTAATTCCATGGACAACCACAAAGCATTCTATAGCTATGTCAAGAATCTCGATGGCAACACCCAGATCTGCTCTGAGTTACAACACAAAGGCATGAAAATTACAGAACCAACTGATATTGCCAACATCCTGGCATATAGGTTCAGTGCTAACTTTACCCCCCTCACCCCCTAAAGGGCCCATATCTATACAGGAAGAATGCAGAGTCCCTGTAATCACAACTATGCAGGTAAAAGCTGCACATTCTAAAGCCAAAAACGCAGCATCCATGGGACCGGACAATATCCCAGGCTGCATTTTACAAGAACTTCAGAACAAACTGGCTCCCCACTTAAGCACCATGTTCAATAATAGCCTTGCATCAGGCTTTGTGCCCACTGAATGGTGCACAGCAACAGTTACGCCACTCCACAAAGGGGGAGCCACCACTGATCCCGGGAACTATCGACCTATTAGCCTGACGAGCCTGGTCTGCAAGGCCATGGAACGTATCATCATGGAACTCATAAACAAAGACATTGGTAACCTCCAAACTCTGGATCCTACCCAGTTTTGGTTTGTGAAAGGCAGATCATGCTTCCTGAATGTGATCGACTTCTTTGAGGCAGTCACCAAAGCTGTAGATGAGGGTAAGGTGGTTCACACAGCCTATCTTGACCTCGCCAAGGCTTTTGACACCATCCCCCATTCTGGAATTATAGCTAAACTCACTAAACTAGGTATGAATCCCTATGTCACAAGATGGGTTGCCAACTGGCTCACTGACAGAACCCACACTGTAAAGGTTGCAGACTCCAAATCTGACCTCAAAGCAGTGACAAGTGGAGTACCACAGGGTTCCATCCTGGGACCACTCCTGTTTGGTATCTACTTCTCTGATGTACAGGCTAACACAGAAGGCCTCTGGCTAATGAAGTTCGCAGATGACTGCAAACTAGGAGCCATAGTCAAGTCCCCAAATGATGTGGACATCCTACAGAAGGGCCTCACTGAGACAAATGCCTGGTGTCAGAGTCATGGCCTCAAGCTCAATGCCAAAATGTGCAGTGTCATCCCCTTTGGTAAAAACTTTGTACCCATGAACTACCACATAGGCAGCAATCTACTTAACACCGAATGCGTGATAAGAGACCTTGGGACCCAGGTGGACAGTAGTCTCTCCTTTGATAGTCACATCACCACAGTAGTCAGGAAGTCCTTCTATGTGACACACCTAATCATAAAAGGGTTCTCATCCAGGAGAAAAGAGGTCATTGTTCCCCTCTACTCAACACTCATTAGACCCATTATAGAGTACAATGCCCCTTTTGGAATGTACCTTACAAGAAATCTGCAGCAGCTGGAAAGGCCACAGAAGTACCTCACAAAGAGGATTACTGGCCTCAAACAAATGCTCTACACTGACTGCCTCAAAAAACTCCAGCTTTACTCCATAGCATATCACCTCCTTCGATGTGATCTCTGCCTAACATATAAAGCTATGTCAAACCCAGAGCTGTTGGACATGCTACACCTAAAGAAATCCCAATCCCTCCAAGCTACACACTCTAGGGACCTAAGCATTGTTACCACAATAAGGGTGGCATAAGCCAGGGAACCTTGTTGGCTAGGCTTACGTAGGCCCTTGGGCTGATAGCCTAGTACCTACCTATGAATCTATGAACAGTATTTTAAAGAAATTACAGGCATATATATCCCATGCAGTAATAACAAGATATGATGGCTTCAAATGCTCAAATATCTCACAATTTCAACAACTGTACAGTGGCACATTCATTCTTGACAGTATTATGTAGCCTCTGTTGTCGTGTAGTCAGGTTTTCAAAATCCAGACTGAGTAATTGTAAACATTGTGTGCCCTTATGCGTTTATACTTGAATGATATCCACAACTGTTGTAATGTGTACAATTACTGTGAGAGAAGCCTTCCCTGTCCCTTTTATCTCATGCAAATTGTTTGCAACACACTCATATGATGTAATTACTTTAGTGAGCTGGAGTTTCAGAAGTGTACCAAATTTCCACTGTGGCACTTGTGATTCATACACGTTATTAGTCAGTGGATACATAGCTCTCAACCTCCCATCTCCAAAATGAGGAACACTAGCCATGATAATGTGGAACAAATGGGCAAAATGTGGAACACTTACTAATGGCTTGCTAACAATTTCAACTAGGAAGGTCATAGGATAGTTAAAATATGTTGATTTTACTTATAAAAAAATCTTTTAATGACTTAATATGATTTCTTTCTATTTGCAATGGATATCAGTTAAAACATCCTATCACTGAATGTGTGACACACTCTTGCAATGTGGAACTTTGAGGAACATGAACTTTTTAAGACCCCAAATGAGGTACATTCCGCGTAATGAGGTCAAGTTGAGAGGTATGAGTGGATGTACATAGCTTAATGTTCAATTCCAACAAAGGGCAACATTATATAAATGCATTAACATTAACTAATAACACTGCATGAAGTTATTATTATCATTTTTTACTTTGGAGAAAGAAATACAAAAACTCTATGTAATTTCATGGTAGTGAAAACGTTGTTCTGCAGATATCATAGTGTGCGTGATCCTGTGGCACATGCATTCAAAAATCACTTGCATAGCAGATCTATACAGATAGAATGTGGTTCAATTCTGACACAGGGCTTGTGTATAAAACAACACAAATGACTTCCTTGGCCAAGAAACATTGATATTACACTGCTCACAGTGTTGTGAATATTAACATAGTTGCCACCTCGTCATCATTCTGACAAAATAAGATTGTACAAATTATCATCAAATTTCCTTTCATGATTTACACATTAATATCAGTTATTTGTGACAGGATCCATTGCTATGTCATGTTGCAGATGCAGTCAGTAAACCACTATGTAGAGTGCGTAGTATGATAGACAGGGGTGTGAATCTGGTAACATCTGTCTTTCAGATAAATGTGTCGAGGAGGAGTAACTTATAAAGTGTATATAGCACTGTCAGAGGGCTACACTAAAAAAAAGTATATATCACCCTCCGAGGTAGGGGATTGTTTACCTCTATGATAGGACAATGCTGTAAGCCCTTCATGTGTCTTCATCCTGGCACACACAGTATGCCTATTTTTGTGGAGTTAAATGTTGATATGCAGGATTCTGATATCAGTCCTGACGTGGTTAAGTCTGGCAGCATGCAAATGTTGAGTAAATCATTGACTGTTCACAGGCATTACTAAATTTTCAACTAATAATGCTCTGGATTATATATCTTCATCCAAACATTTATGTATTACTGTAATTCTTTTCTTCACATTGCAGAGCTGTATAGGACATGTGGACTTGCATAACATGTCTTTCTTCATGACATGATGCAAGATTATCATAAAGTGTTACTGGACCTTTGTCAGGACACTTTCTTGTCTGTGTTGTTTACATGCTGTTAGTGCAGTGTTCTCTGTCATTTCTGGTGAGCAAGCCCAGTATAATCTTGTAGTAGATGCACTCCATTTACAAATGTAGACCTTGAACTGATGAAATGTCAACAAATTTTTATTTGTCACCTGTGTATTTTGACTGTTCTTATATTACTGTTCAGGATGTACATGAATATATGACCTGCTTATCTAACGCATGTTTCAAGGTAATATACCCCCTTTCTATGACTGCCAAATAACAGCAACTTGCAAAACCTACCCCTTTCTGATGTGCATGACACAAGAGCTGTAGGGATAATTTTCTTATGTTTTATACATGATGAAGTGAAGAATACAGCATGACAGTCAGTTTTCAGGCATACATCCCGTTTTACTATCAAAATGTTGAACAATACTTATGCAGATTTCACATTCACATAATCAATTTAGCAACTGGTAAATTCAGCAGTCTGAAACCTTCCAAATGTAAACTGAAAGCAAGGAAGTGATTGGTTCTTGTGAAACTGTGGTTGACATGAACTGTGATTTTTTAAGCGACATTTGAACTGGTTCAAATGTCGACCATCATAATTATCATTTTCAACATATGATAAAAACGTCTTTCATAAATTTAACTATATGTTGAAGAAGTGACTCAAAAATGTTGTGTCTTTCAAGAAAATGACAGTAAACCACATAGGATATATATGCATGTCTTATCCAATAACTGCAGTGAATATAAATAGCCCCTAATGTATTGACTATCCTATCTCAACTCAGTGTGTTATCAACATTAATATTACATATACTCCCCTTTGTTGCAATGTTGCTCACATCCTTTGTTAGCTTGTCCATTTTTATTAATGTGAATGGGGTTAAGAAATTTGAACAGAATTAATTATTATTGCATCAGTATGGAAGCATTTATGTTTAAAATGTTTCTTTGTGACATAAGTACATTTGATTGTATTACATATCTGAGTACATTTTCTCCATTTACCCTCCCATCTTACTTATTTCTGCACCAATACTGTTGTATTCTGTGTACATTCTCCACATTTAATATCCCTTGCATCTTAATTCTTTTAATCAAATTGCCCTTACTTCATATAAGCTGTCTGCATATGCTCGCATAACAGATTTGCTTAAGTCACACCATTTTGTTTACATTGCGTGTTCATGCTTCTCTGTATATTTTCATGGCAGGCAACACCTATGTTGCCCACATAAAGGTACTTATGAATGTTTAAGCATGATGAGCAGCATGCATATTCAATGACAGCCACTGTGCATTGTGTTAGCATGCTTAAATCATGTAGCCTTCATGTGAAACCTAAACGATTGTTTATGAATCCCAGGGGAAATCTTTAAATAGATGTAAAAATTTATAAATAAACATCGTGCAAAACTTCATTCACAAGGATCAACCCCCCATGCCGTTGAATGGAAAGCAAGCATCCTAGTCATAAGGTCAAAGGAGGATTTGGATAACTTTTGAATAATAATGACTCTAAAATAAATGTGCTTTCTTTTTTAAAAATAAATCTATGATATATCTTTGGTAGAAAATAAAATAATACTAACCATTTAAATTATTTGAAAAAGCAAGGGGAATGTGAATTGGCATGAAAGCTAATCAGTCTCCATTCAAACAACATTGACTTAAATAGCATTAAATGTATACATACACACACACACACACACACACACATATACACAGACACACACACACACACACACACACACACACACATATATATATATATATATATATATATATATATATATAGATAGATAGATAGATAGATAGATATTTATTTTACATTTGTTAACTGGGTTAGTCTGACTGGGTTCTTAGAAGCCCTTTTTCAGCAGAGACCCAAGGAGAAAAGCTTCCAAAAAAAAAAAAAGATTAATTAAACAAATAGTAAGAACAAAGATAAACACAGATCACATTTTAAGTATACATAGTTCTAAAGTAATTACATAACATGCAATAAGGGAATATATAGAATGGATAGAAATACAATACAATACATATATGGAAATTTTCATGTAGTATGGCAATAAACTAATCAGAAATATGGTAAGACTAAGGTCAATGCATTGCTGAACCAATGTACTAGGCATGAAGTAAGTAAATATACAGATAAAGTTGTGTGGACTTTGGAAGTTAATAAATAAATTAAAGAACTGTAATAAGGGATTATGGGAATTGAGTGCAACATGAGCTAACTAATATGGAATATGACGGAAAAAAATGTGTAGGTAGTAGTAAGAGAGAGAGAGCTAGAAGAGATACAGTTAGGTTATCCCTGAATGTTTCTTGGATATTAGTTTTGAGCATGAACATATCCAATTTGATAGGAAAAAAGATTTAAGCTGTTTCTTGAAAGTATTTTTGCCTTTAAGTAGTCTAAGGGCTAAAAAGAGTGTGTTCCAATTTTTTGCAAGAGTGACAATAAAGTATTTTCCCAAAGGTTTTGTTTGGCTTATGAATGAACTTCAAGAAAGTATTGATTAGTACTTCTTAGTGGGTGTTGAGGAGTATAAAGTGTCAGAGAATTTGCAAGGGATGGGCAGGATTTAGGATTGTTTACTATATTGTGGGCTATAAGGAGTTGGGATTGAGACAGTTAGTTGGAAAATTCAGGCCAGTATAAAGCCTTTAATGAGAGGCAGTGATGGGATTTGCAGAAAATCTGGCTACTTTGTTATATGTGGTTTCTAGTTTGGATATTAGGTTACTCTGTAGATGGGTAAGAATAGGTGAAGCATAGAGTAGGGATGGTAGAAGCAGGGATTGGGCAAGGGATGGCCTGGATGCACAGTGAAGAAAGTTTTTGTGATGGTAAAGCAGACCTAGTTTTTGATGTTTTTTTTTTATTGGGCTATGAATGTGATGGTTGAATTTAAGTTCATCACCAATTATTGCTCCAAGGAGTTTTGTTTGGGTGTCAACAGAAATTTTAGTTCCATTAAGGGATGTTACAGATAAGTTCTGTTTTGCATGTTTCCGATTTTTAGGTAGGAAAAGTAGTAGCTTAGTTTTGCTCGCATTTAGCAGGAATTGGTTGGATTGTAGCCAGTTTTCAACAGAGTGGAGTGAGTTTTGTGTAAGAGATTGAAGGTTTACTATGTTGTCAGCAGAGCTGATGATGGTAGAGTCATCAGCATACTGAATAAGATTGGATCGGGGGCAGGATGAGAAAAAGTCATTGGTAAATACATTGAAGAGGAGAGGGCCAATATTGATCCTTGTGGGGCCCCTGTCCTAACTGCTAGAAAGGAGGAGTAAGAAGACTTCCATTTAACAGCCTGGTGTCTATTAGTGAGGTAATCACAGAACCAGGAAGTGGTGGAGTTTGAGAAGCCTAGGTTGGAGAGTTAATGGTGAATTATGGTATGAGATAAGGTGTTGAATGCTGTCGACAGGTCCAGAAAGAGGGCTGATGCTATTTTATTATTATTATTATTATCCCTGACTTGAGCAATGTTATTAGTAAAGGATACAAGAGTGGTAGCTCTGTTATGTGTGGGGCGGAAGCCATGTTGAGTTGGTGTGAGTAGGTTTTCTTGTAGCAGATGATTAAGTACTTGCTTATGGATACACTTTTCCAGTATTTTGGAGAGATGAGACAGTATGGCAATTGGTCTGAAATTGGTTGGGTCAGTGGAGTTTCCTCCTTTATGAAGAGGTACTACAAAGCATTTCTTCTAAATTTCAGGGACTTTGCCTTCTTTTATGGATCTATTAATCAGGATAGATATGGGGTAAGCTAGAGATGTAGCTACATGTTTAAGGAATAATGGAGGAAGGTTATCAGCTGAGGGTGAACCAGGTTTTAGTTTAGTTAAGACCAATTTTATATAAGAGGTGAAAAAAGGTGATAGTGAGAATGAGAGTGAGGGTGAGGGCAGTGAATAAGAGGTGGATGAAGATGTAGATGGAGAGAAAGAGGTGCGGGTGGAGAAGTTAGTTACAGTTAAGTTTTCAATAGTTTCAATAAAGAACTTATTAAGGAGGGTTGCTATTACCAGAGGAGTCTTGTCAGAATAAGGTGTGGGTGGGGTAGGAGTACCAGGTGAGAAAAGTTTATTGATAGAGTTCCAGAACTGGTTAGGATTACAGTTGGGATTAAGTGAGGATTGGTAATAGTTCTTTTTATCAAGATTGATTTGTTTCTAAGTTCCCTGTAAGAGAAAAGGTTGGAAGAGGTATCATTGCCTTTCCAAGTTTTCCAAGCTTTATCTCTGGTCTTCATGGGTGTAAGGGTAGTTTTAGTTAGCCATGGGGCATATCTGAATTTGATGCGAGTTTTCCTAGTGGGGGCAAAGGAGTTGAGGATGGCTAGAAAGGTGTTGTAGAAGTGTAGGACTGCTTCATCAAGAGTGAGACTAGAGAGAAAGGACCAGTTTATAGTAGAGAGGAGGTGATTTAGTAAGTCAGGAGAATAGCTAGATAGAGCACGGGTCACCTTATATTGTTGTTCTTTATGCAGGTGTTCAGAGTTTCTGTGAACTAGTAAAGGTAGGTGGTCGCCTAATGTGTCTGGTAGGATGGTTGGATTATGGTAATGTTGGGGGTGAGATACTAGTATCCAGTCAATAAGTGAACCAGTAGAGGAACATTTATGAAGGTGGGTAGGGGAAGAGATGAGCTGAGAGAATCCATGCAGGTTGAGGGAAGTAGAAGGTGATTCTTTATTGATCTGCAGCCTGTCAATATTGACATCTCCTAGTATGATGGTTTCATAAGGGACACACACACACACACATATAGATATAGATAGAGAGATATATGAGGGAGCTGTTTAGTTGA
Source organism: Protopterus annectens (assembly GCF_019279795.1). Classification (NCBI taxonomy): domain Eukaryota; kingdom Metazoa; phylum Chordata; order Ceratodontiformes; family Protopteridae; genus Protopterus; species Protopterus annectens. Next base: position 1,358,070,501 of record NC_056733.1, on the reverse strand, counting down.
CAAAATTTAGTCATCTACAGGTGTGAGTGATTGCACAATTCTTGGGATTGGAAGTATGCTCTTTCCCCAACATTGTGCAGTCTCAGAGTTAGTATATATAATTTTCATGGAGTGTTTGGGCTGCAGGGGTGCTAGCATGCACAGAGGTTTTTGCTCAGAATATGCATTGTAATGTGTCGATACAAAGTGGTAGACCTTCTGAATGTAAATATTTGAGTCATTCATTTTTTATTTCAGTAGATCTATCTATCTATCTATCTATCTATCTATCTATCTATCTATCTATCTATCTATCTATCTAAATATATACATTTATGATTACTCCCATAAATGAGACATGCAAACAGTGGGGAAAAAATCTGCCCTCACCACTAATCCAAATATTTTATAAGGAATAAGTGGCATGAGACAAATCTTGACAAAATGTTCTCCCTTTGCTTAACATTTTTCTCATCTAAAACAAAAGAGATAAACCTTATATTGTATCACTGAACCTCTTGTCACAAAAATTCTGCAGAAACTGAAATGATAGGCAGACAGTACCAAAATCAGAGACAGATTTAAATATTGCTTTTAAAAGAGAGCAAGTTGTTAGGTGAGCAGTTTTGCTTTAGCATAAATTTCAAGGATATGAATGATGACATTCACTGCTTAATCAGCTCTTTGCTTCATTCACAATGGCTTGCCAATAACTTAACCTAACTCTCAACAGAAGTCTCCAACTACAGCTGTTTATTTTAATGCTAAATGTAACTACCAACTTGCATCTCAGCTTTCAAGAAACAACGCTAAATGTAAAACTGGAGCAAAGTTGCTTACCATCTGAATATCATTTGCACCTGTCACCATATATTAATTATTTTTAGTTAACCCCTTCAAATGTAATGACCAATCATATACAAAGGGGTTAAACACATAAAAATCAAAGAAAGGAATCACATAACCATGCATCCACTTAAAGGGAAATGTCTTGTGAGCCTTATCATTGACTACTATGCTAGGAATGACAACGCAAATCTAACTTTTAGACATATACTTAAAAAAAAAAAAAAAAAAAAAAAAAATCAAACTTCCACTTCACCATATCGAAGGAAATCGCACAGGATACAGCCCTGTATGAATCAAACAAGAAATAAAGCCAAAATAAATAAGCCAATCAGAAAATTAAGGTAAGGCAACCTAGTTACTGACCTTGAGCATACAGTACATGTCAGCTGTAATGCCAAAATTTCCCAAACCCTCCACAGACTAGTTATTATATACTCTGGGTCACCCACAAGGTAGGTTCACAGCTAACTCTTGTTGCCAAGGGGCAGCAAAGTTTGACACCATAGTACCATTTATTGTTGTACGTGCAGTACAGATTATTGACTCTCCAGATTATTAACATTTTTTTCTATTTTGAGTGAGTTTCAGCTTTTTCTGGCCTTCAATTTAAGACAGTAGAGAGATGTATTTTCCGATTAGTTGAGCTGTGTTTTTACTATGTTTGAATCTGTTAACTATAAGCCCGGTAGTTAGTAAATTAGAAAAGTACTCAGTTTTGTATCTGTTGCTACTAGTTTTCATTTATATCACAAACAGACTTTCATGATAAAAATAAGATCAGGGTGAAAGTAATCAGGAAGGTCCAACCAAATTATAGAAGTTATTTTAAAATTTAAGGAGGACATCTTTTTGCTCATTACTGCATATCAGTTTCATTGATAAGATATCTTATTTCTTAACATAATGGTAATGTCCAGGGTTCATTTGCTACATGTAGCACACACTAAATATTTCATCTTCTGTCCCTTCTGCAGATGCTTCTTTTTTATTTATTTGGTGAATGTACTAGAGGTTGTAACATATGTGCCCATTCTGACGTTTGGTAAATATTGTACAATCTGCAAAAAATGCAGAATATTACACTCCACTGCTTTATACTTCAGCAAAATAAGAAACAAGGAACATTGACAATAAAATCTACCTCTGTTTATTCTGAAAGGTAATGGTAAACAGTTGAAGATGAAGACTACTTATATCTACTGAATGAAGTAACCATCTATCTATTTTGTCATTTTATTCTGTGAAATCACGGGATGCATGTATTCAGAGTCATATATTCATCTTTCAGTAAGGAATGCTTTCAGTTTTCAAATGCAGTATGAATCTATGTAATTTTATACCACTTGGAAGACTTCTGTGTCCACCGGGAACGTGACTGATAATGAATTTCTATTCGCTGATGTCACTTTTTTTCCCTGAGGCAAAGACTTTCATATTAATTGCAATGTAAAGTATAAAATCTGTAACCTTTACTAGGTAGTTCACCTTTGCTAACCAAGATGTCTCATTCAATCATGTTTCAGGGAAAAAGCTCAGAAATAGAATTGTTTTTTTTTTTTTTTTAGTTATATCAAATTAACATAAATTATATCAGTCTATACAGGATTCAGCTTGGAAAAATAAACATAAATTATATCAGTCTATATAGGATTCAACTTGGAAAAATAAAACAAGTATTGCATTTAATCTCCCTTTACTGAGATATATTGTTAATTATAAATTAGGCACTTTTTTCTAAGAATAAAAAATAAGAGCAACTTTATAAGGACATAATGAGTAAATCATGAGCTTGGTTTGTTATACATGAGTAGGAAAAAAAACATTTGTAAGGGAATGGAAGAAAAAATGTTAGCATATTGAGAAAATGGAGACAGGTTAGTATGGTATCTTTTTACCTAAAAGTGACACAAATCACAGCAGTTCACACTAAATCAAATACCAGTGAAGACCAACAGATAAAAACAATAAAATGTATTGAGTGCAAAGTGTAGGTAGTGTGGTTATGTGGATAGAGAAGTATAACTTTTTAGAAACATATAAATAAAACTGAAAAAGAGGAAAAAATGTAACAGTATGGATTTCACTTTGGTGGGTGTAAAATTTTGTAATATATGCAAAAACAATGTAAACACATCTGTTTGTCAAGCTGCTTTAACTTCAGCTTTCAAAAGACAATTTTAGGGCATGACTCCAAAAGACTTGATCTGGGAATAAGTGATTTACTCCAGTAAAAGCCTTCTTTATAGATAGTCCCTACACAGGAGTAACTCACTTAAACAGAGAGCAAGTATTTTGGTTTCTGGCCCTTAGAGTATCTGTATTCAAATACATATACAGAATTAGAGAGGCATGTACAATCCAATTGGGTTTGACTACATAATTTAGTTTATGAATAACTGAAGAACACTTATTTCCTGGATTTTATAGGTTCATAGGTTAGCACTAGGCTAACTGCTTTTGTGGGCCATTTTAAGCTTACTCACTTACTCTATGTGAGAATCAAACCCTGTACCTTGTGTCTATAGCACCTTAACCATAATGCCAGCCTTCTTGCCCCTGCAGTTTTCAGATATTTTTACTTTTGATTCATCACAGAATCCCAGTGTAGGCTGCGGCATGCCTATCATGGTATCACTTTCATTTTTAAATGTTGGTCAAGCAGGATCATTTAGTGAAAATGATAGGTCAACCAACAGGCATATGATGCAGTACATTGCTGTATATTATGACAAAACATTATCCCTCTCATAGGATCATAGGAGGTTACCAGGCTAATGGCCATAGAACCTTTGTAAGCCTAGCCATTCATAATTTTCCCAGTTAACAATGCCCATGGACTAGAAAAGTTTTGGTATATGCCTGGGCTTTAGGGCATCTACAACCTGCCCTTGTCTACAAGGAACACAGGTGACAAGTCGGGGTAAACTTTTGATTTCCTATCCATTGTTCCAAATTGCAATTGTAGGCTTAGGGAAGAGCTCTGCTTCACATAAATGGGGAGTCTGTCCCAGAGAAGTAGTCATTCAGACACATACCTTAACCTCCAACATATTTTCCTTTATGTCAGAGGTAAGGTTTAGATGCTTAGATCATGTTATTTTAGTACTGCTTGTTTTATGAATTTCTAACAGATCCATCTGGGTTGGATCACAGAATGCCTTGTGAGTTAAGCACGCATCATCCCTCAGCAGTCTGCATGATATCAAGGACATGGACAGGGTTTTGAGGCGGTCTGTGTAGAACATGTTATTTACATTCCACATTCGTTTAATAAAGAACTTCTCTGGCCACCCTAACTGTTGCAAATGCCAAGGGTACACTGTACTTGATTATTGGTGTAATTGTAGCTGAGTATAGTGGGACTATGATCTCCTTAGATCTGTATGCCATAACCTTAATTACAAGTCATGCTATGTAGAATGATTTTCTAACCACCATGGATACATGCAAATTGAAGTTAGGGTTAATGTCACCCTGCGTTCCTAAGTCCTTTACCACTGGGTCTACTCATAGGGGAGTGTTATCAATGTGTGCTCTTGTACCAACCCTGACTAACTTTTTTTCCTTTATTCTAATTTTCATCCTACATCCTTTACAATCCTCCCTCTCTATGTTTCAATATACTATGTTTTGCATACAAATCAATGTTTACATGTATATTGTACCTTCTTTAGTATATTACCCTTTACAGATTTTTGATTATGTTATTATTTACATTGAGTATTATAAATACGTTCATCTAAAAAAATGTTTTTTATAATGTTCTTATGTAACAGTTGCTGTATTTCCATTGTTTCTGTCATAACCTCTATTAATTTTGTATGTTTTCCTGGAGCTTTTCTCCCCGGGCCTCTACTGAAAATGGACATGTATCCAGTTAGACTAGCCTGGTCAACAAATGTAAAATAAAATAAATAAATAAAATTGTAGTTTGCTGGAGTGGTTTTCTTCCCAAATGGTATAATAATGCAGTTTCTGTACTGAGTTTTAGTTAGACCATGGCTTTGGCACCAGTTCTTCATCTGTGTCAGACTCTCTGAGAAGATGTCTACATCTCTGGGTGATTCAATGACTGCACCCAGCTTGCAGTCATCAACAGATGTGGTCAGCCAGAGGCCCTCTACATTTGCCTTGATATCAGATAATTATATTCCAAACAGGAGCGGTCATAGTACTGAGCACTGTGTGGATAGCACTAATAACAGTCCTCTTTGTGGAAGTGGATATGCCTACCCTAACTTCATGTGTCCTATCTGTGAGCCATTTGGTTATCCATCATGTGACATAGGGACATATGTCTACATTTTTGAGTCTCTCTATAATGCCCAAGTGAGATAGGTAGTGTGCTTCATTTTGCTCTTGTCCATGACTCTTCCCAAGGAAGTCCACCAGGTGTTGTAGGTATGACCTGCTCTTGATGAAACAGAACTGGGATGGGTCAAGTGTTTGAAGACTTCAATAATATGTATAAAAAAGTTGAACTGCCACAGTAGAAGGAAAATTCTTTATTGCAAGGACAAAGTGAGGGCTTTCACGACCTTCCAAGTCGCTTCATCAGACATAATAAAACATCCCATGCCTTCCTTGATATATATACTCTCAAAGTGACCAATCAGTTAAGACAGACAATTAAATATTTATATCAGATTTAATTAATTTAAAAATAGTAAGAAAAAACATAAATAGACATAAAACTGTTAAAAGCAGTATGTAAGTTCAAATATGAATGCCATAGAATCATGTAGAAGGGAATTAGTGCTTTAAGGCTCTTGCCTTTAAAAATGGTTTCAAAGAAACAGCTTCATTAATGCCTGGGGGTTTGTCTGCACTTAGTTGCAGAATCCATTTTTGCTCAGCCTCTTCTGTTCTGTTTCTAATGTCACCCCCTCTGATATTTTCTTCCAGAACTTCTAAAACTAAAGACTTTCGGCTTTTCCTGGTTAGGGGTTGCCACAGCAGAAGTCTGGTCCGCTCATGATTGGCAGTAGATTTTTACAGTGCCAAGTTGCCAGCCCAATACCCAACCTTCAAAGAAGACACGCCCATTCACACTTGCACCTACCTGCTTGTCTTTAACATCACGTGACCGTGGGGAGGACATGCAGACTCCACACAGAAGGCGCTCCAGCCGAAAATCGAATGGGAGAACCTCTTGCTGTGAAGCAACAATGCTAACCGCTGCACCACAGAACTTCTAAAACTAAAAATTTAAAAACATGGTGCACCCCTTCAGGTTCTACATGTTTAGCTAGGGCACTACTCTCCTTTTCCTTCTACTGTGGCAGTTCGACTTTTTTATACATACTATTGGCTCGGAGGTGAAGACCGAGCTGTTCATCTGGTACCTGTGTTTTGTCTTTCTGTTTGAAGATTTCCTCTGTCTTTGTTTATCAGGGCCACAATAATTCTTTCCATGGCTTTGCATATAAGACTAATCAAATGTATGGGTCTGAAGTTCTTTGGGTCTGTTGATAGTCCACCTTTATGTAAGGGGTGACCCTTTCAGGATGAAATCTGTTATGTCAATTTCCAACAATAATAAATTGTTCATTCATAATTTTATCAATGACAATGCTTCAAATAAAAATTGTCTTTGACATTATTTTATATGTAGCAGTAAATAAATGTATACATGCATTCACATGCACTGTAGATGGTTGGAATCTCTTATAGCTGCAAAAATTTGTTTAACTCATTTTTTTCATATACCAAATAATGTTAACACTTCGGTTATATTTAATGACTGAAAAACAGGGATGTCCCGGGACATCTTCAGGTCGGTCTAGATATAAAGAGTAGCAGGAATTAAGAGGATGTGGGAGGAAAGGGTTAAATAGGAATGAGGGATGATTGGAAGGAAATGAGGTATGGGCAGGGAGCGGCTTAAAGGATTTTAGGCAAGTGTTACTGGAGTAGGAGTCACATTTTTGGCTTGAACTTGCTACTGCAAGTATCATGTCCATGATGATCTGTTGGTGCAGGTAGGCCTCGGGCTACTGTTAGTCAGGAATTGGAAGTGGAGGAGTGCATAGAGAGAAGGCAGTTTTGGGTTGGGGTTGGCATGGTGTTGGTACTTGGTGGGTAATAGCTCTAGTGAAAGCTGGTTTTCTTTTCCTCTCTTCTCATAGTAGTCTGTGTTTTTTGAGAGCAATAGGTTCATGGGCAGCTTTGTGGGTTGGGCAACAGCTGCATGCAGTGGTTGTTGCCATGTATGATGATTTGTATGGCTCTAAGTGTTTTTTTTTTCTTTTCTTTCAGTGCCCCTAGCTCCTTGTGGGTTTGGAAGCAGAACTAAGAAGGGAATGTTGTGCGGGAGGGTGTCTTATTAAATTGTGACTTGTTGATTTAGCTTGTTTTGGACTTTGTTGATTCTTAAATTGCAGCTCACCCTCAACTACTGTTTATTGTATTGCCTTGTAGAGAATAATTTTTTGTTTCCCGGCGGGTGAGGAGCCTAAGTGGTTAGTTCATGGGTAGTAGATACTTTAAAGGTGGAGACGGTTGCTTGGTTCTGGTGGTCCTCTGGTGTGCTCTGTTTTCAGCCAAGCGGTATGTCTGTGGAGAGTTTTCATGGGCTGTGGAACTTGGTTTGCTCTGTTATCAGCCAATCGGTAAGTTCTTGAGGGGTTTTCATGGGCTGCGAGACTTGCAGCACATGTGCAGTGTCTCCTTGGTTGTTAGGGGGAGCTGGCATTGTGGAACAGCTGTGTGGTACTTTCAGTTTTTGGTTTTCAAGGAAATCTAACTCTACTGCAGATGATTCATCTGGGTGAAGTGGTTGTGGGTTGGTTCCCTATGGATTGTGGCCAGTTTCTGGGGCTCGTTTAATGGAGGCTTTTGTTCAGCATTCTGTAGTCATCCATAGAGGATTTCAGCAGACATGTGGACAGTGCTTATAGCTTTTGTTATTATACAGGAAGATTTTGTAAGCATCCATTAACATTGATATGGGCATGTATCAAGCATTGTGTCTTTCTTTTCTTAAGCATGTGCAGTCTCAGTTATTCAAAGCTAACAAGTACATCCTTCATGTTATCTCCCAGTCGTGGTATATAGTGAAAATTAAGATTGGGATCAGTTGTTAATGTATGCTTCAGTGGGCTACTGCATAAATCCTAGTAGAATCCTGAGAGTTCAGGTAAACACTTGACGTACATTTTTCTGAGTAACCTGATTGTCTTTTTTCTTATTACATATAACTGGTTGTGGTTTTTGATCGGATTTAGGATTCTCTGGTGGGGTCAGCTACTGTGCTAATTTTGAGCTATTTCCTCAGTTGAAGCTGTGAATGGTCTTTTGTGGGCTCTGAGTAAGTGGTATGACAGTTGTTGCCATGGATGAGTGGTGACAGTTGGAGGAGTGTGGCTGACATATTTCTCAAATGGAAGTTTTCAGACAGATTCAGAAATCATCAAGGGTGCTTCATGGGTTGGGGGATTATGGGTAAGTCAATAAACTACAAACAGACTTTGGGGTTAAGAAGTAATGCTGAGTTAAAAAAAAAAAAAGATAAAGAAAGTTACACTGTTGGTGGCTGTATGGTGCAGAGTTGGGTAGAGGGTGTACACAGTTTTGTCCCATGTTATGTTTGGGTCGGTTCCACATTAGGTTTGTGATTAGTTGGATTTTCGTGGCTAATCAGTGAGAACTGAATTCACTAAGGAATGCCAATTCAGTTTCAGAATTCATGTCCTTTAGTAAATGCATGGTAATGGAAGACCTTGGCATCCTGGCGGCTTTATGGGTGGTGGCAGCAATGACTGGAATTGGTCCCTGATTGCAGAGCTTTGTTTCTCAATTAATTTTGGTTTCATCCAGTTATTGCATGGTGCAAGGTTGAGACCTATGGTTTGGGCTCATTGGCGGTTGGGGTGCTGTTTGCAACAGCTCAGAGCTTTTCACTGGTTGGGAATAGCCACTATTAGAAACTTGCTGGGGTTGGCAAATAGCAGTGGGGATCCAATAAGTGCAGCCACAGAATGATACCCAATTGGGTTTCAGATATCAATGGCTTTTCAATACCTTGGCCAGTGTCTGATTTGTGTTATTTGCAGGAATTAGCTACAAGGAGAAAGGTGAACGTTAAAGGCGCACTACTTATTTAATGAGGTGTGTGTGAGTAGTCTTTTCAGTCTTCATTCAAAGTAAGTCTTTCTCAACTTAAGGGCACAGACTTATGATTGGAGACTTTTGCTGTCTTTTTGGTTTCTGCATGGAAGTGCTGTTGTTTGTGGTAGTAGTGGCTTCACCCTTTGGTACTCCGACAGTTGTGAGAGGTGTAGTTTAGTTTTCCCTCAGCCTACTTTTGCTTAATTGTGTGACTCTGAGCAAGTTCTTAATTGAACAGCCCCCCTGGACTGACTCAGAAGAAGGTTTGGCTATAAGAAGGATACTTCTCCAGGTTGACATTTGAGATAGTTGATTTATTGTAAATTGAAATTTATTCATAGTAAGAATAATTTGATATTCATAATAACTGAGACTTGTTCTTTCAATAACATGGCTTCTACAGATGGTGCAGGGTGTGGGAGGTGTTCTCCACTGTCCCTGATTTTTAGGGACATCCCTGATTTTGACTCAAATTTTAGCTTTGCCCTTCTTAATCCCTCTTAAAATGGATAACTCCTGGCCCTTCTAATCAGTCCAGATGTACTGACTGGAAAAAGGGAAAAAAGTGTTGGGGGTTAGCATTACATTGATTGTGCTTAACTCAGTGGTTGAGGGGGGGGATAGGTACAGGGCTGGTGCCAGCAGTTTTCTTACTTTAACCACTAAATAGGGTAAAGGTGATGATTCAATTGAACCTGGTCAGCTAGGGTTATAGGATACTTCACAACTGTCCCTGAGTTAGGGACAGCTTTGGTCAGGTTGGCCAATTAAGGGCAAATCACTCATTTGAAAAGGAGATTTTCTGGTTTCAGGCTTTGCATAATTGATGTTCTGTGGTATTAGTTGCAAATCATTTAGGTTTGGAACTTGAAGTAGCATACACTTGGGTTTCTGTCTTCACACCATCCGGGAGGTTATTGATAAAGTCGATTTCACTTTTGTCAGGTCACCAGTCTTTTGGCCTGTGTTCTTTACCTGGATTCTTGTCTAAGAAGTTACAAGTTAAGTGCCACCCCTTAAAAGTTTCTCATTTTGGAGTGGTTAGGGCAGATTTTAGTTCATTATTTAGGCCCTTCTTTGAACCTTGGGGTTATCACATCTGGCAATATAATTTAAGCTAGATGTTAAAGGAGGGGTCACAGTGTTAAGTTTGATGCATACATACAAGGCAGAGGGTTTTGAAGTTAATATTTGTTTACTGTGTGGAAAGGTAAGGTGCTTAATTTGCCTTCTTTTGCAGATTGCAAGGCATGGAAATGGAAATGGAGCAGGCATTTGTTGGTGACCTGAAGGAAGGGGTTCGAAAGGTGATCTAGACTGATCCAATGGATGTCCCGGTTGTTCGGGTGGTGCAGAGAGCTCACAGATGTGGGAGCACAAAATGAACAATGGTCAGTCCCCTGACAAAAATGGAATTGAAAGGTAATGGATTCAGCTTGCAGGATGTTGTGATTGTTGGAAGAGGGCACAGTGAGGTTACAGGTAATCTGACTGTGTAGGTCATTAGGGCACAGTCTGAGACAGGAAGTGGGAGTTGTTTCAATCGTGGTATGTTCAGGGAGATAAAACCCCACAAGAGTAGTTTGCAGTGGTATTGGGGTAAGCTGAGGTAGGTTGGGACATGGGAATGCTGGGCTGGCTATTGTTTATGAGGAGTATCGGGATTTTCCACCGGTGGAGATAGAGCACAGCAATCATGGGATCATAGATGGCAATGAGGTTAATGGTTCGAGGGCCTGGTGTGTTAGCCAATCTCAGTGGTTTCCATATACTGCCCTAATTCTCTTTCAGGGAGGGCATGGCTGGGACCTTTGTGTTGACATTACAGTAACCATCCAGTTGTTTCATAGAGGGCCAGAGAGGTGTTTGATAGGAAGTGGGAGTTGTTTCAATCGTGGTATGTTCGGGGAGATAAACCCTTTAAACAAGTTTCATTCATGTTGTATATCAGATAAGGTTTTAGAGTGAGTAGCAGATGTACCATTTGATTTCACAGGCTGGTAGGTCTGCAGTACAGGTATGACTTTTATGGGTAGATAAGGTTTTGATACAGCATTATGGGTATGTGGATGTTTTGAGGACATGGTTGCAACTAGATATTTCGTTGATAAGCAGAGGTCAGCAGGTTTATGCTAGGCACTGTTTGGGATTCCTCACAGATGTAGGACAATTTTACTTATCATACATGAAGGTCCCAAAGGGAAGCCAGGGCCAAACCACTGATTAAGGATGTTCTCAGCTATGTGGGTAATGAAATTGCATGTTGGTCAGTTTAATTAGGTTGCTGACGTAGGGGTTAATATGTTGGTGCAGGTAACTATTCTGATGTATCTAGGAAATTTAAGGGGATGGCACTTGGGGCAGATGGCTAGGGATGGTTGTGGGGATTTAACTTTCTTTATGAATGTTGTGGGAGGTGTTGAGTTTGTGGGTCTAATTTGGGGGTTGGTTGGGTGACAGGATGGAAGGATAATGGGGATGCTGGATATTAGGGTTTTAATTGGGAATAGGTTTAGGGGAATGGTTGGGGATTAGGGTTCATAATGACAGTTGTATGGGTCATGTTTGATGAGAAGTCAGGTTGCTTTAATAAGGTAAGTCAGTTCATATGGTAAAGGAGGATGTTGTTGTGGGTACAGCAGTTGCACAGGTGGCAGGGCTAATAGAACGTACTAATTGCAGCTCATTTCATATTATTTGGGTGAAAAAGGCATGTGGTTAAGCAAGAAAGGATGCAACTTTACTTTCCTTGTTTTGATGGCTTTGAGTTTGGTGTTTTGGTGGCCTGGCTTCGGTTTATTGTTTGTGGTACATTTGGGGTTGTACTGATAACAGCCCATGATGGTGGTTTGTGTCTTATTGCTTATAATGGGTATTTGGAGTGTTGGCAAAATTGATATTGAATGGAATTTTGAACAGAGAACTCATGTGGTAGTTATATTAATTGGGCAGTTAAATGGGGCTGCAATCTGATGTGAGGGTAGGCAGCTGCCTCTGGGTGGTTTCATGTGAAGAGACCTCATTTGGTTATTATATTCACTGGGCAGTAAAATGGGGTTGCAACGTGGCATGATGGCATGCAATTGCCTTTGTGCGGTTTTAAGGGGCAGAGAGTCTAGTGTTTGGCTTGTCCAGTTGGTTGGTAATCCCCCGGGAATCATTGTGAGGGCTCCATTTGCCATTGAGTAAGGATTACTTAGCTCATGTGCAGTGGTTATGCCAGATTATGAGGTTGTGGTTTCTTACTTTAGCATAGGAGAGAGATCAAGGGTTTTCTTTCAGCTGTTAGGCAACTGGCTATATTCGTTAGTTTTGTGATAGGGTTTTAGGAAGTATGACACAGATCCAGCTTGGTTAGGGATGATGGTTTACACTGAATGATGTTTGGCCTAATGCCTTAATGGTGGTTAGGTTGCTCGAAGTTTGGTCAGAGAGAGGGGTCAGGCTGGTGGGCAGAGAAGAGGGCCAGGCTTGCCCTCTTCTGTTCCCCCTCTGGTGTTGGATGTCCAATAAGTTGGGAAAGGAAAGTGAGGGGTTGGAGTGCTTGATAAGTGAATAAGCAAGAGGAGGGTAAGCTGTTTATTTGGTTGGAGGTATAATTCAATAAATGGTAACTGAAGTGAGTGGTGGTACGCTGCTTCATAAGTATGGACACTGCTTACTGATCAGGATTAGCAGGGTCATGTTGTCCTATGTTAATGTTACATGGATGTTATCTTCGCCTAGATTCTGTTTTGGTTGAAATTAATAAATATTGGTTAACAATCATGTTTATGGAAATTTAATAATAGTCATCAAATGTCATTCAGTGTGATGTGCTTATTGAAGGGGACTGGGACAAATGATGTTTGGAGCAGACCAATTTGTCCTGGGACATCTTCCGGTGTGTCTAGATATATAGAGTAGCGGAAATTAAGAGGATGGGGTAGGATAGGGTTAAATAGGAATGATGGATGATTGGGAGGAAATGAGGTAAGGGTAGATAGGGGCTTAAAGGGCTTCATGCAAGTGTAACTGGAGTAGGAGTCACATTTTTGGTGTGAACTTGCTACCTAACCTTGTTATTATGTGGATTGTGGTTATTTTCAGTTTAGGTAGGGCGGAGAAGAGGGGCAGCCTTGCCCTCTTCTGTTCCACCCCTGGTGTTGGATGTACAATAAGCTGGGAAAGGAAACGGAGTGGTTATGCTGCTTGATAAGTGAATAAGCAAGGGGAGGTAAGCTGCATATTTGGTTGGAAGGGAAATTCAATAAATGATAACTGGAGTGAGTGGTGGTACGCTGCTTCATAAGTAAGCAAGTGGAAGTATGGACACTGCTTATTAATCAGGTTTAGCGGGGTCACGCTGTCCTATGATAACGTAACATGGATGTTATCTTCACTTAGATTATGTTTTGGTTGAAATTAATAAATATTGATTAACAATCATGTTTATGGAAGTTTAATAAAGGTCATCAGATGTCATGTAGCGTGATTTGTTTATTGGAGGGGACCTGGACAATTGCTTTACAGCTTACCCTTCAACTGATTTTTTGGCTGCAATATTAACGTTGTGACTTTTTTCTTCAAATGTGAATGAACTCAGAATTGCTAGTTTGTAACCTCAGTATAGTGAAATACCTCTGCATTATTTCATCTTCTTTATTTTAAGCACTTCATAATTTATGTATTTTATATTGTACAGTGTCATGATATTATAGTAGCTGTTTAACTTTTCTAAGAATTGGTTGTTGAGTCCTGCTGTAGATTATTATTTGTCATAAATTTATTTTCCTGATATATGTAATATTGAAGCAGTTTATGTTTTTCTTCTTATGGTTGCTCCAATTAGGGGTCATCACAGGAGATCATTGGTCCATAGAACAAGTGTCAATAGAGTTTTATAATGTTGAGTTGCCAGAGCAGCGCCCGACCTTCCTCAGAAGGCACACACACTCACACCCGGGGCCAATTTAGAGTGCCCAATCCACCTGCAGCATGTGTTAGGAATGTATGAGGAAACCAGAGCACCTGGAGGAAACTCACTTGAACACAGGGAGGACATGCAGACTCTGCACAAAAGGCACCCCAGTCAAAAATCAAACTGGAGAACCTCTGTGCCCCCCTACTGAAGCAGCTAATCAATATTGTATAATCATGATTAATGCATTTGCATAGGTCTGAAATCTTGTTACCTACTCCTACTTGCAGTATAGTATTGTATTTGTGAGTCTCACCTTGTATTTTACTTACACACAAACACACACACACACACACATATACATATATATATATATATATATATATATAAATCCACAAACAGCTCCAGCACCACAAAGAAATATAAAACAAACAAACCAGAGGTAGTGTGCTCGATTTAATGGCAGACAGTAGGCATCACAGACAGGTTTCACCGCATGCCATCATCAGTGTGTACCAGGATGGTACACCTTCAATACATAAATAGCCAGTAGTGATAGCCAAACAATGGCACATCTTGAAGCCTGATCACTTTTTTGGACCTTAGTTAAATGATCATTGCAAATTTGGTTTTCTTAGGAGCAAAACCTTGGGTGAGCATTTTTCTGCTTACAAAAAAGAACATACACACTCGATTGGTTCTGTAGGTAAAACCTTGATGGGAAGTATTTTTTGTGGACATTGCAAATATTGCAAGTTAGTATCTAAGACAAAATCCTTCACTTCGGTCAATACTCCCAAAGTGTATTATATAAGACACTCGATCATTTGCTCTAGCAAATGGGTTACATACATGACAGTTTGCCAATGTGGGTCTTTTGATGTGGGGCAAACATCGTGTTCGTTTAAACAGCAGATGGCACTACATGTGAGTGATATTAAATGTAAATGCTCACGTAGTGCATTATATAAACATAAATTACAACATAATCCAGCACATTTTGTTTTTTTGGGGATAGACAAAGTGGAGGGGGATTATCTTAAAGTTCCACAAAAACATCAAATGTTGACCAGGAAGGAGCATATGTGGATTAATAACTTAGGCACATTCTTTAAACTGGGTCTGAATGACCATTGGTAATATATCTATCTATTCAGTTTTTATGTATGTCATGTTTATAAATTATATCAGTTGGTATCCTGGATATAAATCCATTTAATTTGTTGATGCAATATTGAGAGTGATGTTGCAGTTTTATTTTATTTTATATTATTTTTTCTTCATGGGTTTCTGGCAACTATATATATATATATATATATATATATACATATATATATATATATATATATACTGTGTCTTTAAATGTAATCTTTATGCATTGAAGGTATACTATTTCCTTTGGTACACACTGATGACACTATGCGGCGAAACCGGTCTGTGACATTGTGCACTGTTTGTCTGTTGGGTGTATATATATATATATATATATATATATATATATATATATATATATATATATATATATATATAGATATATATATATATATATATGTATGCATGTGTGTGTGTGTGTGTGGGTGTCAGACACTTGACCAAATGAACAGTGTGCCGCGCCATTACCCAGTAGAATGATGTCATTATGTCAAAGTTACAAAAAATATTGACAAATTCTGCATGTGCTCTGGGGATTACCCCAGAGCTGACTAAACTAATTGTAAGTATTTTTCAGGGGGGGGGGGATCTTCCCTCACTGCTCATGTGGGGAGCTGCCCCCCCCCACCTTCTGTTAATTATGTATAAACTCCATTATCATACAATTCCTGGGAAAAGAACATTTTCCCCTACTCAGGGAATGCCAATCTTGCACACCTCTAAACCATCTGTCTGCATTGACCAGCCTCATGGAAGTCAGCATTCTGTCATTGCAAGAGGATGTCTGACACCAAGTATATAATTGTATACATATATGTATGTATGTATATATATATATATATATATATATATATATATATATATATATATATATATATGTCTGTGTATGTATGTGTGTGTTTGTATATATATATGTGTGTGCATTTGTGTATGTTTTTATATATATATATATATATATATATATATATATATATATATATATATATATATAGTACATACATGCACACATATATTTTTGTGTGTGTGTGTGTTTATATATATATATATATATATATATATATATATATATATATATATGTATATGGGTCTACTGTATAAGTTCGAAAATACACTTCTTCAAAGTCACACAGTAGACCCTGGGTTATGCGAAAGTGCACTTAATTGAAAGTGCACTTTTGCTAAACCCGCTTCAGTGAACGGGCTACTACTTACTGACTTTAGTGCAGTAGTTACAGACCTTAGGGTTAGGGCGCAGGTCATGGTATGGGGATAGCTAGTAGGGCTATCCCCTTACCATGACCCGTGCCCTAACCCTAAGGTCCGTAACTACCGCACCACAGTGGAGGACATAGCATGTTTTCCTGCTGTCCTCCACTGTGGTGCGATCTGTTCATTGAAGCTGAGTTCGCAAAAATGCACTTTCGAATAAGTGGACTTTCGCATAACTGAGCGGTCTTCTGCTCTTTTTCGAATATGTGGTATTCGATGAAAAGCAGTAGACCCATATATATATATATATATATATATATATATATATATATATATATATATATATATTTTTTTTTTTATAAAAAAACACTGTTTGGAAGCAGACAAACTTAGAAACTTGCTAATTAATTCAGTTAGTCGACTAAAAATGCAACAGACCAGTAATTTGGTTTTCAATTAGTCTTTATATGTTAATGGCAAAGAAGCCTTTTGCTTCAGAGATTACATGTATGTTGAAGATAATATTAATAATTATTACCTCAACATTTGAGTGCTTTCATTCATTTCATGGTTACAGGTCAAATTTCTTCAGAAATGTGACTTAAGTTATTATTTTTATTTTATGTTTGGTTACTGGGAAAGTCCAACTAGACATAGGTCCTTTTTCAGCGGAGGCCCAGGGAGAAAATCTTCACAAATGACATTTACATAAACAATAGTAGTTTACAATTTTGTTCACACAGTGAAGTACAAATGATGATTAGTAGTATTTAACATATAACAAAAATAAGTGTGTGTGTGTGAAAATCAAATCTCAAAGAATGCATGTATCAGCTGCTTGGAGCAGGGACACAGAGCACTGGTTTCACAAAGAGGGTGCTGGAGGACATGACTCGGGCACCCAGCTGAGGACTCAACTGTACAGCTGTACCAGTGAGAAGTCTTACTGGGGACCCAGAGAGAGAGAGAGATAGAAATCCACACCCCAGATTGACTGTGTTTCCTGTGTGCTCTTAAGGGAAATTGTGCTTGATGCAGAGAGCTGCATCTGGAAATACTGAGTGTATCCAATTTTGTTCCAAGTGAACAACCCTCTCCAGTGTCAGTGATTAGGATTCAGGTTCTTTGACTAGTGGCCGAGAGAGGGGATGTCACAAACACCATTGTTTTTGACTCGGCAATGTACCTGTTCTGGAAGGTCTTATAGGTTCATACAGGGCTAGGGGTTGGGAATTGGAGGCCTATGAGCCCCCAAATAGATACAGTGGGGCTAAGGTTCTGACTCATGGGTAGTCACCACTTCACCTTCATGGCCCTTGAGGTGGCTGTGCTGTGGGCTGGACAACATGGCAGCCTGCCCTCCAGGTGACCAGGCAGCCCTCCATCTGGTGCAGCCGTCCATCCTACTCATTGTGGGTGATACTGCGCACCATGCCCTGGAAATTGCAGTGTGTGACAGTCTCCTCTCTGTGCTTGTGCCCGGGGAGGCGGCCCCATCCCCTAAGACAGTTCCATCCCAAGGTGTTGCAGGACCAGTGGAGGAGAAAGTTCCAGGGTGGGTCCCAGACATGCTGGAGTCCAGTGCCATGGCCAGATGAGGTGGGATAGGTGGATCTGCTGGGATTTGCCTTCCCAAATGTGCTATGGTGTTGAGGTTTTCCAAGATATATTGGTCAGTCATGAACAAAACATTTCATAATTAGTTATAACAGCATGCATGGGTGTTCCAATTAACCCAAAACAACAGATTTGAAACAATTGCATAGCAAACAGAACACATGCATAAATGGAACAACAGTAGGTATTCTAACATGATGGCAGTTAAATTGATGGCAACAGGCCACCAACAATGGTGTTTCAACAAGGTATGTTAATACGCAACCAATTAAATATATGGACAATGATAGAACACAAATCCCAGCAATAGGTTTTGAGAAAAACATACCCATAGTATATGAATAATAATTATTGATGCAGATAAGGGTTGGGAGGAAGAGAAAAAAGTCCATTAACAACTGTATAGGATTCTACTTTTCACAACAGTACTGCTCAATACTCTACACATCTGCCCTCACTTTACATCTACCTATGGCCCCATAGCTTTTGTAGCACATACATACCTGTTAAACTGTCAACCTGTAATGGTATGGGGCAGACTGTGACAACTATGAGTACATTACTAGAGGAGGCTTGTACATGTCAGGGTTACATATCTGACAAAGAAGGGGTACTTTACACTGCTGCTGTGTTGAGTCTGCTATTGGCATACTTCACCTGGATTCCTATGTGTGTCCAAGGTTATTGGCAGCAGTGACCACTAGCAGTGAGATTGTGACACTTGCGAGACATGTATAGGAGAGAGTACATGGTGTATGTACCTATCTTGCTGTCATTTGCAGGCATGGAGTTGGACAGTGGAACAGTTGTACATGGTGTATTAGTATACCCTTCATACAGCTACTACAAATATTTCTTTACCTGCAGAGCCTGTGGAGAAAATATCTGCTACCACTATCTGACTGTTTCTACAAATATTCAAGATTTCTTGAGTGTATATATGGACACATCTCAGTACCACTCCCTGGATTCAAACCATGTGTGGGTGTGCTAAAAATGTACAAGGCTATTTCTCATCACCCTGAGCTACTGGGGAACTGCTATTTCTTGTTTGACTAATTTCTGCCTAATACTGTGTCGGTTAGGCAGTCTGCCCTTGTAACCTGAGATTCATGCATGACAGATAGTGTACTGTGTATTAATCCTTTGAAATAATACAATCTGGAAAGCAAAGGTTCACACAAGGCAATACTGCAGGGGACACACTATAATACATTACACATTACTATTCAGGGTTCAGATCTTACTGCATAACATATTTCATATTTCATTCATATCTTGTTTTATAGCTCCACAATCTACTGTTATGGATAATAGCTGGTTCTCAGAACACCTCAGTTAATTCATGCTGTCAAAGGCATATTTGCTGTGAAGAACCTGTACACATTCTATTTCTACAACACCATACCAGAGTAAATACAAAGGTTTGTGGTATATGTCTTTATTTCAGTAATAAGACACAGTGCTTTACTACTGCATATCCTTTAGATAAATATTAGTCTGGCAAACATTAGTTATTCAGTAGACACATAACACAATTTACCTACTGGAAGTAAACAATATACTCCTTCTTATTTATTGCACTATATACTGTAAGATAGATCTGTTCTCACCAGCCTGTTGGCGTATCCTTGACAGTCTATTGGCATGGGCCTCCACATTGCTAGCCCTCTCCACTGCAGCTGTAGGGGCAAAAAGCAAACATTATGCATACCTGTCTACCGCATACTCAGGCTAGAATTTGGTACAGCTATGGATGGGATACTTACAAACTACTGGAGTATTCCGTTCCTGAGCTTCTTGCATCCACTGGGCCAAGATCGCCCCCTTCCTATGCTTTAGGTTCACATAATGATGCTGTACCTGCTCACCAGTTTGGAGGATTCCAGTAGCACTGGTGAGATCACGTGCCAGATGGTCTCAGGCCTCCACTTTGTACTGTGAGCCCTGGTACTGGCCTTGTAGCAGTCTGTTATCATAGTGTTCAACAAGGAGTCCAGCCATGAACCTAGACTCCAGAATGGCCCAGTGCTGCTCCTGGAAGCGTGGTCCCTCTCCAACCCCAGACATGGTTCCTGCACAGATCAAACTTCAACAGGTTCTGGGTGTATTCCCACCTGTGTGGTTTAAATAAGGCCATATTGCTCCTCTTTGCCATCATTGCAGCATTCTAAAAATGTTGAGCACAGCTTAGCAGTGTGCAAATCTGCTAAGCTGAGTTGAGCAGTGCTTAAAGGGGAAATTGCTGAGCAGTGGTTAGCAGTGCACAAATCCACTTAGCTGGGCTGAATACTGCTTAGAATTAATGTCTAAGCAATGCTCAAACCAGCTGAGCAATCCTGAGCACTCCTAAGCATTGCTCAGTTTTCATTTAAGAAAAAAGATCAGAATTGTAAATTATTTACTCATTACTGACATATTATTCAGTGCATATGATTTACTTTATATAACATCCCCCTATGTGCTTTCATTACAGTACCTTGGGGTGTGACTATACTGTATGGGACACATGTATACATGGGTAATTTCAAATGTTATATGCACTGACACCTTTGAACCAGCTCCACTTCCCTGGTTAACAAATATCAATTACTACATAATTTTAAATAAAAAAAATAATAATTTTAACAATGCTTTCCCATGTAAAAATAAAGGGTCTGTCTTGGTACTCGAACTGTGAACTGCTGCATGCAAAGATGGGACTCTAACTACTATGCACTCTCGCCATTAAGGATTTTAGCTATACATTTGTATTTATCTCCTATGAGAGGTTTAAGCAATGCTGAGCAGAAGGCCATGATGCACAAACCCACTCAGCTATGCTTAAACTTAACTTGGAATGGAAAAAATAAATAAAAATACTACAAGCACTTTATTTACAAGTATTAATATTTATTGTAATTCATATTTGGTAATGCACTACCTGTCATTCTATCAACTCTCTAAATTGGTTTGGGCAAGATCAGGATTGAAGTCACTACATAATGGCATACATTTGAGTTTCAGACTTCTAATCCTTCTGAACATGTTATGTTAATACAAACCCTGTTCCTCTATCAACTTTCTAAGTTTGTAAGGGCAATATTTAAAATATTCCCCTGTTTGTCCCCCCATCATTTTAGGCTTTGTCCAGATTTTTTGCTCTAAGAGGTTGAGATATGCCCCCCATCATTTATGCTTTGTAGAGATGTTTTGCTCTAAGAGGTTGAGAGGTATTCCCCCCATCATTTTAGGTTATGGCCAGATTTTTGGCTCTATGAGTTTGAGAGGTATGCCCCCCATCCTTTTAGGCTTTGTCCAGATTTTTGACTCAAAGAAGTTGAGAGTTATCCCACCATTATTTTAGGATTTTTCCAGATGTTTTCCTCTCAGGGGTTGAAAGGTATGCCCGACATGATTTTCGGCTTTGTCCAGATTTTTGGCTGTAAGAGGTTGAGAGGTATGCCCTCATCATTTTAGGATTTCTCCAGACTTTTTGCTCTAAGAGGTTGAGAGGTATGCCCCCATCATTTTAGGCTTTGGCCATATTTTTTGCTCTAAAAGATTGAGGCACTTTCGCAATGCAAGGCATGTCTGACAGTACCTGTCACACACCCCCTGCATTGATTCCAATTTAACTGTCTGCTTTCAGTGTCTGCTGTATGGTATTTTCAGGGTGCAGGGGGAGTGTTGGATCTGCGAGCGCTACTGAAATGGGTCTAGGACTATTCACTGAAAGCACATTTCACTGAAAGTCAAATGACTGTGCACAAATCACTGAAAGCTCAATTCACTGAAAACACAATTCACTGAAACACATTTCACGGAAAGTTATATATGGCCTTTTCTCCATTGTAATGTTACCCTGGAGTTAGTATATATAGTAAGGGGGTGGGGAGTGTAGCCCCACTGCATAGTTTGGATATGTATTATGTTCAGAAAAGACGAATTTATTGGAATTGCAAGTATCCATGTAAATAGTTCAAAATATTAAAAATATGTGGGGGGCTATGCCCACCACAACCCCCAATGTGGGGGGTGGTGGTGCCCCCACACCCCCCTTACTATATATACTAACTCCAGGGTTGCACTACAGTGGGGAAATGGGCATATATAACTTTCAGTGAAATGTGTTTCAGTGAATTGCGTTTTCAGTGAATTGAGTTTTCAGTGAATTTTGCACAGTCAAATGTGTTTCAGTGAAATGTGCTTTCAGTGAATAGTCCAAGACCCACTGAAATACGCCCCCTGCACTCATTAAGTGTTTGTGCCTGCACAGCCATTCTCAGTAGTGCACCTTTATTAATATGTAAGGCGTGCTGCTTTTAAGGCTATGTGGACGCAGACACCATTCACATCATGTAGGAATAACACTATTCCTACATGGAGTTTATTGAATCATGGGAAATGTTTCAAGACTTATGCATTAGGAATTGTGCAAATAGTATAATACTAGCTGAAAACCATTGGAAACCTGATCCAAAAAACATTATAGAAATTAATAAAGCTTATATCGCATGAGCTCTCCCATTACCAACAATTCAAAAATTAGATGCAAGAAAAACAGATATTGTATTCCAGGAAAAGAAGCCAAAAGTATCATTCATCATTGAAATTTCTGTACCCATTGACTACATAGTTTTTTGTACAGAGAGACACAAAGACATAAAATATGAGGATTTGCAGGTAGAAATGAAGGCAATGTGGAAGAAGGATACCCAGACAATTCCAGTAGTCGTAAGAGCAACAGATCTTATAAATAAGAATTTACAATCATTCTTAGATATGTTACCAATATGTGTAACTCTGTATGAATTGCAGAAGGAGTCATTATAGGGCACATCACGAGTGCTGTGAAGAGCACTTCTGGCTAACTTCAAAAATTGAAACAATAGTAATTTCATGAATTTTAATCATACTTTGACTCTGGAATGGGGTCCATTCCCATCATGGCAAAAGTTTTGGAGAAATGAAAAAAGGGATGGTTACATCTGATCATTACAGTGGATAAGAGGTGTTTCATCTTGCAGCAGTTAGTGTTGTCACCTCACAGCAAGAGGTTCTCCCATTCGATTCTCGGCTGGAGTGCCTTCTGTGTGGAGTCCGCATGTCCTCCCTGCGGTCGAGTAATGTTAAAGACATTCAGGCAGGTGCGAGCGTGAATGGGCATTCCTTTTTTGAAGGTTGGGCATCGGGCTGACAACTCAGCACTGTAAAAATCCACTGCCAATCATGAGCGGACCGGAGTTCCGCTGTAGCGACCCCTAACCCGGAAAAGCCGAAAGACTTTTTTTAAGCTAAGTGTGCATTGTAACAAAGTACTGTATGCTGAATACATTAATCATTCATTAATATATACAAGTATTATATGGCTACAAAAGAACTGTCTGATCCAAAAGCATTTACTGGATGTCACTGTGGTGCACATCTATACCTCAAAGATTCATTTGGCATTTCTAGATCAAAACACAAGGATTCAGCAACCACATATTTTCCATCAGAAGCAAACTACAAAACATGTTTATTTGCAAGGCAAGTCTCTCTCTCTCTCTCCACTACACACACACACACACACACACACACACACACACACACACACACACACACACACACACACACACACACACACACTCACACACACACACTCACACACACACACTCACAAGGACACTACACTCACAAGGACACTACACTCACAGCTAAGACACAATAGACATACCTAAGCAGCCTTCCCAAAAGTATGTCTATACTCTAGCACAGTGTAGAGAGAGACAGTATGCTGAGATGGGGTCTATATTACCAAAGAGAAAACCCTTTTTCCCGAATACCTAAACATCGACACCTATACCGTGAACCGTGAAAATCCCGAACGCACTAAACCGAGAAAAAAAAATATCGAACTGTCATAGTCGGCCAACCCCACCACCCGACATACTACCTACCCAAAGAAAATAAATAAACCACACACATACACTAACCAAACCCTACTTCTAACCTAAGGTAAAGCACCAAAACCCTACCTCTAACCCTACACTAAACCCCACATACACAACTAACTATCCACTGTCCTTAACCCCTCCCTAACACTAAGGTCCGTAACTACCACACACATCCCCTACATACATACACCCAAACAAAATAAATAATCAACAAACATACATTTAACAAAACCCTACCTCCAACACTACACTAAACCCCACATACACAACTATCTATGCATTATGCTTAACCCCTCCCTAACTCTAAGGTCCATAACTACAGCACACTTCCCCTACAGACATACACCCAAACAAAATAAACAATACACATACATACACTTAAAATAACCCTACTTCTAACACTACACTAAACCTTACATACATTACCTATCTATACACTTACCCTAACCCAAATCCTAACATAAAAGTCCTATCTGTCGCACACTTACCTTATGGAGCTATACCGCAGATCGGCCAACCAAAACAATTCGACATTTCAGAATTTGCGGTTTTGTACGTTCAGGATTTCCATACATCACGCAATATGTGTCGACGTCTTCGTATTCGCTCATATTTTTTTTGCGTTCATAATATAGACCCGCTGAGATGGACTTGTTATAGTTGTCCACACCACAGTTTAATACTGAACACATTGATTATCTGTCTGAGGAAAAAAAGTCACAGAACATTAGATGGCATATTTTTAACTTTTCATTCATGTCAATTAACATAGGTTTGTTACAAGGGGCAGTGCTAGTCCCACCTTTTTTGTTTATTTTGATTTTTACTTTATATCTGAATGAAACTGGTCAAATGTGTAGAAAACACATTAAAATATGCAGATAACATCATAGCTGCACTGAGAGAAAATAACCTTGAGGATGCTTCTTCTAAACTACAACACTGTTTCCTTTTCTTCTCTCTGTAAGCTTGATTAATAGACATGGGATTGTATCTGAATGCCACAAAGACCAAGTCAGAGATTTCCATTATCTAGAGCAACTAATACATTTTTTACTACTGTCCCCTTTTCATTTTACATACCACCAGTCATGGCAACTCTTTGTTTTTCCTTCTTACAGCTCAACTGTTACTGATGAAATTGTCTCTACAAATATCTTAGAATTCATCTATAAAATCAACTAAAGCTTGACAGTCACATAGAAATGTTACTAGCAATGTTAATAATGCTAATATAAAGCTGGCTAAGCTCTACAAGGTTAAAACATTCCCAGCTGACCCTGCTAGGTTCAGCACAGATATTTCCTTTGTCCTTTCTTCACATATGAAGTCATTGCATCTCGTGACTGATATCTTGCCTATAGTCTTTGATACAAATTTGAACAAGCTTAGAATATGTCCTCAGAATATGCTTCTGATCATGAAGGTAAAACCCATCGTTATTTGCCAATCAGGTATAATTAATCATTAGAATGACTCTACCATTTAACTATTGTTCTATCATTTGCTCACAAGCTTTTATGTTCTCCTATCTAACAGGTTCCAAGCTCCCTCAGAAAAAAACTCCCTCCATGAACTCAGGGAACTGATGGGGTAACTAGTAAACATGCCAAAGGGCAAAACAGATTTGCCAATCCCAGATGTCTTATTTTCATATGTTTAGAGGTAAATACTAGCTAATAGGTCTGCAGACTATTACATGCCTAGCCAATATACAGACAGTGACCAAAGGTAAGAATCAAATCTTATGCCTTGTGTCTGTGAGGTAAACACCTTACCCATTAAGTTCCCACCATTATGCTAACCTCACCATTATGCAAAACCTCATTCATAACTAAGCTGTGGAATAAATTGCAACATACCATAAGATAAACTGCTCACAGAAAATCCTTCAATAAAGTTGAATGATCACCTACATGTCAACTGGACTTGCAGCCATATTGTCCCATCACAGTGCTGTTCAGTATTCATTATCTTATTATGACAATTCACTATCTAGCAAAAGCTCTCTGCTACAGTACTTCTCTAAGCTAAGCAACAGTCCTATATAATTTTTGAAAGCATAATAGTTATGTAACATACCACTTTCTTTTTTTCCATTTAAAATATTATACAGATTTGGCATGATGCAAAGTTTCTGTATCCCCTTCATCCTATAGTACAATGCATTTAATTTCAATACTTGATGTCTTCCATTGGCTGCAGTATTACTCATATGACTTTGTTATTTATATATATATATATATATATATATATATATATATATATACACACATATATATATATATATATATATATATATATATAGATGTAGTCATTGTTCACTTTACTTGTTTGTGATGGCCTCCTTCTAGGACTTCACTGAAAATAGGATCTTCCAAATGGTCATTCCTGGTTAAAAATAGTTAATGAGGGAGTTAGTGTGTGAGTTAGTTAAATCAATGAAATGAATCAGTCTATCTTCCTATCTGTCCGTATTAATGAATTACAAAAGCCATAGTGAGATAGTGCATGTCACATTATGTTATGTACATTTCACATTAACACATGAAATGAATAATGTGTATATATTGCCATGGACCATTTCAGATAATACACGTGTCACTCAGATATCTGCCTGTTGTGCACAGCCATAACTAGAGGCATCAATGTAAGAATGTATAATATGTACATGTGCAAATGGACAGATATACAGATATGAAGACACTTAGGATGATTATGTCAAAAAGACTGTTCTATGGTCCACATTTGCCATACTCTTGCATGTGGCACAATAACCACTCCTCTATTAGAGTGGTAAGGAGCATGTATGAGACATTTTGCATGAATGCAGCAAGCACACCAATAAAGATACATGTCAAAAATCATATAAACAATGTGATTAGGCAGCAGAGATAGCTTAAAAGTGTTTGAAGTCACATGTATGCCCTTACATGTGAAGACATCAATGAACGTGCATACAGTGATAATACAAAGCCACAGCTGTGCTATAAAATACAGAAAAATCAAATATCCAAAATCCATACAGCATGGCTGATGTGCTGACAGTTTAAGCATCTTTAATGGTGCATTGTTACTCATGATGCAGTGCAAAGTGTTGTATACAACTATGTTGAAAAGTATTGCTTGACACGTAACATAATTTTAATAAATGGCATTTACAGTTGTTCATTTATGATGGTGTGCCTCAGCATTCCATGCTTTCAGTCATAAAGGTTGAAATTCTCATAACAATTCATTGCTTTGGAACTTTATACATCTGTTGTAGGTTAGTGCTACACACATGCAACTATGGAAATCAGTTAGGTATACACAGTGAAATCTGCAGAGCATGTGTCGGGCACACTGTGAGTGTTTAACTACAGTCAGGTCTTATAAGATATAAGCTGCATATGGTTGAGGTTCTTTGAACTGCAGCTCAATATATTCCTCACCACTTAGGCTGATACATACAATGGGCTTCTGCAGCGAGTGAGAACAAAGTTATGTTTACATGCCCCACCCCACAGAACAGTAGTTTTGCTCTATTCTTAATCAATGCAGAAAAATGTCGTTCAGGGCTGCTGAAAGCACCTACAATAAGTTCCCAAATTCCAACATTTCATTCATATTTTTTGTAAACCCAATAGTAATCCATGCAGTTTTTATTTATTTTATTTTTATTGTATTTTATTTTATTTTACATTTGTTTACTGTGAAAGTCTGACTGGGTGTGAGCCCATTTTCAGCAGAATCCCGGGGAGAAAAGCTCCAACATATATAATAGAAAAAAAATGTATATGCTAACATTATAACAAAGACAATTTGCTCCATAAGTAAATAAAAATCTTATGACAATAAAGGAGAAAAAGTAAAAATGTTTCAGTGTAAACAAACATAATGACAAAATAGGAGTGCAACGGTTTGAGTAAATTGTAAATAAACGTAATACATTTTGTCAGGTTTAAAGTTCCATTGGACAGGAGCAGAAACAGAAAGTTAAGTATAAGCAGAAATGAGCAGAATAAATGTATCATTATCCTGAGTAGAAAGTTTAAAGTGCATTTAGAATCAGTTATAAGGTAGACCAATACTAAGAAATTATGGGTAAAGTACTTATAAAGACTAGAAGAATGTTTTGTCTATAGGGGCAGCTTTATTTGAGAGACAGTGTTATTAATAGTCATGGGAATATTATGGCTAGAAGGATAGTAGTTTGACTGAAGAAAGTCAGGAAGAGTGATTTCAGAGATGTTAATATATTTGTATATGGTGTTAAAGTAATAGTAAAGAAGTATAATAATTGTGGATAATAGAAGTAAAAAAGGAAAAGTATGTTTTGTACTGGAGAATTACATAAGCAAAGCCATTTGTTTGTCAGATGGTCTTTGAGCATTTTTTTAAGTGGGTACTATTAGTTAAAGTTCTGTGTTCTAGCGCTAGGGAGTTCCAGATTTTGGCTACATGACTGGAGTAGAGCACCACCTGTGGAATTTGTAGATTTGGTAAATTTTATTAAGGATTTGTTGGTGGAGCATAATATTCTAGTGTTAGAATAAGGTTCTAGTAGGTTTTGTAGGATAGGTGTTTTGCCTGGCTGGTCTAGTAATTAGTGTGCCATTTTCAGCTGGTTGTAGTGAAGAAGAAGACGTGGGAATTCTAGCCAAGATAACTTTTTAGTACTAGACAGTTGTGTGTTCTGTATGAGAAATCAATGGTAAATTTAGTCATTTTGTTATAACATGTTTCTAGTTTACCTAAGTCACATTTTTTGAGGTTCGGGCATGAAGAAGTGTTGAGAGTAGGTGAGTTCTTGTAATGGCTACTTTGGAATTGTTGGCTAGGAATTGATATATATATATATATATATATATATATATATATATATATATATATATATATTAGTACCCAATTTTGTGTACTTTCTTAATAGTTTGAGATATGTGTTATCTGAATCTTAGGTTGTGATCAATGATGACACCTAGGAGTTTGGTCTGTGTAATGGGTTCAATTGTTGTGTTACCTGCAGCAATTATGGAAAAGTTGGGTGGGGGTCTCAGTGGCCCTATTAGGTTGGAACATTATTACCTTGGTTTTATTAGGGTTGAGTATAAGCTGTGAATTGAAAAGCCATACTTCCACCACTGTGAAGGATCTTTTGTGTTTTTTCCTGTAGTTCTTGAAGTGTGTGGGCTGCAAATATTAGTGTGGAGTCATCTGCCTATTGGACTAAAGTAGCTACACACATAGTTGTGTTGAGATTTTTGGTGGAGATACTGAAAAGAAGGGGGCCTAGAATGGGGATCTGAGGTACTGCTAATGTGACTGGCAATAGTGATGAGATGTCTTGTGCCAATTTTACTGCTTGGTGTCAGTCATTTAGGTAGCTGTGGAACCAAGTGAGGGCAGATGAGCTACGATTTAGGCTGGAGAGGTCTGTTAGAAGTTTATTATGACAGACCGTATTAAAGGCCTTGGACATATCGAGGAACACTGATGAGACTATGTTCCCTTCAATCCTATGTAGGTTGATAGTATTAGTGAAACTTAAGAGGGTGGTAGTTGTACTATGATTAGATCTGAAACCATGCTGGCAGCTAGATAGTAGATTATTGTCTAAGAGGTGATGCATTAGTTGACAATGTATGCACCTGTCTAAGGTTTTGTTTATTGCTTTTCTCACTCTCATTTGCCTAATACTGCACTATGAAAGACTATAGCAATTGCTGTCACCTACTATTTTAATCGTTGCAATACACACAATTTTCAAAAATCTTTTTCAGCGACACTTATACAGTATAAGGTCTGTCTGATATTATAAAGTCATTTGTCTCCCATACAAGGATAAGGAATACATTGACAGTTTGAACTCATAGTTCAAAATTCTTGTTCCCTCCAATCATTAAATTAAAAAAGACATCATTCTATATGTTGTAATGTTCACTGGAAAAATGATGCATCACTTTCAGTTGCTACCCCCACAATCTACAAATATGTTTTATATCAAATGAATAAGCATATCTCCAAGCAAGATGTGTACATATTTAACTGTATGTATTAGTTTAGACAACTACAGACCTGGCCTATATGCACCATATCTATCTATCTATCTATATATATATATATATATATATATATATATATATATATATATATATATATATATATATATATAAATCTTTTTTTTAAAGATGCCTAGAAAAAGAAAACATTGTAGGTAGCTATACCTGCTCCACTCTTCCCTGTGCCAGAATTGGAGTTTTCCTAGTGGTTTTCCTATCCAGGCACAGAACATCTGTGTTTCATGCACAGTAATGTCTGATAGACAGCCTGCATCCTTCTGGAATGCAATGAAAAAAAGGCAATGTTTCCATGCTACAGGTCCTTGGTTTCATATGTCTCATGCATTCCTGGAGATTATATAAGAAAAAAAGACATTGAGTTCTTGAATGTGTCACAGCATAAACAGTATACACATACTAAAAAGATCCATATGACTGATAGAAAGGAATATGACTGGAGGCTGGAAGAGAGAAAACGGTTTTCATTTTTCATTTAAAAGCACATGAAATGAAAGCCATCAAGTCATGGCAATGTGATGGACTCATTTTGAACAGTAAAGACAGATAAAGACAAATATTTAAGGAGGGGGCACAGGCAATATATTATAGGTGACTAGATACTACCATGATCTCTGAAAGTACTTTTTTACAGGTAAGACCTGTGGGAAGCAAAGGCAAAAGCACTTAAGCAATACAATAAGCTTATGGACTGTGCTTGGTCTGGTGTGGATTTTATGTTTTTATGACTTTTTCACTGAGGGTTTTGGACTGATGGAATGGACTACTGGAAGGGATGGTGGAGAGGCAATGCACAAAGGTATTTGAAAGGAATGGCATATGTGGAAAAAGGATGAGGGAAGACAGGGAGACTTAGAGGTAGAATGTTAAGGCACTTAAAGAAGGCAGACTAGAGAGACTTATTGCCATCTTTTGCTATCATGCTAATGGAATGTAATTTATTTATTTAATATTTGTTTACTGGGAAAGCCCATCTTGGAATGAAACAATTTTCAGCAGAGGCCCAGGGAGAAACACTCCAGATGCATGTCTTTGTAATGTGGGAGGAAACCAGAGTACCAAGAGGAAACCCACATGAATGCAAGGAGGACATGCAGACTCCACACACAAGGCAACCCAGCTGAGAATCGAACTGGAGAACCTCTTGGTGTGAGGCAACAACACAAATTGCTGTATCACTGCACTGTCCAGTTTCAGTGGTAATTTAAGCTTAGGGTGAAAAAGGACCCTATGAGTTAAATAATATGTGTTTAACTAGTTCAGGAGTTATACTGTTTTAATCTCCTTGGCCCCACATGCTTTTTGACCACCTGAATGGAAAAAAAAGGGAACTGCATAACTCCTGATATGCAAAAATAATACATATCTCACAAAACAACACTCTCTGCACATTTCCCTAAATGCAACATTACATGACTATATATTTTTGAAAGCCTGTTATTGTTTTTCATGCTTTACACAATAGGTACCTACAGTCAATATGTTCAGCATGACAAGCCTCTCATTTATCTCAAGAACATCATGTGGTAATGTCTCAATGAGGAAGAAGTTTATGTACCACTTCAGAGAGCAGTGTCTAATACTCCTCAAGAACATCATGTGGTAATGTCTAAATGAGGAAAAAGTCTAGGTACCACTTCAGAGAGCAGTGTCTAATGTTTCTAGCTTTCATTAAAAGTAAACATAGGATTTATTTTATTTATTGACATATGTTAACCGGGTTAGTCCAACTGGGCCAGAAGCCCATTTTCAGTGGAGATCCAAGGAGAAAAGCTTCAGATTACAAAAAAAGTTTCTTTTAATATTCACACACAAAAAGCATTTACAAGTTTCTTATAATATTCACACACAAAAAACATTTACAGCACAACTAGTAATTCATGCTACAGGATAATACACAAATCAGAGTTATAAAAATAAAGCATAGATGAAAAAAATAAGTAAATGTAAAGTGCATAAGCAAAGAGAATTAGTCTAATGTGATAAACAATAGTATACATTCCAGAATTTAAGACTTCATAATGGGGATAAGGAGTTAGGTATTTATATATATCTTAAGTACGAGTATTGAAATAGGGGGAGAGTGTTGCAAACATTTCAAGTGGTGTGAATATAATATAGGAGAGAAAGGAGTTTAGGTTAGGTCATGGCAGGGGCAAGTCTTAGTGTTGAGAAAATACAGTTCTTGTTTAAAGTGTAGGGGCAACAGAGTGTTTATACAGTTTACCCACGTTTTTTTTTTTTTTTTTGGATGGTAGATATCTAGAAGTTGTTGTTTAGATGTACATAGGGGCCTAGGCGGAGAGTAGAAGGATACAAGGAAGTCTAGAGCAGGGCATAAGGATGGTTTGTGTAGAATAGTATGTAATAAAAATTGTGATAGCCAGAGTTTTTGGGGGAGTTTAAGCCATTGGAGGGCATTTAGTGCCAGCCACTGGTGTGAGTTATAAGGGGAGTTCAGAATGAATCGAACTATTTTGTGGTAAGTTTGTTGAAGTTTTAGAAAGGTAGTGGACTGAATATTAGTTGGAGTTGGGGCAACATATAGAAGGGAGGGGAGAAGAAGTGCCTGAGCAAAGGAGAGTCTGGCACTGGAATTTTGGAATTTTTTTTTTTTTGCAGTATAGTAAGCCTAGTTTTTGATTAGCTTTTTTGATACATTGAAGTAGATGGAGGTTAAACGTAACTTCATCATCAATGACGATACCAAGGAGTTATGTGTGAGGTATAGGTTTTATGATAGTGCTACTGGAGGATGTAATAGTGAAAGCAGACTTGTGATGAGAGAAGGAATGGGGGGAGAAAGAGCAGGAGTTTTTTTTTTTTTTTTTTAGGGTTAAGGATGAGTAGATTATTGGACAGCCATTTTTCAGTAGATAGAAAGGTATTTTGGGTTAGGGTAAGAAGTTCAGAGATATTGGTGGAGGTGGTGGTGGAGATGAGAGTCCAGTCGTCTGCATATTGGATGAGGGAGGATTTTTGGCAGGATGTGTATAGTTCATTAGTAAATATATTAAACAGGAGAGGACCCAAGATGGAACCTTGTGGAACACCAGATGATAATGGGATAAAAGGAGAGAAGGATGACTGCCATCTGACAGATTGCTGCCTACCGGAGAGGAAGCTAGAAAACCAGTCTAGGGAGGTAGCAGATAGGTTGAGATTAGCCAGTTTGGTAAGCAGTATAGGGTGTGAGACTGTATCAAAGTCTTTGGATAGGTCAAGAAAGAGACAGGATCTGAGTTGGTTGTTATCATGAGCTTCAGCGATAGCATGGGTAAATCGGACACGGATATCCTTCAGAAGGGACTCACGGAAACAGATAGCTGGTGCCAGAGCCATGGCCTGAAGTTAAACGCCAAAAAATGTGTAGTCATACCCTTCGGGAAAAACAAGGTAACCCCAAGCTACCATATAGGTGGCAATCCACTAAGCACAGAAGAGGTTATCAGGGACCTGGGGACCCAGGTTACAGTGGCCTTTCTTTTGACACTCACGTTGCTAAAGTGGTTAGAAAGACCTTCTACATTGCCCACCTGATCATGAAGGGATTCACATCCAGATCTAGTGAGGTCATTGTTCCCCTGTACTCTTCACTTATCAGACCAATGATCGAGTACAATGCCCCATTCGGGATGTATCTCACCCGACATCTGCAGCAATTGGAGAGACCCCAAAGGTTCCTCACCAAAAGGATAAAGGGACTCCAAAATCTGTCATATGCTGCCAGATTGAAGAAACTCCAGCTCTATTCAGTCGCATACCGTCTGCTCAGAGGTGACATGTGCCTGACATACAAGGCCATGTCCAACCCAGAATTAATGGACATGCTCCACCTCAAAAAATCCAAATCCACCAAAACCACTAGAGCAAGTGACTTAAACCTTAGCACGGATATAAATAGGATGTGCTGGAGGGATAGATTTATCACTCAGAGACTCCCTATGCTGTGGAATAAAATCCCGGTCCATGTGAGGCAGAGCACCTCGCTGACTCTGTTCAAGAGAAATCTTGACCTGTGGATGGGAGATCGTAGGTTTACCCCGGGAACCATCTCTGTGTCACTGCTAGACAGAGGCACACCAAACTAATGGGCACAGTATTTTTTCATATAAGGGGTGGCGTAAGCCACAAAAATTTGGGCTAGGCTTATAAATGCCTTAGGGCAGATAGCCTAGTATAAACCTATGAACCTATGATAGGAGAGCTGTATTTGTACTATGCTTAGGACGGAAGCCATGCTGAGTGGGAGTGAGAAGGTTATACTGGAGGAGATAGGTAAGAAGCTGTGATTGAATGCACTTTTTGTGCATCTTGGAAAGAGGGGATAGGATAGCAATGGGTCTGTAGTAAGATGGGTCGGTTGAGTTTCCTTCTTTATAGAGGGGGCTTATGAAAAAGGATTTCCAAATGAGAGGGACAGTGGGTTCTTGAATTGACCTGTTGATGAGAATGGATACAGGATAGGCTACAGATTCAGCTGCTAGTTTGAGGAAGGTAGGGGGGAGATTGTCTGTGGGGAGAGCAGGGTTTCAGTTTCTGAAGAAGAGTTTTAATGTAAGATGTGGGTACAGGTTGAAAGGAGAAGGAGTTACTATTGGGTAGGTTTGAGAGAGAGGGAGTATGTAAGGGTTAGAGCTGGAAGGAGTGAGTTTTTGGACTGCATCAATGAAGTGGTTATTGCAGAGGGTAGCGAACTCTAGTAAAGATTTATTTGGGAAAGGGGAGGGGTTGGAAGGATGACCAGGAGAAAGAATATTGTTTAGCGTTGACCAGAACTTATGTGGGTTGGATTTGCCATTGAGGTGGGTAGAGTTATAGTAGGTTGTTTTGTCTTTATTTATTTGGTTTTTGAAGGATTCCATACTTCACGATAATGCTGTAGCAGTGGTAGATCTTTTTTTTTTAATCCAGGCTTTCCAGGCACTATCTCTTTCATGCATAAGGGTTCTAGTACCTTTGGTAAACCATTGAGGATAATTTGATTTGAACTTAATTTTCCTGGGTGGGGCAAGAGAGTTGAGGGTGTCCAGGAAAATGATATTGAAGTTGCTGACTGCGTCATCAAGAGGGAGATGTTTTAGGATGGACCAATCAATTTTTGATAATATGGAGTTGAACTGAGTGGTATTGAAGTTAGTAAGTTTACGACAGTCTCTGTAAATGTGGGATTTGGGTGTTCGGTTGGAGTGTCTTAGAATAGAAATGGGGAGATGATGACTTAGGGAGTCTGGTAGGGTAGTTGGGCTATGGCAGAGGTTTGGGGAGATGGTAAGAATGTAGTCAATAGTAGAGCTGGAGGATGAGGTTTTATGGAAGTGGGTGGGTGGGGGTTGTTATTAGTTGGTGGAATCCATGAAGGTTTATACTAAGTTGTGGAGAGTCAGTTGTGAGTTTGGACCAGTCTATATTGACATCTCCAAGGATGAGGGTTTCATACTGTATGTTATTGGATAACCAGGATATTTTCAAAGGTGGTGATACTATTTCCATGGGAGATATAAATGGAGGGCAAAGCAAATTTCTTGTGAGGATTTAGGTGGCAGTTTAGAATGAGTAGTTCTGCTGGGTGGAAGTCTGGGATAGGGATAGTAATGGGTGATAGATTTAGCCTGTCTAAGCAAAGGATGGTGATTCCAACCTAATTTTTAGAGTCTATCAGAATGATAGATAATACAGCCAGGTGGGAGAATTTCAGTGATTGTGATATATGGTTTGATCCTGGTTATGATATAAGAAAAAAATTGCAGTTTTTCTGGAACTTTGTAAAAATCATTCTGTAAGCTAATTGGATTCTTACATATTGGAGCGTCTACTCCCTCAAAAGCTTGATTTTGACCACATGTGCTAGTAGATCATATTTGTTTCAGTTTCTTGACTCTTTTTCCACACCTATATCCAGAAATTTATGATTGGTTTACTTTTCTAGTATTCTGCCATTATATTCCACTACTGAGACCATTTCTGTTGTGCCCAAACACATTTCTATAGCATGTGCTTTATTTCTGCCTGTGTAGCATCACTTCACCAGCACTTGTCCTTGTTTGATCCTCACATCTTATTTAATCATTTGGAGGTCAAGTACCATAGATGTATAATTGACATTTGTTACTTCCAAATGAGGGATACTTTTTTAACTAAAAACAGCTCTCCCAAAGCTGTTTTAACTATACTATATCCAGATATACTTGTTCATTACTTTTCCACTTTCTCTTTAATGTAGTCATGGTTGATTAGCTTTTTCTACAGCATAAGCCTCTATATGTATTATATGTATATATATATATATATATATATATATATATATATATATATACACACACACACACACACACACACACACTATCACAGTTACTTTTTTAGTACTCATTCACTTCCTCTGTAGTACTGATATCAGTGTCTCTGATCTTGTACATTTTGTACATTTCTTGTATTTAATAAGGGTTAGCCAAACTTTTGCATAAATAAAACCCTGGTGATTAGGGATACCATGAGAATCTAACTCTCAATGAATAGTCCCCAGTTGCCTTGTTTTTAATTACATAGATCCACCAACTAGTGTCTGGTCTTCTCCAGATTTCAGTATTTCTAGGAGCACAATCCAAATTATGGAGTACCCTAGCTTTTCCCATAGCACGACCCCTCACCTTATTAAGTTCTTCTTGTAGTGTTTAAGTGTGCTATCCCATAGATTTACATCCCCACACCCTGCATCTGGAAATTGTTCTCATTTAAACTTATCTGTTGTACAATGTTGCATGCCAGACCCATATTGGGATATGTGGCATATTCCATTTCACCTTCTTCCTTGGTAGCTGAGAATCAGGCTTAGCTATCCTGCCTTCTCTGTGACCATTAACATACACTGCTATTATATAATAAGAGATTTGCTAGCTCAGATGTTTAAATGAAATAGGTAAGTACCTTATAAGTAATAATGAGTATTATCATCACACTGACCACTTTTATTCTGCCTGTGGTTGAATAAGGATTACTTTCACCTGTCTTCAGCAAACCATCTCTCCTCATTTTGGTTCACCCTATGTTTTTAATACCTGTGCTCTCAAAAGTACATCCTACTACTAGCACCAATAATGCTGGGTAAGGCAGCTCTGTGATGGTCCAGCATGGACCTTTGCCTTTTCCTTGGCCTGTGTGAACAAAAAAAATGTTTTAAGTTGAAATGCAATTCAGCAGCTTCAGAAAACTCCTTAAATATGATAAAGCATTTCAGGAATAGTACATGTACATTTTCAGCTAAGTCAATGCAATCACCAGTGCAGAGCCCTAAATCAAGGCATTCCACTGTTGCAATCAGTTGATCTCTTTCCTTTTTCTTGTGGTGGTTTCCTCAATGATTGATAGAAGTAATTATGTATACTACATGCATGCATACATAGATATGTGCATATATGTAGAAAGTAGAAACAACGAAAACTGCTCCAAGGACCAGGCATATATACATATATATATATATATACATACATATATATATATATATATATATATATATATATTATATATATATATATATATATATATATATATATATACATATATATATATATATATATATATATATACACACACACACACACATATATATACATATCAAGAGTACGTCAATACTTAGTCATTCTAATTTATTGATCAGTGTTTTGTGTAAGACCCTATCAAATGCTGAAGTTAAGTTAAACAAAATTACATCATAGCACAATTTTTCATTTATAGCTGTTATTATATATATCAGGATATATAAATATATATATATATATATATATATATATATATATATATATATATATATATATATATAGATTCACTTTAGAAGCTCGAAATACTGAAATATCGAATTTCAGTATTTCAAGCTGATAAAGTAGAAACCTGAAAAGAATGAAAATTCAGAAGTGCAAAATTCAAAATCTCGCATACCAGAGATTTTAAATTAGTGCTTCTAGTGTTTCTCTGTGGTTATGGATTCAGGTAAGCGTTTATGTGTTCAGGGTTTTGGGTAGGTGCTGTGGTGTGTGTTGGTGTGGTTTGTTACTGTGATGTGTGTGTGCGAGGAAAATGTAGCTTGTGTAATGGTGTTTTGTGTGTTTTTGTATGTAGTGCGACCTCAAAGTTAGAATATTTAAGTAGGGGGTGGGGGGGTGCAGCTTTGATGGTTTGTGTGTGGGGAGAAAGGTGTTTGTTTGTGTACACCAGAAGTGGTAATTCAAAATCTCCGGTATGCAAGATTTTGAATTTCGTGCTTCTGAGTTTTTGTTCTTTTTAGGTTTCCACTTTCTAGCCTCGACATACTGAATTTCGATATTTCAAGGATATAAAGTGAATCCATATATATGTAGATATATATATCTGTGTGTGTGTGTGTTTCAATGAGTCTATGTCAGTTTTTCAAATGACCGAATTGTCGAAACCCATATGATCAAGACCATATTGTTGACACGTTGGATCATCAAATCATTCTGACTGAGATTCCAGTACAGTAGGGAGCAGGGAATTTGCTCTTTCTCCCACTGTTTTGTGATGTTGGAGTTGGTGTAAATATTTAGCAGGAGGGTGTGGGAGCACAGCCCCCATGTGAGATGTGCATGGTGGCTTACCCCCTGCTAAAACATTGTTTATGTTGTTTATTGAATAACTGAATTGTTGACTATATAGTGTTACCCATATGGGTTCTGACAATTTGGTTGTTTGATGAACTGCCATATATCAGTTTTCAACATATATATATATATATATATATATATATATATATATATATGTGTGTGTGTGCATAAAGTGTGTGTGCATATATATATATATATATATATATATATATATATTTATTTTTATATGCTGATATATGATTTCAGGTCCAGCTTTTCAAATTCTGGCAATAATTTGTCCAAAATTACCTTCTCCATTACTTTTCGGTAACATTGCTTTAAATGTTTATGCCTGTATGACTCTGGGTTTGTTCTATTCCCCTTTCCCTTAAAGATAGGTTTAACAAGTGCAATTCTCCAGTCATGAGGAATCTTATCTTATTTAATTGAAGAGATGTTATTGTGTTGAAAGTTCATGCCATAGTATACTCAGGTCGTTATTACTGATTCCGTTGCCTGCATAGTTCTTTTTTATAAAATCATGTAATTTAATTTCAGTATCTGAAGTTACCTGTATGGTACTAAGACAATTTATAACCCCATTTATGGAGCCAAACTGCATGGAATAAGATTTTGCAAATATATCTATAATATGTTGTGTTCGAGAGTTTTACTCCAACCATTTCCTATTATGTTTAATATCATTATTAAGATTTTCTTCAAGTTTTTCCTAATCTTGTCTCACAGTATGTTTATTTTTTTGGTCTAACTTGTTTATTTCAGTTTTCAAAGTTATACATAGACCTGTTTTTCATTTCTTATATTTTTTTCTCTCTCCTCATCAAGTGTCTTGTTCTTATGGAAAAATGTCATCCTAATGTTGTGTGACCACATTCTGATGATAAAATTTGTTTTGTTTTTTTTTGAATCCATAGTATTTCTCTTATAAAACCTATCACAGTCATTCTGCAGTTTTGCAAGGAAACACATCCTTCCAATTAGTTTTACATAGTGTCTGCTTTGCTTCCATGTATTCTGTTTCTAATCTACTGTGCATTGGTTTAGATTTCAGTTTCATGTAATTATCTAGCAGCAATTTAACCTTTATAAACCCATAATCATGACATATCAATGGTGGTAGACGTTGACATGAAGCAACAGTAATTTCCTTGGGAAGAGAAATAATATCTAGTATGTTCAGTTCCCTGGTAGGCTATCTCTCTCTTGATATCACTTTTGAAGATTGGGTGAAGATAGATGAAGGCTACCAGCCTAGCTAGATAGAACTGTGTAAATCATTATGTCATATGTAAATATTAATGTAAACCACAGGCTTGCTGTATTAAATGGTTAAATGGTAAAAATAGTGTTACACGTGGAACTGGGAAAAATGTATCAGTGAACTCTTCTGACCAAGTAAATCATGTTGTGACCATTTGATATTAGGACTCAGAGCCAGTGAGTCTAGAGTGGGGCATCCTGCCTATTGTTTTAAGGCCAGAGTTAATGGCCAGAATTTTCATGCATAAATGTCCTTTATTGCTCTGGTTTCTACCCAGAGGTGAAGAATGTAAATGTAGTTTCTGTTAGCCGAAGTGTGAAGAATGATGTAATCTGAACCAGAAATGTGATTTTAAAAACAGGGAGAATCAGAGAGCATTAAGCATTTTTGCCTTGACCATCCAACTCTCCAGCACTGTCTTGCTCTATATGTAAGTTTATCTTAGACTTGTGTTTTCTCTTAGAAATAGCTAGAAACTAGAAATATTAGACTGTGTTTTTCAAATATTTTAAACCCCTTCAACTGGGGCTGTTTTTGTAGAGATAATTTAAGCTCTTTAGAGAACTTGCATGCTTTTGGTAAAATTGTACAAAGCCACTTCAAGGGCTCTAGCCCTGGGCTATACTACCAATTGGATAATAATATTACACAGTAATAATTGGACAACATTTTAAGGGTCTTTGAGCAGCTGATAAATATTAGTGGGTGGTGGCAGCTGGTATTACTGTATAGTCTGGGAAAAAGGGGCACAGCTGGAGAACCTGTGCCTGACTTTCCCAGGAGTGTCTGTGTGGTTGTATAAACTCTTCTCAAAGTGTGTGTGTGTGTGTGTGTGTGTGTGTGTGTGTGTGTGTGTGTGTGTATTTGTGTATGTGTGTTTCAGCTACTTGGGCAGGGACACGGAGCACTGGTTGGACAGAGAGGGTGCTGGAGGTTTTAGCTTGCCCATTAGTCTGGGATTTGGACCCTATAGCTGTGCCAGTGGGGAGTCTTATTGGTGACCTGGAGAGCCAGGGAGTGACCATCCCCAGACTGACTGTGATCTTTGTGTGCTCTTAAGAGAACTTGCACTTTACTGTATGTATTTGTTATCCTTTCCTCCTATATGAGACTCCCCTCACTGGTGTTAGTGGCGGGGATTGAGGCTCCTTGATTGCTGGGCCAGGGCATCGGCATCACATCACTTATCTCCAAAATGTGTCTTGTTATCAGTACTTCAATGGTGAGATCCTTATAAATTTGTTTTTTTCCATATAATGAAACCAGACACCCCCACATCCATCCACTGCAAGGTTTCATAAAGAAAATCACAATTACTCATATAAAAGGCATTTTCTAAGTAAAAAAAATAACCTCACTTTTTTTATTTCTGGAAATTTTATGAGGATTAACTGTGGATTGCCACTCACTAATAAACCTGCATTGCCCTTGTATCAGGTCAGGCAATATTTATTAAATCTACCAATTAACATTTTCTATTAAGTTTATATATAAACTTAATATGAAAATTGGAAAAAAGTCCATGGGAGTTTGTATGTTCTTATACTCTTTTGACAGTGCCATTACTGGGACATGAGCCACAGAGAGGAGACATAGTATAGCAATGCAAAATATTGCTATGTAGGTCCTAATGTTCTTTGCCAGTTCTCTCTCATTCCTTTTGTATAATTTATTTCTTAGGAAATCCAGTTAGACCTGGGACCCTTTCCCTTTGTGTGTTTTATGGGTTGCTATACCTCTGTTAAGACCACCCTGACTACGTCTGACAGTTCTGTGTAGTGTAGTTCCTCAGTCAGTTGTGATATTATTCTGGCATATGACCTTTGTCTTATTGGGAGCACATTTGAGTACTTCCCTGGGTGGCCATTGATTGGAGTTGATATAATTTCCTTATATTTTCCTGAAATTCCCATGCAGCATATTAGCGTTTAAGCTTATTCTGCACTCAGCAAAGGACTATTCTACTCAAACATTCCACAAGTTATGATATTGCCCCCCCCCCCCAAGTGGCACTTATATATGTTTCTGTCTTTAAATATAGTCTTCCTATGGCCAAAGTTCTGACATAGTTGTTCCTCTAGGTACTACAATCTTTTTCAGTTTCTTTGAGTGCATCTGTTTGGCTTGTTCTGTAGATGCATTTTTCTCCAAGGAGCTATGACCCAAGTCCTGTCTTCACTCCATGCCACCAAATGAAACCTATCTCCTCCTTGTTGCTTTTCGTTATTTTGAGAGGTCTCTATTGTTATATGCTTTATATAGGACTTCCTCTCTGCACTTCTTTATTTGTTATGTCTCCATCTCCAGTTATTCATAATTCTAAACTTATGAATGAATGCCATGACTATGGATACAGCTCCATGATCAGATCAGTATCTACTGTGTATTGTCACACTACCTACCTACAGCTCCATGATCTGATAAGTATCTAATGTGTATTGTCACACTACCTACCTACAGCTCCATGATCAGATCAGTATCTCCTGTGTATTGTCACACTACCTACCTACAG
Source organism: Protopterus annectens (assembly GCF_019279795.1). Classification (NCBI taxonomy): domain Eukaryota; kingdom Metazoa; phylum Chordata; order Ceratodontiformes; family Protopteridae; genus Protopterus; species Protopterus annectens. Next base: position 1,358,028,321 of record NC_056733.1, on the reverse strand, counting down.
CTCCATGATCAGATCAGTATCTACTGTGTATTGTCACACTACCTACAGCTCCATGATCAGATCAGTATCTACTGTGTATTGTCACACTACCTACCTACAGCTCCATGATCAGATCAGTATCTACTGTGTATTGTCACACTACCTACCTACAGCTCCATGATCAGATCAGATCAGTATCTACTGCGTATTGTCACATTACCTACCTACAGCTCCATGATCAGATCAGTATCTACTGTGTATTGTCATACTACCTACCTGATCTATGTCTGTTAAGTTTGATTAGAAAATACTTTAATCTATTACTTTTCCTCTCTAGAAAAACTGCAGCTTGTCTATTTCCCATCTGTCTCCCTCTATGTATCTATCCAATTCACTTAGAATGTCATATCAATCAGAACCTTTTGGGCACTAAAGTGGTATTTTCTTTCCCCATATAACCTATCAATAGTACAATAGGTGGTCATACTGAAGTCATCAGCAAATTGCTGGAGATGGTCCTTTCTGCCAAGTTGTGACCAGATTTGAAAGAATGATTGAAAAGAAGGTTTCATCATCTTCACTGGGTGTATGAACATTGTCAATGGTCTTTTTCTAGCCCTGGAAAATCCCGTTCCAAATTATATCAAGTGACACTTAAGTGCGTTTGTCTTTAACTATAGTGTATCTATGGCCAAACCTCTGACTTAGTTCATTATCAAAGTACTCCAATCTGTTTTCACTTACTTTCAATACATCTGCTTGGCTCTTTCTGTAAATGCACCTACCCCCTCAATAGCAGACCCAAGCACTGTCTTGACTCCATGCCACCAAATGGAACCTATCTCCTCCATGTTGCTTGTGTTATTTTGTGGGGTCTCTATTGTAATATGTTGTAAATAGGATTTCCTCTCAGCAGTTTTTATTTTTAATGTCCCTGCCTCTAGGATTTCACATTTCTGAAATCATGAATGAATGTCATGAATAGGGAAATAGTTGCATGATCAGATAAGTATCTCTGTCTCCTTTAAGCTTCAAAATTATACCCCACCCCCACCAGAGCAAGTCTCCACTAATTCTGCTGTCATTTTCACACTTTGATGATGTAACATGGCTATTCCCTGTTTCCATCCTTTTCCACTTGGCAGATAGCCTGAAATAACCTCAGAGGAAGTTTTAATAATTGCTTTATGTGTTTTCTTAGCTTTAGTTGGGTTATGTACAAAAAGGTTTGTATCTGTCCTGTCTCTTTTCAACCATTAAAAAATCCTCCCCATTTTTACAGGCTGTGACCTTCCTACTATGTTCCATGTAATGATCTTAGCATTTTATCTTTACTCCTATGGATGTGGCTTCTGCAAACATGCCTCAGTACTATGTACTTCCCTTGCATGATCTGTTTTTCAAGTACTATGTTCTTCTCCATTTCCCTTACCCCATTCTCCATATATATACCCCTAGCTGAGGAAAGAAAACTTTAATACAGCTTTCACATGCTATGGTATATAAAGACTAAGTGGATAGAACCTGGACAATGGTGCAGTTTCTCCCCTTGTCTCATTAACAGGTGAAACAAAATAAGACAGTCCCTACTCCTGTGCCCTAGAAAAAATAAAACTGACAAACAATACACATTCTATAGACCTATGAAAACTTAAATGTAGCATGGTGACTAAAAGATAAAACAACTAAATGATATTAATGTATGCCAACTTAGACTAATTGCTACAGTCTCAAAGCATAGATTACGTTGCCCTTTGTAAATCCTTTCTTGCCAGTGCTCCTGGTGATGCCTTCATGTATGTTTATGTTTGACTGTGAGAGTAAACTTGTACCACCTCTCTGCTGTTAGTGGTCTAAAGGGAAAACATACACAAAGTATATAGTCCTGTTTGAAGAGACTATCATACAGACCCCATCCATGATGTTCTAGCCCCTTAAATGTCCTGTTTTAAGTCCAGATATTTTATTTGTTTTAGAAAATGTCCCTCAATAGCAGAAGGAGAATGCACTTCATGCAGTATTTAATAGCAAGTTATAGGTACCGAGATATACTCGTGCAGTTTGCAATTGACCTATAGTAAAAAAGACTCATATATTTATATCAATTGAAGGATTATTAAACCTTTCCTTATCATTAAATATTACCTGCAGTTAAAGGAATGTTTTTGTATGCTGTTACGTGTATAATCACACTACCCATGAGGTTAAATGTACTTTTCTGATGCATGCTTTGTATCAAAGACCCTCTGCCATGAAGCAATGGTGCAAATGAAAAGAAAAAAAAAATAATCCTATAAATTGTACATTTCCCAAAAAAATCCTTATCCTAGTAAATCAGTGAGATTATAGCATTTAAAGAAAAGGAAAAATGAAAAGTGAACATACAGCTGCTGGACCATTCATTCTACAATCTCAGCTTTACTTACAAGTAATCATTCAGTCTGTTGTTAGGGTTTTTTGCCTCCATATGGCCTGTGCCTTTATTCAGAGTATGAAGATAAAGGTCCCAACAGTATTATATTTGATCCAGTTTAGAGTCTGGTTGCAGGTCTCCTCTCTGTTCCTGTCTGGATTTTATGTGCAAGGTGGGATGCTGGCATCCTCATATTCTCATTGGACTGCTGTTAACAATACCTGCTTACCTCTTTTCTTGTCTTGATTTGTAATGTTGTATCTTTAGCTTTCTTCACCACACACTTTGGGTCTCATATCTAGTGTTTTGTGAGGGGGGTCTGTGGGGCTGTTGTCTGATTGTCGCATATCTGTGCTCGTTTGTAGAGATTTTCTCTGTAGAATCTTGCTTTGATGTTCTTTGTTAGTATGACAAGTTCTATCATATTCCTCATTTGCTTCCCATTCCATTTCTTTTATACAAGCAATATGTTTGAGAGACTCACAATTATTGTGATAATGTTGGACTAGCTCTTGCAGCAGAAATCTCCATGTTTCTACTTTGTTCTGCAAACACACCAATGCTATGCCAGCTGCTAATACTGCCAGACTGGCAGGATATACTATGCTTGAAAACAAGGCATGCATTTGGAAATGTATGCGTATTGCTTAAAAGTCCTTCCACTTTTATATAAGACTACAGAGCAGTCCTTTATAAACATAAATACATTATTTTCCAGTACACCCCTCTACTGTTTTCTGTACTAGACTATCCAGTCCTTAGTTAGGTATGATTAAACAACCATTAAGGAATGCATGAAGGTGAGTAGATTGGCTGTGCACTTCCCACTCTGTGAAAATATGCTATATTTAATAGCAAGTCTTTGGGCAAGTTTATAGCTTTAGGAATGAAATTGCTTATAGTCGCTGTTAGATCACTTGCAGGAACATCTTTCTAAATCCTCACAATGCAGGTGTGATGTCACTGAGTGTCCTTTCTTTCAAGTCATTGAGTTTTTTTACGTGCTTGCCTATATTCAAATGTTTGATGGTCACAATGTTAAGAATCAATGATACTCTGCAGATTAGCTATTATTTTTTTCACGCTGATATAGTTTGCAGCTCAGTTGAGGTAACATCACCTTTGTCAGCACTGAGACTGAAGAAAAAACAATGACTTTAGCTATAGTGGTCACATGTTCAAAATGAATAAACATGTTTCTATCTCCATGTGCCTCCTTTAAACATTCTACTTAAACCATCTAGGAATGACAGTTTACTAATGCAGTCCCTTGCATGACCAAACTTTCACAGTTGTTGAGTATATTATGTTCTGCGTCCACCCAGTCATCTACCCACAACAGTACTGCTATCAAATAACACAACTGTTCAAACCTGGCTTAAAATTTGCTTAGATACATATTGACTTTTACCTGGAAGATCTGTGGTGTATAGCTTATTTATAGTATGATCCAGTTAATATACAGTTATCAACCATGGGATAGATAAGGCCAGTCTCTATCCAAATAGGATAGGTTAATTTGAGCCCAAAGAGGAAAACTGGCTAGGCTTAAAATACCTTCAAGTGCAGCTAGCCTTGTACTATGAAGCTGTGAACCTATAAAAAAACTTGTACTATTTATTTTTCAAATGTAAATTCTAGAGTCTTGTTCCAGCAAAATCTTAAATTATTATAAATTATCAAAGGGTAGCCATAAAGAAGCCATTTTGCAGATCATCCACTTTAACTTGTTTTTGGAGATGCATGCATGGACAGCAGGTGACTGAACTCTGATTCAGAGTGTCAGAAGTGATACTGTCTTGATGTATGTGCCAGCATGCATACTGTAATGTCATTACAATTAAAAACATACAAGAATGTGGCAAATTAAAGGTTATAAGTGTGAGGCATACCAGGATCAAATGAATTGCAGCAACAGCAAAATATAGCAAATTTAAACATATATCACAAGATATACCAGGGAAGAATGAAATCAGAAACCAAAATCAAAAGAACATCACTTTTATGTCTTTTTGTTAAAGATTTTTTATGTGCAGATTTGAAAGTTAAGTGGTAGTGAAATGATAGTATATAACATTTAATCATACGTTTAGTTTTCATCTAATTCTAATTTTTCCAGTATATGCATGCAGCTGTACAAATTATACTGGTGAATTTGATCCAGAAGTTAAACTTCCTCAAGTACAAGGCAATGAATGTGCTTAAATGCCTATTGAAAGCAAGCCAGTTTAACACTTCATAAGACAATTTCTCATTTCCACTTATATACCCACTGTCTTTGTAGCTAGCCACAACAACTACAGTCTCATCACTTTCACTGACCTTCAACACTACAGCCTACCAAAACAGCAAAGTTGTGGGGGATGGGGTGTGCACTAGTATACTGACCTATAAAACTTGCAATCACCTACTGAGTTGTCCTTTGCTTCTATACTAGCTGAAATGATGCTCCATGGGGATAAAACTGAAAATGAACAGACTGCCAGCAAAACAGAACACAGAATGTAGCTTCAGAATGAAGATTGAAAGCAAGTGCTGCATTTACTGTCTTCAATAAAAAATAAATGGCTGAGGCGAGAAAAAAGTGAAACCAAGCATAACAGCTGCCCAAATGAGCAGGACTGTGATTTATTTTATACATCTGTAAAAGAGAACTGAAACCAAATAGAGTATGACTTAATACACTGATTAGTAAGGTGATTTGTAATGTAACTGTCAATGAGCAATGAAATGGCTAAAAAGCATGTAACCTGCACAGATGGTCACTTGAGTAGTTTACAGTGGACTGATGATACTGAATATCATACTGAGTTAATGTGAATAATGTCCACATAGAATCCTTATTTCAATCATTCCCTGTCATAAACATTTTCTATTCCACAAATTAAAATATAGATATACTGAAATATTTTGACATACACAAGGAAATGCATTTAAATTAAGTTATGCGCTTTGGTATAATAATTGTTCTGTCTGTCTCTATGTGGAAATGATGGTAAAAACTGAGAATACCAAACAGTGGAAATGTTAATTCTTATTCATAAGCCATATATGGTAACTGGAGTTAAAGATATATATATATATATATATATATATATATATATATATATATATATATAGAGAGAGAGAGAGAGAGAGAGAGAGATTAAGAAAGGTTATGTGTGTACTCAGAAAGAAAACATGCGGACTTGATATTAATTAAATACAAGAGCAGGTCCAGGCAGACTGATTAATAAGGATACCTACAGTGAAAAAGCAAAATATTGCTTACATGGATGCTTGTAGAATTTTAAATGTCTAAATGCATTAATTATATTGGCTATCACATTTTCACTGAGTTGTTTATGAATTTATTTATTTATTTCAGTTTATGTCTTCTTTAATTTCAAGTGTGTGCTTGATTAATTAGTTCGAAATAATAGGTCCTGAAAAAGGCACACATGAAGTGGCTTACTGTATGCCCTGCATGATAGCATGTAATGGCCTCAACAGTGACATGCCATATATAATTTAATATACCCACTAATGATGTCAGGTCTTAGAACTGTACTTCTAGAAATTTAAGGAAATGAGCCTCCTAGGTCCAAGAGCTTTTATTGCACAGTACCATTCAGTAATAAACCGGCCTGTAAAGCAGTTTATGTTCAGTATGATTTTGAGTGTACTTCCAGTAACTTACGTATTCTATTTAAAGGCAACATTCACTTGAATGCCTTGTTGATTTTTTATTTTATTCTATTTATATTTTTTATTTATTTTTTTATTTTTTATTATTATTTTAAAATTAAATTTTCCAGAAAAAATAACTTTGTGGGTTCACCTGCAAATACAATACAGAAGATTAAATGAAACAATCTTGTGCAGCTAGCCCACCATTTACAAGAAAACCTGGAACACTGATAACTCTTGTATATCTAGTACATTATGTACTTAACTACATAAAAAGCTTTGTAAGGAAGTGATTATTAGGTAGTGTTTCATATAATGGGCCAGATTTATGAAAGCTTGCACGGAGTGCAAGAAGAGTGTAGGAGCTTACGGAGGCAATATGTCTGCCGTGTGATCCAGGTACAGCCAGCAGGAGCGTGCACGAGAGCTGCTAAAGCTACTCTTGCACAAACAGCATCATGGTATGCAAATTACCTCATTTGCTGCTGAAAGCTATGCAAATGAGGTAAATTTGCAATCCAGAAAATACTAACCTGTCTGTGGAAGATTAGTGTTATCTGTAGAAATGTACTCGGTTGGTAATGGAGTACCATTCTGCAAATAGTTAAATGGAGCTATGACAGCACCAAATAAAGGATGCATACAGTTGAGGAAGCATGCCAATGGCCAAATATAAGGCCATTGGCATTTATAAATGTTTAAAATTATTAAAATCTAACTTTTTTTCCCCGATCTCCAATGTTTAAGCATAGCGCAACACCTCGCAAATGTGCGGCACTTTAAAAAACAAGAAAATTATTTAAAAATAGCCAAAAATAGCCATTTTCACTAAAAAGCTTATCCTGCCATGCAGGTGAATGGTAGGCTGAAGACAACATGGCCACGGAGTACTGGTTGCTAGAGGGGGGAAGTTCAGTGTGAGAGATGTAACCATGCATTAGTAGGCAATCCTATGCAAATGAGGATAAGGATAGTGAATCCCAATTTTCCCCAGCATGTGAGCCATGTCCCAAGAGTGTAAGTGTAGGAGTAGGTGGGCAGTAGAGTAGAATATAGTTAACATCATGAGGGTGTGTGTCAGAAAGGTTGTAAGCTTATTGGAGCACAGTGTGTTGTGTTTGCCCTGAGTTGCTCAGGATTGCAAGAGGCGTGTCTACAGTTGTCCTTTTTGAAAATCAGAAACCAAAGGTGTACACTGTGAAAATATCTGAAATTTCTTGCAAACATGCACACAGCGTGTGCACGAGTGTGCACTCATTTGCGCGGCGCTGCCCCGAGCGGAAACAGAAAAGGAAAAGGAAGGAAAAGAAGTAGTACAAAGTTAACCAAGGAGAACTAGCAGAGCTGCCAGGTGAAATATATCAGAATCAGCCAATTACAAAGGCAGCAGACTAGCCCAGCCCAGCCCAACACTTTAAACTCTGCAAACAGCATTCTTCCCTGTTTTTTTTCCCCAAGAAATCTGCAACATTGCAGTATACAAAGAGGGAAAGCTTAAAAACTTTAAAGTCAGCAAAATGTTAGGGGCTGCTCTTGCTATCATAAACCAACATGTGCAAGGTGCTGAGGGTGGTGATGTTATGAATGCTGCTGAGCAACCCACAGTGAGGAGACGGAGAAGAGTGTACAGACCCAGGGTAACCTACCAGGGGCTACATGAGCTGGAGATAGTGGAGCGCTATAGGGTGGGCAGAGACCTCCCGCAGCAAATTGTTGAGCTGTGCCGGCCACACCTCACACACAGAACCAACAGTGGGAAACCCATCCCAGTGGATACCAAGGTATGTGTTGGCATAAGAATACTAGCTACAGGTGCCTTCCAGAGACCAACTGGTGATATGATGGGGATTTCGCAGGCATCACCATCCAGGGTACTGCACCTGTTCCTGGATGTCATGTCAGCACATGTCGGTAAATACTTATATTTCCCCAATTCCCATGAGGCATTGGCCAGCAATATGCGTCTTTTCCACCAAATAGCAGAATACCCTGAGGTAGGGGGTGCAATAGACTGCACGCACCTACACATCACAGCACCACCCGGTAAGCAGGGTAGGGTCTACATCAACCGCAAGGGCTTCCCCTCCATCAACTGCCAGGTCATGTGCGATGCCCAGGGCATAATAATGAACATGTGTGCTGGCTGCCCTGGAAGCTATCACGATTCCCACATCTGGCATCTGACACAGCTGTACCAGAGATTTGCCAGTGGGGACATCCCTGATGGTCACCTAGTGGGGGATGCTGGATATGCACTGGAGCCGTGGCTGATGACACTCATCAGAAATGCACACACACCCGAACAAGAACTCCATAATGAGGCACACGCACAAACAAGAAACATAATTGGGGGTGTGTTTGGGATGCTCAAGTCATGGTCCCAGTGCCTGGACACATCTGGTGGAGCCTTGCAGTACTCACCAACTACATGTACCCAAATTATCATGGTATGTGCCATGCTACACAATATGATCCTGCGGAAACAGCTGCAGCAGGAACAACATTAGGCAGGGCCAAACAGCCCCCCACCATTGCCAAGGCCTGTATAGGCACAGCGTGACTCAGAGGAGGAACAACCTGAGCCTGCCCCAGTAGGCAGAAGGAGGCGTGCCCAGTGTGCCCTGGCCTTGGCAAAGTGGCAACGCATAGCACATATGCTGACTCAGTAGGAACCCTGGAAATATCACCTATCTCTGACTCGCACATACAGTAAAAGGGATGCCTAACTTGACACTACCTTTTTTCAAACATGTAAAGGGACTGTGCATCCAACATAGGCAGCCCTGCAGCACCACCTGAGGCATGAGTCCCTATTTTAAGCAATATCAAGCACTGCTAAGCAAATTTTACCAGTATTGAGCATATTTAAATACAATTGCGTGTAGCTGAACACCGCTCTAACCAACGCAACATTGGGCAAAGTTGGGCAATGTTGGGCAAAGTCGAGCAAAGTTGGGTAAACATGCTGTCAAAGGAAAAATATACTTTAAAAATGATCAAAACATGGTAGGTTCAGATTAAGGCACTTTAATCTTGCAGCAAGGAGACAAAAACGTGCTAATACAGAGTTTGTCTAACCAGAAACAGGAAATACTTTCATTTTTATACATTCTTAAACTAGTTATGTCCTACCATGCTGACTTAACAGATTACCACCTTTTTCATCATCATCTGCTGACCATCTTTCCCATGAATTTCTGCTGATTTATCAATTTTTATATGAAACTTCCTGAGGAAAACAACATGGCCTTGGTTACTCCCAGTTAGATACATGTTATGTTACATTCAAGATACTATTGCTAAAATCAAGCACAATGTTAGCAGTTAATTTCTCTAATAATCCTTTGTCTACTTTATTTCTAAATTACTACAGCTGCAGAGGTTCCGCTCCTCTGGACAGAGCTGTTTGTCTGAAATCATTACATTTATAACATAAGGCATTGTTCATTCGTTCGATTCTGACCTAGCAGATAAACACCTGCTTCTCAAGTACATTTCCACAAGGCATAAACAAGATTATTGCTGTGCTAGCAGTTACTAGGTCAGAGGGCAACTTGCAAGTTTCAGAAAGCATCTTTTTCAGTCTCATATGAAACTCAATTTGTATAAAATATAGTGCATGAAAAATAGAATGAAAAGCATATTAAAATACTTGACTATTAATTGGCATTAAGCATACACACATTTACCAGTATTGAGCATATTTAAATACAATTGCGTGTAGCTGAACACCACTCTAACCAGCGCAGCGTCGGGCAATGTTGGGCAAAGTCGAGCAAAGTTGGGTAAACACGCTCACATCTGCTTTACTGTTGCTTAACTACTCAGGTCTGCCCAGCAGGAAAATAAAAAGCAGTGACAGGGCTCTAACTCAGGATACTGTACACTATAGTCACAGTACTGAACCACTAAGCCATGACAGCAGTTCGCTGGCACTGACACAACTTAAGTCACTCACACATACCAGTTGGGGGGGGGGGGTCACATACCTAACAGTCACAGCCAGCAGGACAATTGTAGACAAATGCAAACACAAACAAATGCTGTATCATGCTCTCTGAATAGGCATATGAGTAACCTTCCCCAGGCCTTTGCAGACAGATAACAGCAGGCCAGGCAGTGTGATGTGGGTTGGGTAGGCTATAAAGTCACAAACTAATATGCATGCAATTGGAAGCTAAGGTTTGGAGTACAGAGGTATGTCTCAAGCCAGTACAATAGGCAACAGTACAGACTGAAATGGAGTACCTAACATAGCAGTGCAGGCCTAGCAAATGTGTATAAGTGTCAGTTGCACCCCTCATCCTATATACACCCACAGTAACAATCAGGTGTGCCCCCCCAGGTAGAAATGTACAAATAATAGTTGTCCCCCCCGTATGTAGAAATGTTGATAAGTCTCTGCAAATTGACTCATGGAAGCCCTGCAGGCACAGCGTGCTTCCTGTCGATGTACAACACAAAGATGAGCCCTGAAGTAAAAAACAACTTGATTTTTCACACACATATAATATATATGCCCATAGTGGGCATGCTCAACCTCTTAAACAAATTTAGCAAATTTCAGTCAGCAAGATACTGAAAGGTCATGCTGAGCATGCTCACACACTTTAATAAACAAAGCAAATGTCAGTCAACAATATACTGAAAGGTCATACTGGGCATGCTAACACACTTAGGCCATGTCTGAGTACAGCAGTGGGCCACACATTTCTGGCAGTTGCAGTTCTTACTCCAGACACTTGTCACTATTCAACAATCCTGCCTTGTGCAAACATTGATATGAAAACAGACGTATATAATATATTGGACCCCTGTCATAATCAAACTATGTACTACAAGTGCTTAAGTTATTTAAAGAAAGTCAAAATCCAAAGAAGATCAATAAATCTCTGATCAGTATCATCAAGAAACAATGAGCACTCCTAACATTATTCAAGCCTTGTTCTGGCAAAAATATTGCCAAAGAGTCCATAGAGAGCCATGAAGCTTTCTTTCGCTATGTCATAAATATCAATGTAAACTCATATATGTTCTGAGTCAGTGCAAAGTGTAAATGAAAACATGTACATGACTGACATTGCCAACATCTTGTCAGACAGGTTCATACATATTTACCCTCCTCTCACTGACAAAAGGGCCCATTACCATACCTGGAGATTGTCAAAACCCAGAAATCACATATACAGTGGTTAAACAGCTCTATCCAAACCTAAAAACAAGGTGTCTATGGGATGACATGGTTTCCCTGGCTATGTCATATGTGAACTCCAAAACAAATAGACCCTGCACCTGAACAGTCTGTTGAGACTCACCCTCTGTACAGGATATGAAACTGTTGAATGGGTTCCAGCAAGGTTTGGCACACTCCACAAGTGTTGGTGCACAACAGACCATGGGAACTATTATCTTATAAACCTAATAACCCTAATCTGCAAGGCCATGGAGTCCATCATTATGGAACTCATAAACAGAGCTATTGGGAGCCTACAAACACCCAACCCTACCCATTTTGGTTTGGTCAGGGGCAGATCATGGTTCCTAAACCTGCTAGACAATTTTCAAGGCAGTCACCCAAGACATACATCGATGAAATTAGCTCCACATGGCCTACATAGACATTGAAAAGCCCTTTTCCAACATCCTACACAAATGTCGTATCCACAAAATCAACAACCTGTGCATAAACACGTATGTCATCTGATGGATTGCCAGCTGGGGCACAGATAGATCCCACAAGGTAAGAATTGTGGTCTACTGTTCAAGCTGGTAACAACCGCTGTCCTCCATGGCTCAGTCTTGGGATCTCTCCTGTCTGGTGTATACTTTTCAGAAATACAGTCAAACACAAGGGCTATGTCTAGCAAAGTTTATAGATGACTGCAAAAAGGTTGTCATAATCAATGTTTGGGACAGCAGAGACATCCTTAAAAAGGGTCTCAGTCAGACAGATGTGGTGTCAAAATTATGGCCTCGAGCTGCAATCATGCAAATACCACATAGGTGCCAACACCCTAAATATGGAGGTAATAATAAGGGATCTATGGACACATGTGGATAGTCATCTCTACTTCCAGAAACACATTCACAAAGTGGTTAGAAAAGCATGCTATGTTTTCCCACAAATTGCCAAGGTCTTTGCATGTAGGTCAAAGGAGGTTCCCTCTACTCATCAGTTCATCAGACCCATCAGAGAGTATCACGGCACACTTGCAATGAATCTGTCTAGGCACCTTCAGCAGCTGGAAAGACCACTGAAGTACATCAACAAGAGGATTACTGGCCTCAAACAGTTGCCCCATGCAACAAGATTGAATTTAACTCAATCTGTACTCTGTTGCATACCATCTACTCAGGCGATCTCTGTCCAACAGACAGGTCCATGTCCAATGCAGAACTGATATGCATGCGCTATCTGAAGTAAAACCAAGCTCACTGTGCCACATGCTCTAGGGATATCATCATCACAACAATAAGTAGAACATGTTGGAGGGATACATTACTAACTCACAGACTTCCCTTGCTTTGGAACAAGCTCCCAACCTACATTAAGCTGAGTCCCTAACTGACACTCTTCCAGGGGAGCCTTGATGAGTGTATGTGAAACTGAACTGTCACTTCATTAGCTCTACTACACAGAGGCCTAGGGAACTAACCCCATGTGTGGTGATAGCTGCACACTCTGGCCATACTAATATATGCCTGCAGGCAGATAGCCTATTACCTACCCATGTGTGTATATGTGTATATATATATTTATATATATATATATATATATATATATATATATATATATATATATATATATGTAGGAGGAATACAGTATTATAAGCCAAAGATGGATGTGCAGAGACGTGTGTAAGAGGGTGACCATGAGAGGGAGCCATCCAGGACTGTCCCACCCAGCACACAACCCAATGGCACAAAAGACATGATGTGCACATCTCACCCACTGTACATAATAGCCACCAGTATCTGTAAGCATTACAGTGTATGTGGTCCATGTGCCTGCTGTACAACATGACTGTACAATGACGTACACATCTACTATCTGTAGACATGTACCTGTCACATAGGCTCATAGGTATGTAGTAGACTATCTTCATGAAGGCATATATTAGCCTAGGCAAGTTGTGCAGCTTTCACCACCCCATTGGGTAGTCTCCCAAGCCCTAGTTCTAATAGTTAGTACACTAAGCCCCTTTCTAATGGGGCTGTTAATGTGATGCCTAGCGTGAATTGTCTATTTCCCATCCACTCATCAAAGTTCCTATTGAAGAGTGTCAGTGAGGGGCTCTGTCTGATGTATATTGGGACTTTGTTCCACAGTAAAGCAAGTGACTGGGATGGTACTCTATCCCACCAGCATGTTGTATTCATTGCTGTGATGAGATTCATATCCCTGGAGTGTGGCTAATGAAGTTCCCAGATGACTGCAAACTAGGAGCCATAATTTAAACTACTAACGATGTGGACATCCTACAAAAGGGCCTCATTGAGACAGATGCCTGGTGTCAAAGCCATGGCCTCAAGCTCAATGCCAAAAAGTGCACTGTCATCCCCTTTGGTAAAAACTCTTGTTTCCATGAACTACAACGTAGGCATTTATATACTTAACACTGAAAGTGTGATAAGAGACCTTGGGACACAGGTGGTCAGTAGACTCTCCTTTGATAATCACATCACCACAGTAGTCAGGAAATCCTTCTACATGGCACACCTCATCACAAAAGGTTTCTCATGCAGAAAAAAATAGGTCATTGTTCCCCTCTACTCATAACTCATTAGATCCATTATAGAGTACAATGTCCCTTTTGGTATGTACCTCACAAGACATCTACAACAACTGGACAGCCCGCAGAAATACCTCACAAAGAGGATTAGCAGCCTCAAATACATGCCCTACACAGATCGTCTCAAAACAATCCAGCTTTACTCTGTCACATATCGCCTACTCAGAGGTGATCTCTGCCTAACATACAAAGCTATGTCAAACACAGAGCTGTTGGACATGCTCCACTTAAAGAAATCTCAATCTTTCTGAGCTTCGGCCCCAAAACCCAGACCAAAATACAAAAGGAGGGGGTGTATCCATTTTCATAAAGGATACCCACACCTCCAGGTTAGTGGCACAGCACGAGGCCTCAGAGACCATCGAAGTGCAACTAACAGTGGGCAAAGCTGCTTATCAGATCGTAGCCTGCTACAGATCACCTACCTTGTCTCAGGACCCTCACTCACCATTCCTGAGAACACTGGAAAATATAAAGGTCCTACCAAACACCAAGATATTAGGAGATTTCAACTACCCAAACATTGACTGGGAGAATTACTCAAGTACAAACTCCTTTGCCCAATGCTTCCTAGAGTTTATAAACTCGAATGCCCTGGAACAGCTGGTCACCATGCCCACTAGAGGTGACAACATACTGGACCTGATCATCACCAACATGGGGGATCAGTGTTCCCCACCAGAGATAAACCCCTCGCTGGTAAGATCAAATCATAAAGTAATCACACTGGACATCCACATCCTGACCCCACCCCCAGTCAAGGAAACCACTGTGAAAAACTTTTCAAAAGCAAACTTCACACTTCTCAAGACCGAAGTGGAAAGTTTCAAAGCCCCCTTGTTACAGGATAATGCTATCCAATCCGCAGAATCCTTTACAAGTGCATTATATGAGCATCTACAGGGATGCATGGATCGAGCCATCCCGAGTAAAACCAAGACTCACTCCTCCAAAAAGAGGAAGCCAGTCTGGTGGTCCTTGGCCATAAATAAGCTATACAACAGAAGGAGGAAACTACTACATGATAGAGCAAAATTCCAAAAAGGAAAGGCATCACTGATCATTACTAGCAAGAAACAATGATCGCTCATAAAATCATTCAAGGCCAGTTTCTAAAGAAAAATTGCCAAGGAATATAAGGATAACCACAAAGTCTTCTTTAGCTACATCAAACATTTAGGTGGCAACTCTCAGATATGCTTTTAGCTACTGTAAAATGGCTAAAAATACACTGAACCAACTGACATTGCCAACATCCTGGTGGACAAATTTAGTGCAAACTTCACCCCCCCCACCCCAAAAAGGGCCTGTGTCCATCCCAGAAGAATGCAGAGCCCCAGACATCACAGACATGCAGGTAAAAACAGCCCTCTCCAAAGCTAAGAACACAGCATCAATGAGACTGGATGGTGTCCCAGGCTGTGTCTTACACGAGCTCCAAAAGGAACTAAACCCTCACCTAAATTCACTGTTCAGACTCAGCCTTATCACAGGCTATGTACCCAAAGAATGGCATACAGCAACAGTCATCCCGCTTCACAAAGATGGTGCCACAACAGAAACCTGGGAACTATTGCCCTATAAGCCTGGCCACTTTGGTCTGCAAAGCTATGGAGCAAATTATTATGGAATTCATAAAGAGAGACATTGGGAACCTCCAGACACTGGACCTTACCCAATTTGGCTTTGTTAAAGGCAGATCCTGCCTCTTAAACCTAGTTGACCTCTTTGAAACAGTAACCAAGGCCATAGATGAAGGGGAGGTAGCCCGCACAGCCTACTTGGACCTCACTAAGGCCTTCGACACCATTCCCCACTCTGGCATCATAGACAAGCTTACCAGCTTGAACATTAACCCCTATGTCATGAGATGGGTGGCCAACTGGCTCACAGATAGAACACACATGGTCAGAGTTGCGGGTGCCATGTCCGACTCTAAACCATTCACAAGTGGCATCCCACAGGTCTCGGTCCTGGGACCCCTCCTGTTCAGTATATACTTCTCTGAGGTACAGGCAAGCACAGGAGGACTATGGCTGACCAAGTTTGCAGATGACTGCAAACTGGGGGCCATAATCGACTCTCCGGCTGACACAGACATCCTCCAGAAGGGTCTTAAAGAGACAGGTACCTGGAGTTAAAACCATGGCCTCAAGCTGAATGCCAAAAAATGCATGGTCATCCCCTTTGAAAAAACAAAATGCCCACAAATTACCACATAGGTGGTAATCCACTAGGTACAGAAAATGTAATTAGAGATCTGGGGATCCAGGTAGATAGTAAGCTTTACTTTGATAATCATATTGCCAAAATGGTTAGATATTCCTTCTATGTAGCCCACCTAATTACAAAAGGGTTCACTTCTAGATCAAGAGAGGTCATTGTGCCCTTCTACTCATCACTCATTAGACCTATAATAGAGTACAATGCCCCATTTGGTATGTACATTAATTGCCACATGCAACAGCTGGTAAGACCACAGAAGTACCTCACCAAGAGGATCATGGGCCTCAAAGAGATGCCCTATGCAGCTCGACTAAAGAAACTCCAGCTCTACTTGGTTGCTTACTGCCTGCTCAGAGGTGATCTATGTCTGACGTATAAGGCCATGTCCAACCTGGAATTAATGGACATGCTTCACCTCAAGAAAAACAAATCTCTTACAGCCACATGTTCCAGTGAATTAAACCTCAGCAAAGCAATAAACAGACATGCTGGAGGGACAGATTCCTGTCCCAGAGACTTCCCTTGCTCTGGAATAGAATCCCAGTTGATGTTAGGCAGAGCCCCTCGCAGACTCTCTTCAAGAGGAATCTTGACGAGTGGATGGGAAATTGTAAATTTACCCCTGGGATCACTTCAGTGGCCCATCTAGACAGAAGCCCAGGAAACTAATTTAAAAGGGAGGTGAAAGCCAATACATTCTGGCTAGGCTTATAAATGCCCTTGGGCAGATAGCCTAGTACCTACCTATAAACCTACACGCTCTAGGGACCTAAACCTTGTCACCACAATAAACAGAACATGCCGGAGGGATAGATTCCTGTCCCAGACACTTCACATACTCCGGAATAAACTACCTATCTATAACAAACATAGCTCCTCATTAGCACTCTTCAAGAAAAATTTTGATGATTGGATGGGAAATTCACCCTGGGGATCACTTCTGTGTATCTGCTCGACAGTGGCACAGGAAAATAAATTTCTTGGGTGGTAAAAGCCAGGGTAGCTTTTTGGCTGGGCTTGCATAGGCCCCAGGGCCGATAGCCTAGTACCTACCTATGAACCTATGAACCTTTGAGCCTTGCCTAAAAAGGTAATATGGGGACAGCAAGAGCCTTGGCCAGTATTTAGAAGCATAGGGGCGACAGGTGCACACCATCTGTAGTGAAGCAACAAGGCTTGTTTATCATGTCATCACAGGCAGACAGAGACTGTATCCCCTTTGAATGACACCAGAAGCTCAGCCAATTGTTGAAGTTTATCATCTTTCTGTATATTGCAGTATCATGTAGGTGAAGGTAAGATGCGACTCAAGGTTTGACCCTGTATGTGCCAGCATGTGGTGCATCAACCCATATATGATATGGTCATGGCCTATGCATACAACACAATCACAATACACCTAGTATGATAAGCCTGCTGAGGTTAGCAAATGTGAAAAAAACCTTTGTGCAAACTGTCAGCAAGGAATGTCTGTATTGCACCCTGTAACTCTATATTGCTTGCTGAAGTGTGAAGACGTACTTAGTTTGGATTAAGAACACTGCACTTGCCAACTGTGTGTGTGTGTGTCTATCTCTCCCTGAGGAAAGAGCAACCTTTTTGGAGACTACTCACACCCCTTAAGAGTGGTATATTCATCTTTGTCATCTCATGATGTCATCATCCTACAAATATACCTGTGGAAAGAAGAAATCCTAGTAATACGTATAGCGTGTCAAGTGAATGCATACTGCTGCATTATCATAATGTAGTTAAGTAAGAGCTTGAATCCTGCACTTGCCAACTGTGTGAGTGTGTGCATCTCCCTGGGGAGGAGCAACCTTTTTGGAGACTACTCACACACCTTAAAAGTGGTATACCCATCTTTGTCAAGTCTGATGATGTCATCATCCTACAAATATACCTGTAGAAAAATGAAATCTCAGTAATGTGTATAGCGCATTGTGTAAATGCATATTGCTGAATTATTATTATAATGTTGTTAGGTAGGGGTTTGAATCCTGCACTTACCATCTGTGAGTGTGTTTGTATCCCGGGGGAAAAAACAACTTTTTTGGGGACTACTCACACCCCTTAAAAGTGGTATACTCATCTTTGTCAAGTCTGATGTTGTCACCATCCTACAAATATACCTGTGGAAAGGTGAAATCTCAACAATGTGTGTAACGCGTTGTGTAAATGCATACTGTTGTAGTATCATAATGTAGTTAGGTAGGGGTATGAATCCTGCATTTGCCAACTGTGTGTGTGTGTGTTTTCCTCAGGAGGAGCAACCTTTCTGGAGACAACTGAAATACCTTAAAAGTGGTACACTCATCTTTGTCAAGTCTGATGATGTCACCATCCTACAAATATATCTGTGGAAAAATAAAACCCCAGTAATGTATATAACATGTCATGTAAATGCGTATTGCTGTAGTATCTGTTTGGTAGAGGTTTGAATCCTACACTTGCCAACTATGTGTGTGTGTCTCCCTGGAAAAAAGCAACCTTTCTGTAGACTACTCACACCCCTTAAAAGTGGTATACTCATCTTTGTCAAGTCTCATGATGTCACCATCCTACAAATATACCTGTGGAAAGGTGAAATCCCAGTAATGTGTATAGCTCGTCTTGTAAATGCATACTGCTGTACTATCATAATGTAGTTATGAAATAATTTGAATCTCACACTTTCTGACTGTGTGTGTGTGACAATGTGGAGTGGGTTTTGATTTTTCTAGTATATGACATATCACAATGACAACTGTATGTGCATTACACATATAAGGTAGCTGTAGGGCAAATCCATATACATACATGTGACCTCAAGTATTTCATAGGTGGGTACTCGCATCTGTTATCTTTGCCAGAGCATGCTGGTGCTTTCCAGACCTTAGGTCACTTCTGTATGCTTGTGACAAGCTTAGCCACTGCAGTGATCCCTGGGCTACGTCTTCTGTCTCACATCCACTAATCACGGTTTCTATTGAAGAGTGAGTGAGGTTTTATGCTTGAGGTATATTTGCAACCTGTTTCAAAGCAAGCAAAGATGACTAATCATTATAGGTGTGCAACAACCTCTGTGGATCTGCATGCAAACCCTTTATTGCTTATGTGCTCCACAGAGGGATTTCCAAAACCCTTTGGTAATGTGATTATCAAAGGAGAGATAACAAAACACATGGCTCTATGTATACATTAGTACCTGTTCCACATTTTAGGGGCTACTACCTATGTGGTACTCTGGGGATACTTTGTTTTCTAAAAGTAGATAACTATGCTTTCTTTGGCTTATAGCTTTACAGCATGAGTTTGACACCAGGTATCTGTCTGTATGATACCCTTTTGGAGGATGTGTGTGTCATCTGGAGAATAAAGTATAGCCCACAGTATGCATTGTCATAAAACGTGGGCAGATATATCCCTACTGTTTTTGCTTGTACCTAAGAAAGCTATATGCCAAACAGGAGTGGTCCCAGGACTGAGTGCAGGTGAATACCACTTGTTACTGGCAGAGAATAGTACATGGAGGCTACAAATGTTACTGTGTGTCCTACATCTGTGTGTCATTTGTCAAGCCATCATCTAACAATTGTTTATGGTCAAGTCTGTTGAGGTTATGTATAATACCAGTATGTGGGATGGGTATGAATTGCTGGTGAGCTACAGCTTGTCTGTGTTGACCACCCCTCCCTCACCTATAGCCTTGTTGACTGGCTTGAAGTCTACTAGGTGTAGGAGCAATGATCTGGCCTTTAGAAAACCTAAGTGGGTATGGTGCAGTGTTTGCAGGTTCATAATGTCTCTGTTAATGAGTTCCATAATGCTGTGCTCCATAGCCTTCCAGATAACATTGGTCTGGCTTATAGGGTGAGAGTTTCCAGGACCTGTTGTAGTTCTACCCTTAATCAATTTATGTTAAGATTTGCACTGGGTGTGACGAGGGTGGACAGGTTTAAGAATAAGTAAATTAGAGGGTCAAGCCAGGTTTGAAGGTTAGTAGACCATGCCAGATAGGCAGGATTAAGTTGATTTGTACATGTGCTGAGGAGGGATGCAGAGTATATTGTGAAATAGATGCTAAGGATGAAGCTGCCAGGTAACAGGAAAAGAGGAATGCCTAAGATGAGGTTTATGGTTGTGGTGAGAGAGGATATGCAGGTGGATGGTGTGACAGCACAAGATGCAGAGGGCAGAAGAAATGATGTACTGTGGTGACCCCTAATGGGAGCTTCCAAAAGGAGAAGAAGAAGAAGACATTGTAGCTTAACCCTTGTGGACTGTGAACACCATTACCATGTGTCATTCCCCAAGTATGTAACCTGTATAGAGGCTGCATCTGGACAGAGCGTTTAGGTGAGTGGTGACTTCATATGTCAGCTTGTGTATGACACAGCCAGGGACACTGTCCAGTACCATTGCCACTGTGGTGTGTACTTTGTTAAAGAGATGTTTAACTAGAGTGTCTGTGAATCATCAGGTTTTACATTCTTCAGGTCTGGAAATGTGGCCCTTGTGTAATGACAGGGTGGTGAAATCCACATTCAAACTGTCTGACAAGGAATTGGTAATGTCAGTCAGATAAGTCTACTTTGTGGCTATTTACATTAACTGTGACCCGATCTGAGATCTCCCCTGTAGATTATGAACAACACTGAAGAAAGCTTTAGTGTTGTCTTTGGAATCCTTAACATTTTGTATTTTGAAGCTTGCCTTGTATGTTTATTGAGGGATTGTATTTTCCCAATGATACTGACCAGAGAGGTTATCCCTTCTTGGTATGTAACTTTTTTTTGGTACAACTTCACACCTTCTATTATATATTTAGTTTATGGCAGGTGTCCATGAGACTAATGCACTTTTACTGTATAAGTGAGAATTTCTTGTGTTTGTGATAGCACGGTCCATGCAACCCTGTAGCTGAACAGTGTGCATTAATAAAGGATTATGCAACTGGGACAGTGTTAACCTTTGTAATGCAAACCAATGACAGATATCAACAACAGCATCACCCACAGCACAGTGTCAACCCGTGTCATACACACACATACGTGCTCAAGTTCCAAAATGTGTGTAGTACAATGCATACTGGCCAACAATAGAAAGTATGGAGTGTTAATACTGGCCAATACAGGGCATGTCACCCTGCCCATGTGTCCAATATGCATGTACATGCAGACAGTGCACCTCCACCATGTTCACAAATGTACACTTGCAAACTTGTGCTGCACACACTCCACACTTACTGTCCACTGTATAACACATGCTGACACAACTACACACATCAGCCAAGTGGCACATGGGCAAACAAAACACAATTGGAATAAACACTGGTGGAAACAATACAGCATTGCTAATTACAGCTTTAATGCATCATGCCTGCTCGGCTACACCTTTAAGGATATCATTACACTTTACTGCTGACAACATGCTACACATTCAACCATTGCTATACTTTATTAAAGTCACCCTGTGCATCAGCACCATGTTAGCCTGTTCCTGCATCAATGTTACAGATGGCAAGAGGTGGCACAGGTTTCATCATATGCACAGGGTGTGTTGTTGGTTTGACAGAGGCCTACACTGAGCCATACAATCAACGTGTGTGTGAGTGTGTGCATGAGGGCCATGAGTACTGTTATGGGCCAATGTTGATGTAATGTGTGCGGGTATGTATTTGCCCTAGGTTTCTGGTTTATGTGTGTGTGTCTGCATGCACACAATTCCACCATGCGGCTGCCATATATGCGGATTTGTGAGACAGCTACAGACTGTACCTGGCAGGCTTTACAGATCACCGTCTCTGGCCACAGATATGAAACCTGTTCCTGGCAGGGGTGCTACAGATAGTATCAGGTACTAATCCAGACTGGGTACTATCTGAAGAGGTTGACATATGTCCACTAGATCCAGGTCCCTGCTGGGACTGGCCAGAGACACATGCACGTGTTCTTCTCGGATGGTCTAAGGACAGCCCCCTCCAACATTGCTGGGGCTTGTACTGGCACAACGGGAGTGGCTGTGACTTGCTGGATGTCCACGGTGACCTCCAGCTGCTGATGTTGCTGGCATACGTCCACATCGAAGGCTCAACCATCCCGACACATGGACATGTCATTCTGGAGGACATTCAATGTCTCACACCAACGACTATCAATGACCTCAGTGTAATTACATATGGCACCTGCTAGGTCACAGATACTGTCATTTAGAGAGGTGTTATGAGCCCTCTGTGCCCTTAGTCCCTGCCTGGTGTACTGCTCCATTCATGTCTGTGCCTCCATGACAGCCTGGAACATGCGTGTGGTAGAAAGAGGTGTAGCACATCTGCCAGGGGCATGATGACTAGCAGTGCTCTAATGAGAATCCCTGGGCATCTGCCTATGTGGTACCATTCCAGACATCTGGCTATGGCTGCTGTGTCCTGAAACATGTGCCATAGATACCACACTGTCCTGGCCAGTGCCAACCATGCACTGTCCCTCAGCTAAGGGCAATGGTGATGATGGATGTTCAGACAGTATGACTGTGTGCATGGATGGAGTGGAGACTTGTGTACTGTCAATTGGTGGCCCAACAACAGACTCTGACAAACCTGCCTGTGCCTCAACACACCTATCCTCATGAACACTGTCTGTCTCAGTGACATTAGGTTCCCTGCTGTACTGAACCAGCCCCACCTTGGCACCTGTAAGAGGAAAACAGGAATTAGACATTAAGACCTGAACATGATGTCAGACCACATGCGCACATGCACATATGCGCACATGCACACACACAAAAATACACTCCTCCCTAAAGCAGACACACACAACACCAGCAATCTCAGAACATACACAATAGCAGGTGATGGTGGGGTACAGTATCACAAGCAAAACAGTCATATCACACATGTCAGCATGCAGGACATGTGTTGCTCAAAAGCATGCAGTGCAAGTGTAGACATTCCTTGTTACTAACAGTATACATGGTTTTGATGCATGTGTTTTGTTATTAGGTGATGGGCCTTCCCCTGGAATACAATGCATACATGGACACAACATGGCTGTGCAGGTATTCAAAACTGTGTAATGTACTATGCACCATAACAAACAGGTGTACATACCATGGCTGGATGTGTATCTGTGTGTCAGATAGGTATCCGATGCTGATTACAGCCTCTGTGTCTTTAGCAAATAATTGTAGACACATTTTTAGCACATGCATGATGAGCATTCACACAACATCATCAGTGGTGCATGGATAATTGATGGAATACCATTCAGCCACATACCCAATGTACGGTAATTATGGTGAGTGTAGATCATATTGTGGACATGCCAGTGTCATCCATGACATGGCATGCTAGAACACAACTGCATATTTAAACACTACACATACCCAATGTGTGTCATATGACCTAGCCACTCAATAGCATCACAAGACATATATGTGTCAGTTGTGCAAATGGTGATTGGTATGCATATTGTTTAGAGGTGCATATGTGTGCACACATGCAACATTAAGGTGTATAGCAATGAAAGCTATGTGTAGTGCTGTGGTTACAATAACTGGATGGGGTATAGTACCATAGGCCATCATCATGAAGCATCATGTGGTCACTCAAGGCTACAAATGTTTCACAAACCAGCACTACTCATGCTGTACCAGAGCTATACTACCTTGGCTACATTCACCATTTCACAACCAGTTGTTACATGAGTTTGCAAGGAGGCCAATAAGGAGCATTCCCTGACATGAATGTGTAGTGTGTTGCAGAGTGTTTAAATGCCCCCATGATAGGCCTCTACCCCTCAGGTATATTATGTGTAATGTGTATATGAGATTTTGGATACTGGAGTGTGTCTTTACAGAGGGTTTGGGAATCCTTTATGTGTAGCATGTCAAAAATGCTCTGTGTATGACATAGATGTGTATGTTATGTGCATGTTGAGTATCGACTGTGCCTATCCAATGGTCACTAAAGGCTAGCCACATTTGTTTGAGATGGTCTGCATATTGCATGTGTTTGAGGCAGCTAATCACATTAGTGAGATGTGCATGGTCTTACACCAAACATGCACAGTATGCATTATGGGTAGGTGTGTTACATGTGTATATGGCCTACACATTAACTATGACATGCACTTTTTATTTACAATAATAAATGTAGAACACACTCACCAGCATCTGTCCACTGCCTTGATGTCACCCCAGAGGGACCTACATAGAGATGAGACAGCTTGTCAGTGGCCACAACTGTGGAATTGCTACTGTGTGTTTTCAATCTTACAGTACAACAACAGTTTACATTTACAGGACTACAGATTATGTTCCAAATTATCAGTATTGCACAACAACAGGCTCCACATCTTTTAACGACACACTCCACATCTCACATATACATGATCTACCAATACAGATAACAGTAGTCTACAGATATGCCATGTTACCTGCATGCTCCATGTGAGCTTGCTGGGTGGCTCCAACCTACATCATGGTGTATGTCTGCTGCTGTTCTTGTTGGGTAGGTGCCACCAGGCTCAGGAGCAGCTCCTCCACTCTGGTGAGGGGGGATGGATATTAACACAACCTCCTGTTGCAAGCTGTTGTCTCCGCACATCAGCAGCACGCTGACGGACATATCTGAGAAGATCACTGCAGTGGTGGCGTACCTGCTCATATGTCCGGTTATGCAGGCCTACTTCATTTACCCTGTGGACAACATCTTGCCACATTGCAGTACACTCCTGCTGGTCCTGGCTGGTTCGTGAAAACATGAGACTGACGTGCTGAATCATACTGGTAGTAATTATGTCATCTTCAGCACTACTGTAACTGGGGTTCCTGCAATGCGCCATGATCCCTGGAAGACATAAAAATGAAAATATGTCTGAGCAAGTCATATGACACATTTAACATTATACAGTACAGATATCACTGAACTGCCATATATAGCAACCTATTAGCTGACCGAGAGTGAAACACTCTAACTGCCACTTATCACTGCTCACCCCACAACTGCTTGGAAGTTCCTGGCTCACTCTCAATATAATGAACCATGTTCTGCACAGCAACAAAATAAAATCACTATATAAGACTATACAAGAGTACCTGGCAAACTGTATGCAACATGATGCACCACCTAGCCACAGCAGGTATACATCAAGCTGATGTGTGAAGAAATATATCATCCATCACAATGAGTGTAAGGTCCAGTAAATGTATTACATTATACCACACAACTTGTTAATGGCAAACCCATGTCCAAAATATGTGCACAATAGGGAATATAGGTTGAATACTGCTGTAGTACATTATGAATGTTGCTAGATACGTAGTTATATGTTTTACCACACACATGTCAAAGGACATGTTACAGACATACCCACACACACATCAGGCATAATTACAGTACAAAAAGGTATGACAACCCAGATAAGCTTTCAGTGTGTACTATACAGTATTGTGTGTCAGTACTTATACAACCTTAATCTTGAGAAATGTAATCTGTGATGAATACAGGGACCACACAAAACAGTGGATGCAAGCAATATGGACATACACCATACTTTGCTGTACAGGCCCAGAGCTTCAAGTAGTACTACAGTGCACACAGGATTTCGATTCAACATCAGTACCAATCAATAATCATAGATGTAGTGCTTTAGCCTCCAATGACACACCCTAGTTAAAACCAAGGGACTTAATCACACTGTATGCAATAGCACTTTTTCTGCCTAGCAACAGAATACACAGCTTTTGCTAGGATCAAAGCAAGGACCCATATTACCATGACATAAACAGTTTCCCACTAAGCTATCCCTCAAATACATATCTTTGACGTATTCACAAACACATTGACCATCACAGTCAGTTAACAGTACAGAGAATCTATTGCAACAAGTAGATGTAGGTGTATATGAGTATCTGTAACTATATATATATATATATATATATATATATATATATATATATATACATATATATATATACATATACACATCCATTGGTGTACATTGCATATATATGTAGGCACATATAAATTTCACCTTTCATAGTGAGAATATCAATTATACAAAGGATGTGAGGTGTACAGTAATGTAATAAAATTGCACAGTCTTGGGATAAACACATTGAAGGTGTTCACAGCCCAGGTAGCTTTAGCAGGCCTCACTGGCTTCAACATTGCAAACTGAACAAACCACACACAGTGTTTAACCACCACATGTCATATACCAGTACTGTATTTTGTTTGTTACACACTAAAACCTACATACAAATATGCACATACAAATATGCGCATACTAACCTTCACCAACATATATATCTTCACCCTTCACAAACAGTTGCAATATCTCCCCTGCTCTATGCACATATACAGATGTGAATATATATGACACATATATATTTCTCTGTATGTGTGTGGCATACACACACAAGATCCACACTGTTGTAAGTCCCTGGACCTCACAGCTGAACTGCTGGGCCTTGCTGCAACACAAATAGGTGTCACATATGAACACACACTAACATTAGGGGGGTATATATGGCTACAAATGCTAAATAAGCATACTAGACTGCTACAGCAGTTACCAATGCTAAGCTACTCTTTAATATACCTATCATGCATGTGTTGTTCTGTCACACCCATGTTTATATAATGTCAGCACTTATCCCCCCAACAGCCATTGGACACACTACTACACAGAACACACATAATATGAATCAGATCTTTGACATTTAATGCTGAGCTACACATTTCACAGGTATGCCCCACTGCCCACAGGTACACACTGTATTTTCCATAGCAGTAGTTAAGTGGAACATCTATGCATAAATAAGTACTGCTGCCACATATGAATGCTTCACATTATGTAGACTATTATTCAATAACATCTACTACATGCCAGTAAATACATATGTGTCACATACCTTTCCTTTATGTGATTTGGTAATATTTCTTTTTCTTTTTCCTTTTCTCTGTCTCTCTCTCTCTCTCTCTCGCTCTGTCACTCTCTGCAATAGAGTGATTGAGTTTGTTGGCAGAGATTGCAGCCTGCTTTTGCAGGTATTTGCACATGAACATGTGATGGCCTCTGCACCAATTAGTGGCCACCACTTGCTAATTGCATGCAGCCTGCTGTGTAGTAATTGCAGTAATCACTGTCATAGCAACCCAGTACTATAAACTGCTAACTCAGGTAGTTGTTGCCCTTTCAGCTTTCCAAGATGGAGATCATCCTTGTTTGCTGTGGACATCATTGTTTAAGACAGAAGGTTGGTATAGTTCTTATATCAGAAGCCAGGTGTGTAGCCAGAGATTTACATTTTGTACTCAGACCTAATGTTGCTGCTTCCAGTACCCACTTGTCAGTGTAGAAATGTACTCACACCTCAAAATGCTACCCCAAGATACATGGAAAGATGTACTTTCTTTTCAATGTTTACAATTAACTGCCATACAAAGCTAGTTATTGCAATGTATTCCTTTGGCACAAGAATTGTTTGTGAACTGCTATACTGTGAATAATCATTTACACAGTTCTAAACATGTTGTGCTTTTTTATTGTTGACATTAGCACGAGCTGCTCAGAAAAACCTGACACATTTCAGTACTGTGAGTATGCTTACCAACATCCTTGGTAGACCCAGCACACACAGGTATATTCTACATTTGGGTAGGGGTGCAGAAGTACAGAGAGCGTAAGTATTATTGAATGGATTTTATCTTGCTGGACTTACAGGGTTGCTGTGTACATGTTAGTTTATCAAGGCAAGTAGTCTGTCTGCGTAACTCCCAACTGTGGACCTATCCACATGGTAGCCAGAGAATAGCCTGTTATTTTTTGTCTGTGCAACATACAGGTCTTTTCAGCAATAGAGCAATAGCATTGTTACAGTTGGTTGCTGCCAGTACATGGCTACATCCATTTGTATTTCAGTGTTGTATTCCTACATAAGGATATGCTTCCGAAACTCCTTCCAAAGCTATTTGCACAGTGTGTAAAAGCAGAAAGGCTGATATGCCTCTGTTTTTCAGCCTCTGCCAGACCACTCAAACACTCAGGTACATATTTGAAAAGACTCAGGGAAAAGTAAAGGAAAAGTCAAGGACACCTTTAAAACATTAGTGCCATTAAGTTGAAACATTGAGAGAATCAGAGCATATGAATTAATGCACCTTTTCTGAAGTAAAAGAAGTGTCTAACTCTTAATTATTGTCATTGTTCATTAAGTGTAATTCACCACCTTTCTGGCCAAAGTCAGTAGTTTTAGGAGGGATTCACAGGGACAGAGATAAAATTTGTGTCAAAATCAGGGACATCCCTGAAAATTAGGGACAGTTGGGAGGTATGGCCTCTGCCCTAAACAGATATGCCAGTGTTTGTCCTGCTGTGATACTGTGTGGGGTTGTAAAGTAATGGTATAGCATTATTTCCTGCTAGAATGGCTGCTTCTCTTATCACAGTCATGTAATGTAATCCCACAAAAACTGTTGGTAAAGATCCACAGAACTAGTTGTGTGGTATGGCATTCCTATTTTTCCTTAACATTCACTCATTCTGATGCATGATATATTTATTTTAGTACCAACTTGTTGTATATCTACCGTGGCTTAGTAGTAATTCATGTTGTGTAGTGTGTACAAGGTCCGGGGTTCTAGACTGATAGAGGTGTTTTATTTTGCTCCTGAGCAGAACAAGGGCCTTCACATACAGAGTGACTAAGGCACCTTTAAGCAGTTGCAAGTGGGTTTGCAAGGGTTTGTGCGATGCTTAGCAATGCTTAGCTAAACACAAACAAGTGCACACTCGCGCAAACTCGCTAACTACTGCTTAATAGTGCTTACTCCCGCTAACCCCCGCTCTCATTTCTTTGAAAGAAAAGAAAAATGGGGAGATAGGAAAGTGGTGAAAAAGGGGCACAAAGAGGGAAAGACAGTATGGAAAGTAGCTCGGGATGTGCAGGATGGGTGTAGGGAAGGTCCATAGCTGCCCATTTCTTTAACAGCAACAGCTGTGCATATGGAATAAATTTGGAGGTAGATATGAAACCTTCAACCCCTGAGAGAGGGGTGAGGACAACATAGTATGTTGTAATGCCAATTAAATTACATTTTATGTGTCCAGTGGACATGTGTGTAAAATGGGCAGCTATGTATGGAGCGTTATTTTTTTGGGAGCAGATTGCCCTTTTTTTTCAGGTGAGAGAGGAATGTGGGGTAGGGGAAGTAGGTATATTTGGGGAGGTAGGTTGGGGAGGTAAACAGGCAAGACAAACAAGACACATACAGGGGCGGTATATGACACATGTCGTGGGTGAACACCTTTGACGGGGTGGGATGTTTGGAAATTGCAAGCCCAGGAGCCCACAGATGGAAACAGTGGGACTGAGGTCTCCACCTATGGGCAGTCAGCACTGCACCTTCACAGCCCAGAGGGTGGCTGTGCTGAGCTCTGTGTAGGATGGGCAGGCTGACCCAGGAGTTGCGCCACTCGTGCCTCAAGCTGGCGTAGAGGTTCTGCAACAGAATGTTCAATCTCTCTACGCACCACAGCCTGGACCGTTTGAAGGGTGATAGGTGGTCCTCCTCCACCCATGCTTGCACGAGGGGTGAGCCCCATCCCCTGCAGTGCTTCCACGCAAAGGTGGCACAGGGCCAATGGAGGAGGAGGTCCCAGGCTGGGCACCGGACCTGCTGGTGCCAGATGTCATGGCCAGCTGAGGTGGGACAGGTGGGTCCACTGGGACCAGCCTTCCCATACGAACTATGTTTTGGAGGGTTTAATAAAGTAACAGTCAACAGCATTCCCAATTAGTTATAACAGCATGCAGAAGTATTCCCATTAACTCAACACACCAGATTTTCAACAGTTGAAAAGCAAGCATAACATGCATATATAGAACAATAGTGGACATTACAACAGCATGCAGGTTGAATTGATGGCAACAGGCCACCAATATTGTGGTATTTTAACAGGGCACATGCATAGAAATGAATGTATTTATAAATCAATAGGACATATGTCCCAACAAATGTTTTGAGATTAGACATACCGATTGAGGCGTGGAATTGCATTTTTTATGCACATACAGTAGGGTGGAAAAGGATAGCTCAGTTAACTTGTATATCCTTCTAATTTTCACTACATTCCTATTAACTGCAGTTATATGTCCCTTACATGTATTATTACACTACCCAATGTCCTTATACTGTGCAACTGGATTTTGCTAGATCATTATATACATGAGCTTATCTTACATACAAACTGTCCAAGATGCAGATGTTACTGCTACAT
Organism: Protopterus annectens; assembly: GCF_019279795.1. NCBI lineage: Eukaryota > Metazoa > Chordata > Ceratodontiformes > Protopteridae > Protopterus > Protopterus annectens. Next base: position 1,357,997,977 of record NC_056733.1, on the reverse strand, counting down.
ATTTTGAGAGTTATTCTCACACAATACTGCTAAGATGATACACTGACAGCTCTACTTTCATATAATTATCTAGATATGTTCAGGTGAAAGTATCAGTTATATGTTAAGAGCTCCCTACATTTCTGGCAGCACACTGACATTTCTGGGGAACACAATACCAAGCTACTCATGTGCCAGATTAACCTGTACATGCTAGGCATGAACCAACAGTTGAGGGCTGTAAATATACATAAAAGCTACTGGCACTCCCTTCGTCCACATTATATGGGCCTACCGAAGTGTGGGTTAACACTGCTTAATACAACAGTACTATTTGTAAAATGCAACAGTACAACAACATATCAAAGAAAATGACACAAACACACAGCAGGATTTATACATTTATTAAAGGATTATTACACCTTTACTTATTGGGTCAAAACACTTTTTGAAGGCTCTCTCATTTATTTTATATAACAGTACATGCAGAATAATTACTAACCTGCCTGATGACACAGCCTTTGCAACCTATCTTCATGGGCTTGCTGATTCATAGCCCGGACATTGCAGCTTTTAAGTAAATGCAGTGATATTGAGACATACCTATCCATAGTATAGACAAGAATAGCAATTATTAACTACTTAATACAATGGCTACTTAGAACTGGGGCATTAGGCATCGCACGGGACACCTGGATCCACTGGTCCAGTTGATCCTCCTTATGTCACTTCAGGTCAGAATAATGGTGCCTGACCTGCTCTCCAGTCCAAGGAAAGCCAGTGGCACTGGTGCGATCATGAGCAAGACTGTTCCAGGCCTCCGTTTTATATTGGGTGCACTGGTACTGGCCCCGCAGGAGTCTTTCCTCATGATTGTGGACTAGGAACCAAACCATTACTTTGGACTCCTCAATGCTCCAGCGTTGCACTCAAAATTGAGTGCCTTCTCCAACACCGGCCATGCTGACTGCAGAAGGGAGCTACAACCAGTTATGGCAAGTATTCCTGCCTGTAGAGCTTAAATATGCCTCATTTCCTGCACTTATTTGTGATTGGCCAGTTTTGAAAAAACTCAGCTGTAGGCACACCTGCTTAGCAGATGTTGGCAATGTTTAATATTCCTTTGATAGATATGTGTCTGTTGAAAGTGCATCATATGAAATGCTGTCATGGCTTAGTGGTTATGTACTGTGACTATAGTGCACAGTATCCAGAGTTTGATCCCTGTCACTACTTTTTATTTTCCTACTGGCCAGACCTGAATGGTTAAGGTACAGTAAAGGAGGTGTGGCCGTGTTTATCTGACTTTGCTCAACTTTGCCCAACATTGCCCAACGTTGCTCAACATTGCCCAATGTGCTGGTTAGCACGGTGCGCAGCTACGTGCAAACATGTTGTAGTTGCTCTGGTTGGTGCGGTGCGCAGCTACGAGCAAAGACATTGAGCTTGTTAACGTGGTGCTCAGCTATGGGCAATTGGTTTTAAATATGCTAAATACTGCTAAAATGTGAGTAGCGGTGCTTTATATTGCTTAAAATAAGTTACTCATGCCTCAGAATGCATAACCATTTCACCTTCATATATATATATATATATATATATATATATATATATATATATATATATATATATAATTCGTTCATAAGTACATATGTCAGGAAATATTTTTGTATACAGATTTCCAACAGAAAATGGAACGTGCAGTAGTGGGACTTGAACTGAGAATGCCTCCTCTTTCTGCAAAGGGTCTAATCACTACGCTATCGCTATTTTGCTTAATTTGCATATATTTTTCTTATTATCCTCTTCAGTGTTTAAGCTGCTAATGCAAATATGGTCAGCTATATCAGAAATAAAACAAAAAAAATAAATAAATTTCTTTTCATTTTTAAATTTGTACGAGGTTTAACATATGGGGGAGTGTAGTGTTACAATGTACACATGTGAGCGGACTCACTCATGTAATTAGACATTTCTCAAGCTTCGTCATTGGAGGGGCATGGTTTTTTGGACTGTTCGCCAATCCGACATGTCCCCTACACTCGTCCACGCTCCGTGTAAGCTTTAGAGTTGAGTCAGCATGCCCTCATAAATATGCATGGTGCGCTGCCATCATACTCTTAGACTGGCATTTCCATGTAAGAATAATCTAGTCTTACTCAGAAGATTAGTAAATCCTGGGGAATGTCTTTAGTTTTATATATCTTAACACTTTTGTTAACATGGTTATTCTGAAGTGCTTAAACTACCAAGTGTAACATGTACACTTTACAAAGAGCAATGAGGGCTAGAAAACTCACAAGAGAGTCTCTTAACTTCTTCTAAAACTCATTTTACCTATCCAGACTACAGGTTAGAGATGTGACAAATGGGGGTCTCCATTATACTGCAGATAAGAGGCACCAGAAAATAGTCACAAACACCATGGTGGGTACCACCATTCAGGATCATGCAAAAGGGCTTTGCTGAAAGTGACAGTGGGACTTCCTTAAAGCAGGGGCTTTGTGACGAGGAACTACTTCACAATATAATGATCATCTTGCTTATCTTCATAACCAAGTGGACCCAGTTACATCCCTTTATTTGGCTAATATTTCTAGCCCAGTATATGTTCACAAAACAAAACCTAATGTATGGGGACATTACCAATATTATCTACCTTAGGGAAAATAAAGTAATTCAATCAGTACATGTTTCAATGTACTGATTCTGAACACCGTCCCTAAGTGACACTTAAAGGCTATTAGTTAAATAGGGGTTGAATGTACAGTGTGGCTGCTATTGCTTAGCTTCAGTGTAGACTATACAAAAATATAACAGTCCCCTTATCAGTGTATGAAAGGAGAGGGATTGTGGTAAAACAGGGTTCAAGGGTTGTCTTTGAAGGTTCAGGAAATTAAAGACAGTCAACAAGCCCTTAAGGTGGATGCCTTGTTAAGCCTCATGTTGAACAAATCTCCTTTCATCAACCTAGGAACCAGTATGGGCACTAAGAACACTAACATTTGTTGGGCTTTTAACAGTAGAAAATGTTTTGCCTTGTGTGCCATTTCGCACACTTATTTTTCTATTGCAGAAGTTCTCACCAAGCCTTTAGCTGCTGGTAAAAGTTAAGTCAATCTAGACCAACTCCAGGAGGACACAGTAGTGATAAGTTCACCTCTTGAAACAAACAGGGTCTTTCAAAGAAGATGTTCCTTTTGAGCCAACATGGGTTTCTCTTTCCTTCATGGTCATTAGCAGTGATGTAAAGAATTTCCCCATTAAGCTATTTGTACCTCCCCCAAGAAATTGAATTTTGCCCAGACTGTAAGACAGCAATGATGTTAATGCATGGGTCATCAAAGGGATTTTCATTGAAATCTAATGTCCCCTTTAATAATAGGAATGCCCAAAACTTGAAATCTAGTCACAGAAAGGACAGCATACTCTTAAATATCTTTAAAGAAGAACTGCAAGTGGGATGGATGATCATGCCCATATACTGCTTCACCTTGAGACCAGTTTCTGACCTCAAGCACTGGACTAGTTCCAAAGAAAAAAAGAAGGGGAATTTCAATTAATTCTTCACCTCTCCCCATCACACCTATGTTGTCAATTTAGGACTTTACTTCAAAGGATGACACAAGGGTAAAATATTCCACTTTTGAGGTGGTGGCAGGTATTATTAGGACATTTAATGAGCCTGGTTAGGTACTCGATGTTAAATCAGCTTTTGTCTTTTTCCTATTAAAGAGCAAGATTGGCCAAGGCTGGGACTTTCCTTACAGGATCATCTGTATTTCAACACAGCTATGCTAATGGGATATTCTACTGCTTTTGCTATTTTTGAGTCATTTGGCACAGATTTACAATTGTGCTGGCAGCAAAGAGCTACAAATAAAGCTGCAGTTCATTACCTCAATGACTTTGTCATCATTGGTAATAGACATTAGAGTGAAACCAGAAGAGGCGAAGGAAATATATGTGATCATCGTGGGGTCCCATTGCCTAAGTATAAGATGGAAAGTCAGACTTGTTGCATCAAGTTTTTAGGTCTAGAAATTTATGTGGTTCATCAGTCATTAAGACTGCCCAATGGCAAGATACAGCACTTGAAGTTAACTAATGATGAATGTCTAGGAGATGCCAGTGCCAGGGTGGGACAGGTCATACTACTCATAAGCTAACTTAACTTTGCCTGCTAAGCAATTCCCCAGGCAGAACCTTTACAAGGTCCCTGACTAATCTTCTAAGTGAAGGGCAGAAAGAACATCATTGAGTTTGCATCCCAAAAAGCGTAAAAGTTGATTTATGTTTACAGCGAACATTTCTGTATTACTTCAGTGGGTCACATCATGGTGAACTTGGTTTCATCAGACTCAGTTTTTCACTCATGCAGAATGGACGATCAGAAAATACATCACATTCTCAGAAATCCTCCCTATATGGGCTGCAAGATACATTTGGTAAGAGCATTTTAGGGACAAAAAACTTATTTTCCACTCTGATAGTCAAGCTGTTGTTCACATCCTAAGAAGATCCTACCAATCAGAGTCCAATCTGTTTTCATAGGTTCATAGGTTCATAGGTTCATACTAGGCTATCTGCCCTAGGGCATTTATAAGCCTAGCCCAGAGTTTTGTGGCTTTCGCCACCCCTTTAGTTTGAAGGATACTATGCCCATTATTTTGCTGTGCCTCTGTCAAGCAGTGACACCGAGGTTATCCCTGGGGTATACCTGCGATCTCCCATCCATTGGTCAAGATTTCTCTTGAACAAGGCCAGCGAGGTGCTCTGCCTCACATGTACCGGGATTTTGTTCCACAGCATGGGGAGTCTCTGGGTGATGAATCTGTCCCTCCAGCATGTCCTATTAATAGCTGTGTTTAAGTGTCTTGCCCTTGTAGTTCTGACGGATTTAGATTTTTTGAGGTGAAGCATGTTCATTAATTCCGGGTTGGACATGGCCTTGTATGTCAAGCACAGCTCACCTCTGAGCAGACGGTAAGCGACTGAATAGAGCTGGAGTTCCTTCAGTTGGGCAGCATAAGACATATTTTTGAGACCCTTTTTCCTTTTGGTGAGGAACTTTTGGGGCCTTTCCAATTGCTGCAGGTGTCGTGTCAGATACATTCCGAATGGGGCATTGTACTCAATCATTGGTCTGATGAGTGATGAGTACAGGGGAACGATGACCTCCCTTGATCTAGATGTGAATTCCTTCATGATCAGGTGGGCAATGTAGAAGGTCTTCCTAACTACTTTGGCAATGTGCTAAACCAAAAACGAAAACTGGAACTATCAAAAAAAACAAAAACGATGCTCCGAACAGCCAGAGGTAAAATACAGTAAACGCACTTTATTCACAAGATAAAACAGCGTTTTTCGCTCTTGAAACAACAAGAGCTTCATCAGCATTTGAGAGGCAGGAAACACAAGCCTTTTAAAAACTTTCAATGAGGTAATGTGTGAATTCACATCCTCATAAAAGCAAAATCTATATGTTTAAAAATATATACCACGAAAAGGAAATAAAATATATTTTTGACACCATCAATCATACAGCCATACAAACATATGGAGGAAACCTAGCAGAATACTAAAATATGTATACCTCATAAAGCATAACAAAAACAATTTTAACAATAAATATGTTAATGTAAACCAATAAGTGACTAAAATCAATATCTATAAATAAAGCCTACCTAAATACTATCAAAAAGTACGTAGGTAGGTGGTAACATGTAATTTAGAAAAATTACATTACCCATAACAAGGAAAAAAGAATAAAAATATCCCAAAGAAACAAATGTTCAAATTAGCAAAGTAATACCATGCTAAACAAAATGCTGAGTCCTATAATTGATGCATAGGCTAGAAAGAAACCCAAAAGTTACCTAAGATAACTCCTATATTTTAGAATGGACGCTATATTGCAGTTATCGTTTAATCCTGGATAAGAAAAAGCATCCAGTTGTAACTGCCACTCTAGTTCATGGGTTTCTAAAATTAATGATTGTGGGCCACCCCTAATGTCTGGCTTGACATTATCAATCCCCATGAATTGGAAGCTATGGCCCCCATTGCTTAAAATATGCTTAGAAAGAGCATTATCGCTTTTCTGGTTCTTAATAGCATACAAGTGTTGGTATATGCGGTCACAGAAACGCCAGTCCGTTTTCCCAACATAGAAAGCAGGGCAACATTCACAGAAGGCGATGTAAACAATAGATCTAGTGGAGCAGTTGATCTTATGATTAATTAGATATTTCCTCTTACCAATAGAAAAGGAATTACCTACACGAAGGTACCTGCACCACTTGCAACACCCACAAGTGAATGTGCCTTTATGTCTTACCATGGGGTCATGATTTTGATTTTTTTGAAGTAAATCTTTAAGATTATTACCTCTTTTAAATGTAAACAAAGGGGTAAGTCCCAGTTTCTCATATAGCCCAGAATTGGTGATAAAATACCAATTTTTACGAATGATGGAACATAAAAATCCAGAATTAAAATTAAATGAAGAAATAAAAGCAATAGAAAAATCAATACTATTACTTCTGGGAATAACATCATCGTTGATTGCTGTAACCAATGTAGTGTTCAAGTAAGGACTAAAAGTAGGGTTTGAAGCCTCTAAAACATTATTTTGCTCTTTGGGTAAAAGCAGAGGCAAATAAGTGCCATTCAAACGTTTGATTGAAACTTCACTTATCAAATCAGTGATAAGACTAGAGGGGTAACCTCGATTGATAAACATATCAGAAAGAAGGGAACACTCTTTATCAAAGAAACCATCGGTGTTGCACATGCGCGCCGCCCTGACTAGTTGCCCCTTGACAATAGAATGCGTCTGCTTCCAAGGATGGCAACTTGTAAAATGCAAAAATGAATTGCAATAAGTTGCCTTCCTAAAAATAGATGAACAGAATCTGCCATTGACAAGGTCCTTAGTTAGTTGAACATCAAGATAATCTATCTCGCAAGTCGAGAAATGATGCGTAAATTTTAAAAATTCTGTAGAAGCATTCATATGGGCAATTAGCTTTAATGCAGTATTTTCATTCCCTTTGATCAACAAGAAAATGTCGTCCAGGAAGCGAGTGTATACTTTAGAACACTCTACAAAAATTGGATGCCCAAAAAGAAACTTCTTTTCCCAGTAGGCAACAAAGAGATTGGCGACGCTACTGCCACATGGAGAGCCCATAGCTATTCCCTTCTTTTGAAGGTAATAATGCCCTTCAAAAAGAAAGAAATTTGAGGAAAGGACAATGTCAAGTAGGACTGTAACTAAAAAGATGTCGTTATTGGAAGCCCCACATTCCTTTAACATGAGCTCAATCCATTCGATGGCCTCTTCGTGTGGAATTGATGTATATAAATCGACCACATCAATGGTCAAGAAGTTTAGGTCTTTGTCAAATTGGATCTCATTAATAAGTGACAAAAAAGACCAGGAATCCTTACAGATTTGGGGAATAGTTTTTAGATATTTACTAATGATGCTGTCAATAAGACGGGCACAAGGATGCGTTATCGAGCATCTACCATCAATTAGGGCACGCATAGGTGGATCAGTGAGGCTCTTATGTATCTTAGGGATCCCAAACATGACAGGAACCCTGGGGTAGGAAATATCAATGAAATTATACATATCCATATTAATCCTGCCCTCAAGGAATAGATCCCTAAAATAGCCTTTGATTTTATTGTAAGTGCCCGTTAATTCATTTAATGAAGAGCTTTCATAAGCTGTTGAAGCTAAGACCTGCTGCATTCTAGCAATGTATTCAGCTTTATCAAAGATAACCAAGCCCCCTCCCTTATCCGGTTTAATAACTCTAACAGCCATACTATTAATTTTATTCAAAGCCGTGGTTTGTTCAAGGGAGATGTTCATAATACCCCCAAGTTGGCCAGAAGATTCAAAAAGATGCCTAAAATCAAGCTCACAGGCTTTCTCAAAAGTATAGAGGCTGGGGTGTAAGGGGGGGTTAAACGTGCTTGCTAACTTTAATTTAACTGGATCACCAGCTGGATCATTGCTAAAAAAGACTTTAAGATTTAATTTACGGACAAAAAATTTTAAGTCCATTAGTGTTTTTGCAAGCTTGAATTTATGGTCTGGAACAAAGTTCAAGCCTTTGGCCAGCAGCTCGATCAGTTCTTCATCAACGGTGACATCAGAAAAATTATATATGTGAAAGTCACCTTTTAAATTAGACAGCACCATAGGAAGTTGTTTCCTCTCAAATGAGTCACCCGTTGAAGGGGTCATGTGGTTAATCAATTCCAATTCCTGTTCTTCTGGTATCGGTTGCCCTTCTTCCCTAAAAAAGGCCTCTGATAGTTAGAATTATTATTCTTGTTTAAGGATTTAATCCTGTTACTTCTCCTAGGGCCTTGGTCACCACTTTCTCCGTACCCATCACTAGTAGGCTCTGCATCTGAACAAGTTGGAGCAACAGACCCATTATCAAAATTATCAGATGCAGGTAAATTCTGCTTAGAATTGGCTGGTGAAGTGATCTTTTTTGACAAGTTCGGGTAGGCCGAATTAGACCGATAAGCTAACTTATCTTTTGCCAATTTTCTAACCTTATTGGCCTTCAATTTACTGAGCAGGGAATCAATACTAGAGAAAATTCGATTGTAATCGAATTTGTATCGGAAAAAGTTAATGTCCATTTTAATGTTGTCATCAAGTTTTGAGGCTTCATCAAGTAGAGTTGTAATATGATTAGAATAATTCCTAATCATAAGCTCAAGAAGTTCTACCCCTTGTTTGTTAAAAAGTGTCTCAAGTTCAGATAAAAAGTTAGAGTCACAGAATAGACCCGTAGGGGAAAAAGAGCTACGTAGCCCTTTAGGTATAATCCCCTCGCTAAGGCATTGTTGGAGGTAAGACACCTCTAACTGAAGTTTCTTGATTTTTAATAATTTAACATCCAAAGTCTTTAAATTGGAAGCAATATTGTCAGAAGGGTTACCTGGGCCAGAGGCTTCCGTCACCGGTGAGCCTGAAGTTGTCAAAGCACTAAACGAGAGGGAAGACAAGTTCCTCGCCCATTCTGGCATGGAGGCTACACCAATCAGTGAATCAGTGTCTCCGGCTGTCTGTAACAATCCTAGTTGGGGAGCAGCATTAATTTCAAGACCCACAGTGGCTACTCGGTTCCCTTTATTGCCGAGACTGCCGGTGTTAGAAGTATTGTGCAAACCACCGTTGCTGCACGCAGGGCCGTTACCCTGCGAGTCACCGAGAAAAGAGCTGCCTCCCCCAGATGCAGCAGGTGCAACTAACAAACAGGATCGTGGTGCTTGTCCTGCTGGAATGGACACATTGCTAGAGTCAAAGGTAGAGCGGTTACCCTCCAGGCTGGAAGAAGTGTTAGCACGCCCATGGCTAACGCTATTACGTTCCATCTGATCTAGCCTTGAATTCATGGTGTCAAGTCGCTGTGACAACTCCAATAACAGCGTTTGAATGTTCATATTATCGTTGGGATTTCCTGTACTGTTAGTCCCAAAAATATTGGGAGACCTCGGGCTAGACGGTCCACCGGACGACATACTAAACCAAAAACGAAAACTGGAACTATCGAAAAAAACAAAAACGATGCTCCGAACAGCCAGAGGTAAAAAACAGTAAACGCACTTTATTCACAAGATAAAACAGTGTTTTTGCTCTTGAAACAACAAGAGCTTCATCAGCATTTGAGAGGCAGGAAACACAAGCCTTTTAAAAACTTTCAAAGAGGTAATGTGTGATGTCACATCCTCATAAAAGCAAAATCTATATATTTAAAGATATATACCACAAAAAGGAAATAAAATATATTTTTGACACCATCAATCATACAGCCATACAAACATATGGAGGAAACCTAGCAGAATACTACCTAAAATATGTATACCTCATAAAGCATAACAAAAACAATTTTAACAATAAATATGTTAATGTAAACCAATAAGTGACTAAAATCAATATCTATAAATAAATTTGGCAATGTGAGTGTCAAATGAAAGGTTACTGTCAACCTGGGTCCCCAGATCCCTGATAACCTCTTCTGTGCTTAGTGGATTGCCACCTATATGGTAACTAGGGGTAACCTTGTTTTTCCCCGAAGGGTATGACTATGCATTTTTTGGCGTTTAACTTTAGGCCATGGTTCTGGCACCAGTTATCCGTTTCTATGAGACCCTTCTTAAGAATGTCTGTGTCAGATGGGTTTTCAACTATGGTGCCCAGTTTGCAGTTATCTGCAAACTTTGTCAGCCATAATCCTCCTGTGTTTGCTTGTACTTCTGAAAAGTAGATGCCGAACAAAAGTGGGCCCAGGACTGAGCCCTGTGGGATACCACTTGTGACAGGCTTGGAGTCTGACATGGCGCCAGCAACTCTGACCCTGTGGGTTCTGTCACTTAACCAGTTTGCAACCCATCTAGTGACGTATGGGTTTACATTTAAGCTGGTGAGTTTTTCAATGATACCCAAGTGGGGTATTGTGTCGAAAGCCTTTGCCAGGTCAAGGTAGGCTGTGTGGACTGCCTTGCCCTTGTCAATGGCCTTGGTGACTGTTTCGAAGAAGTCAACCAAGTTTAAAAGGCATGATCTGCCCTTGACAAAGCCAAACTGGGTTGGATCCAAAGTCTGCAAGTCCCCTATGTCTTTATTTATGAGTTCCCTTATGATCCTCTCCATAGCTTTGCAGACCAGGCTTGTCAAGCTGATGGGACGGTAGTTTCCGGGGTTGGTGGAGGCACCTCCTTTATGAAGTGGGACCACCATTGCCGTACGCCACTCCTTGGGTACGTATCCTGAGGTGAGGCGAAGATTAAACAGCTGCCCTAGCTGCGGGTTTAATTCCTTATTGAGTTTGTGGAGCACACAACCAGGGACACCATCTGGTCCCATGGATGCTGTGTTTTTCGCCTTGGAGAGAGCAGTTCTCACATGAGCATTTGAGATGTTTGGGGGACTACAATCCTCTAGTATAGATATCTCTCCTTTTGGGGAGAAATTTGCACTGAACCTGTCAGCCAGTATGTTGGCAATGTCTGTAGGTTCAGTAATTTTTACATCATTTTGAACTAATTCTGAGCATATCTGGGAGTTTCCTCCCAGGTTTCTAACATAGCTAAAAATGTCGCTAGGATTACTTAGTTTGGAAATCAATCTCACATTCTCTGTTAAACATGTACCTGGCATTCTTGATGCTATAGCTGACAGCTCATCCCTTCACCAGATTCCCAGGTTTGTGTCACTGTCTCCAGAGGCTCAGTGTTTTAACACATTAGTCCCTCCACAAGTATGGCTCCTTAGAGAAGAAGGATATTAACTTTACGTGACATCTCATGGATGGCAAACAGCAGGAGATTTATACTTTTAACATATCAAAACTTGAACCCTTTTATTTGAAATTACCATTTAAAGAAGGATGCTGGTAACTTGATTTGGTAAATCCTGCATAGCTGCTTCCAGTAAAACTCTCCAAGCTACCTACATGTACAAATCACTGTACTGGGCAGGTTAAAAAGTTGCTCAGGCCTTACCACTGGGGCACAGCATTGGGTTGCCAGCAGATTAGGAAAACTATGAAGTCACATGAATGCCAATCACAGAAATTTGAGGAAGCCTATAGGGGCTAAGTTGCTGCCAGTAGTAATACAAGGAGTGATTAAGTTAGTTTGGGAATTTCATCTCCTGGTATTATAGGCAACCTTATTTACCTTGCTTAATGCTGGGGTCTTCAGAATTAGTGAGTTACTACAGTCACTATTATAAGTTATTTTGAGTAGAAAAAGGGAAATTGTCTAGGATTAAAATGGCCTGCAAGTGCAGCTAGCCTACTACATACCAATGAACCTATATGTTAATTTGGTTAAGAATATCCCAAACAGATAAAATTGGTGGTGATTAGCAAACTTCTATAAGAAAACCAGAAACCTTGGTTTCCTGTCTCATTCAATGAGCCATGGTGATACAAAACAATTTCAGGTGAAGCTTTGCCACAAAGTTTGGTATTTCTGTAACAAAATTGTCAGCCCTTGTTAACATCAGATACAAATGCCATTTTGAGGAAAGCTTTTGTTTGCCAGGGCATTGCTCATGAGGGCTACAGTTCCCACTGTTTTAGAATAGAGAGGGCATCTGATTTAGTTAGAGATGGACAATCGGTGGAGCTGATAAAATTTGCAGGCATCTGAAAATCAGATGCTTTTGTTGGTAACATTAGATCATTATATTTTATATGTTCTTTTTTTAAGGTTAAAGCCTGCTGCTGGTCATAGGCCACTCTTTCAACTACAAAGCAGCCTCGAGAGCATCCATCACACCTAACTGTATGAATATTGGCCTGTTCCTGCTCAGTGGACAATAGAATAGCTAGGGTACCTAGGTCTGTCATGACTTCAGTTGTTGCCATCTGTCAATAATTTTCTCATCTTCACCCTGGCACCAAATGCTCTATTAATTTATTTGCATGGCAATGACCTTTGTTACAGAACAAAACACACACTCAGCCTTGATGGAGTTGCTGCATATCCATAAGTAAAAATCCATTTATGCAACCCACACGCAAGGTCTCAACCTGGTCTGTGACATTAATAGAACTTGTTGGCAGGATAGATTTGTGTTCCAACAACTCCCCCATCTGTGAAATAGACTCCTTCTCCATGTTAAGCAGAGTACTTCACTAGCGCTCTTTAAGAGGAACCTGGATGACTGGATGGGAAACAGAAAATATACCCTTGGAATCCCATCTGTGTCCTTGCTGGACAGGGAAAACAGGTGCTGATTTTGTGGGAACAGGGGTGAAATTCTTGGCGGGCTTATAAAGGCCTCTGGGCCAATAGCCTAGTATCATCCTATGAACCTATGAACTAAGGCCATGGATGAAGGCAAAACAGTACATACCACCTACTTTGACCTAACCAATGCATTTGACGCAATTCTCCATTCAGGTATTATACTTAGACTCACAAATAGGTTGGGGGGTGGCCTAATGGTTAAGGTGTTTGCCTTACAAACGCAAGGTGCAGGGTTTGAATCTCACAAGGGATAATTGGCTAAGGTTAAAATGGCTTGCAAGTGCAGTTAGCTTAGTACTAATCTATGAACCTATGAACCTATGAAAACTGGGCATAACTCCCTATGTCACTGAATGGATTGCTATTTGACTTCTAGACAGGACACATGAGATTAAAGTGGGTGAATCTAGATCCAGCAAGTGGCCATTTACTAGTGGTGTGCCACAGGGCTCAGTACTGGGATCACTTGTGTTCAGAATATTATTCACAGATGCCAAGTTCAACATGAGAGACTTCTGTATGATAAAATCTGTAGGTGATTGAAAGCTGGGGGAAGATCATTGAATCCCCCAATTATGTAGATATCCTTCAGGAGGGTCTATATCAGATTGGTGTCAGTGACACTGCCTGAAACTAAATGTGAAGAAATCCATTATTGCATCCTTTAGGAAGTCAAATACCCCCTGCAAACTACAACACTGACAGGACACCTCTAACAGCAGACTTACAGGTGAGGGGCCTAGGTACACAGATAGACAGTAGATTGAACTTTGACTGTTATGCATCAGTAGTGGTGAGGAAGTCCTTCTATGTGGCATAACATATAAGTAAAGGTATGGCATCCAGATCCTGGGGAAATTATAGTCCCACTGTACTCAGCCCTCACTAGACCAATAATCAAGTACAATGCGCCATTTTGCATGTAATTCACTAGGCATTTACAACAGCTGGAAAGACCTCAGAGGTTCCTCACAAAGAAAATACAGGGACTTAATTATATGTCCCATGCATATAGACTAAAAGCAATATCCTTTTACTTTATATTGTACTGACTATTAAGGGGTTATCTATGTCTGACCTCCAAGGAACTAACATATCTAGCCCTGATGGAGCTGCTACACATCCACTAGAGAAACAGCATGAGCATCACCCATTCTAAGGGTCTAAACTTAGCGACTCAAATAAAATATGCCCGAGAGACTATGTTTCCCAGAGATTGCCCCTTGTTTGAAACAGCCTTCCTATTTATGTTAAGCAGACCCCTTCTCTGGCTTTCTTCAGGAGAAATTTAGATTGATTAATGAGGGATCACAAATTCACACCTGGGGTACCACCTATGTCTCTTATGGACAGGGTAAATCTGTAAAATATTCTAGGCATATGCACAAATCCATGCCATCCTCTTTCCCCTAGAAGCCATATACTGGGTAAAATTGGATTACAGTGACTTGGCTTGTAAAGGCTCTTGAGCCATTTGCCTAGTAATCTGCTATAGTCATAGGAACCTAATCCTGGCAATAACTCATACAAATGCAAAGGGAACATTGTTGAGAGTTCAGATGGCAAGAAAAAGTCTAAAGATCAGATGCTGTGTTTTTCCCGTTATCCATAGAAGTTGATTCTTCACCTGTTTCATTAGTGAGCTCCAATACTCTTGGGGCACACATAACTACACATATACCCAATATCCAAAACTAATAAAGACAAAATCATCTGCAAGACATATATGATGGATCCAAAGGCTGCTGGAAGCTGAAAAACCTACAGCCAAAGACTTGAAGGCAGCACCAGATGCTTTAGGTAAAAAAAAAAAAAAAAAAAAAATAAGCAAATGCAGAAGAATTGGGATTTGGGATTCCTGGTCAGCTGGACTTTTAATATTTATGACAGTCATCATCATTGAAAATGAGCTTCAACAAATATTAGCTTAAGTTTCATATTTAGTGACCAAAAGAGAAGCACATCTCATTTGTGATGGAATTTTTTTGGTTATGATCCACAGTTTACTAAACTAAGAACACTCAAGTTCTTGAGAAGGAATCAAGTCCACCCTGACACTTGGTTAAACTTCATGCTGCATTGACCTTCTAACAATAACAGCAATATTATGGGTCCTCCATTTATGAAAACATACATGTTTTTGGCCTGTGTGCCATTTTTTTCATACATGTTCACATTGCAGAAAACCTCACTGAACTTTCAACTGCTGGCAGAAAATGAAGCAAGTCAGGCTCACACTGGGAGCTCCCAGCAATGAGAAAATATTTCCCACTAAAGAAGCAGGATCCTTTTGAGGGAGGGGTTTCTTTTAATCTAACAGAGGCTCTTTTCTCAAGGGAGGGAGAATTTTGTTAAGCAAAAGTATGATTCATGGCTGAGCTGAGGAGGCATTGTATATGTCACCTGGTTGTTGACAGGAGGAAGTGACCAGCATGGATGGATGGATGGCAGAAGACATTTAATGGGAAAAAGTTTAATTTTGAGTGTTAAACAAAGTTTTCTTATATTTTGAATGTAACACATTACAAACAAGTTAATGGTTTTATTTTTGTTTAAGTAAATCAATAAAAGTTTCAATGGCTAGTGTTGGTTGTGTTTTTTATGAAAGGGAGGGTTGTAGAGTAACAAAAGTAATTTGCTCCTGCATGGAAAATAATACAGCAATACCTAGTACTTTCCTATAACAAGTTATTTAATAATTCACAGACAGAAATGATATTGTGACTTTTTTCTTTATCCAGATCATGTAGTGTTCTTATAGTTTGACTAATTATTGAATCCTATGAAAAGAACATTTCTTTATAAAACTGATTTGCATTGACTCAACTGTTCTGGATTCAAATGCATTCCTGTTATACCACTGTCAATATCCACTCCATTTGGTTTGCTCATAAACTGAATTTTAATATAAAATAAAATTACTGACACCCTTACTGCCCCTGCCCTCCATATGCGTTTGTTTTCTTGACTAGTTTCGTAGGTTAGTACTAGACTAATTGCCCTTGCGAGTAATTTTAAGCCTAGCCAATTATCCCTTGTGAGACTCGACCCCCACACCTTGTGCTTGCAAGGCAAACACCTTAACGATTAGGCCAACATCCCAATGTTGAATGCAAAGAAAATACAATACTGTTATCACCCAGACCCAGACGCACCTTGTGCTTGCAAGGCAAACACCTTAACGATTAGGCCAACATCCCAATGTTGAACGCAAAGAAAATACAATACTGTTATCATCACCCAGACCCATACCTTTAGATCTCTGATTTACGATCTTTCGAACTTAAAGGTTTCCCAATAGAATTAATGCATGTTACCTCTGAAGGAATTGATGAGATATGTCTATATATGTGTAGGTTTTACTTCATATTTTTGCTCTGTCCCTCAAAATAATTCTGGCAAACCATTGTGGAATGGTGTCATATTGATAGAGATTCCTTCAGAAAATGTATGCTAACATAAACCTGTTATTGCAGAAACCTTATTAGTTTGCCAGAGCAATATTTAAAATCTGTCCCTATTTTTTCATCTTAGACCCCCCCCCCCATTACTTTTGGCTTTGTCAAGATTTCTTACATTAAGAGGTCTTTCATTCTCTCCTTATCTCCTTATTTGATGTCCATTTCTACTTTTTTTTTGCTTATCAATGTTTTTATAATTTTCCGTTTTCATACAAGGCACCACATTGTATGACTCTAAAATGCTATTTCTATCTTCTGTAACATCAGTTTCTACAACCTCACTTATTTTTGTACATGCATTCCTAATGTTATTTGCATCAGACTTAATATTAATTATTATTTATCATAGTCACCTCTTTTTTCCTTTCTTTTTATTTCTTCCCAAATTTTTAAACATACCCTTCTGAGGAGGATAGTTACCGACAGAATATGTTCATTTTGATTATATTGAGGTCCAGAGTCAACTGCATCAATACTATGCATATTGGATAGGAATGATATATCCACCTCATCTTTCATTAACTGAAGGGCATTATTTTGAGATGAGTCTTTATAACTATTTTGAAGACTTTTCCTTATTGTTATGGAACTTTGCACAAAGAAGGAAGATCTTCTAACCAAGGTTTAACAAATTTGCTTATTGCACAAAATGCTGTCCTGTTGCTACACAAATAGTCTTCTGCATTATCTAGAGTATTCCTTCTAAGCTAGTGGAAAGTCCTGATAATTTTAAACAGTTTTTACAATATTTATCAACATTGGTAGTATTGCTGTGAGTGAACATCTGAGAGACCTACATTAGAAGCTGAATTTTAAACAGTTTTTACAATATTTATCAACATTGGTAGTATTGCTGTGAGAGAACATCTGAGAGACCTACATTAGAAGCTGAAGTTAAGTGCAAACTTGCAGTAGTGTATTTTAGTCTTCTGTTTACAAACTTGTCCCTATACTTCTACATGTGAATTGAACTGTATACATTCTAGTTACGTTTTTCATGATTCTGGTGTTTGTTTGGTTACATTTAGGTGTTTCACATACTATTGTGGTGTTTACATTCCTCACACTGGCATTTGTCAATATTTTGGGATGTCGAGATTCTGCATTTCGATATTGTGCATTTCCGGGATTTTGTAACTTCGGTCTTGTGGTCTCAGTATATCGGTCATCAGTATTTCAGCCATTCGGTATATAGTAGTGATTCCATATATATATATATATATATATATATATATATATATATATATATGCACTTTATTCATCTGCTTTTACTGTATTTGTGTTTCTTCCTACTTTATTACTTGGGGCATTGACTACAACTCTGATCTGAGATATATAACAATAAGTATCATTTTCTGTGCATTTAAAGTGTTTTTTGATTGTATCTGCTTTATTTTCTGAAAAGAAAGCAAAAAAACAAACAAACAAAAACTTGTTTTCTGCCTTTCTAAGCTAGTATAGTCCAGTTTTCAGGTTACTGCTGAATTCAGGGCTGTGTTACAAATCTCTGTGTTTGCCCATACCTTACTTGGATAGAAGGCAGTTCCTCTGTTAACCTGTCTGAGAGGGGAGTTTTGAGCAGCCTATCTGTCCCTGGAGGAGTGGTTTCAGCCCAGAAATTAGTAATTTATTGGCCGTTTTGGGCTAATTTCTATCGCTTTCATTTCCCTGCTATAAATACCGCGTTTGCCCAGTTTTGCGCACCAGGCAGTGCTGGTAGATAGGGTATAACTATTCCCAGCTCCACAAAGTCTCCTCTTCAATTTTTCCCTTGCAACTAGACAGACTTTTAACTTAAGCACTCAAGCCATTAATTTCTCAGCCCAACACTTTTTCAAAACTCATAGCAAGCACTTCTAAACCCTAGCACTAGACCCTCCTATACTCTACAGAAGGACAAGTCTCTCTATTTGACCTTACCAGTCATTCAGTAAAACAATTCACTGTGCCTATCCGGGCATGTCCAAAGGGCAGTTTCAGGTGTACTCTCCAGTCCAACTGGTGAATCTGGGCATTTTGAGGCAATGTTACAACTGGCTCATGTACATAGATAACCCTCTCTTCCTACCACCAAACACTAATACATGCGAGAGATGCAATTATACAGCCAAACTGGAGGCTAAACTCTCTCAACCAAAGAATGGATCATACAGTCAAGAGGAGAAGGGAAATACTTGCATCACTCCACCAGTCTCACATAGAACCATTAAACCAGCACCGGCAAAAAGCACACATAAATACAAAAAAATATATACTCAGAGGCTCTAAATAAAAATCTGCAAAAGCAACAGAGACCACCAAAGCAGACATCCAAGCAATCTCCACCTCGCAACACAAACCATGATACACATACTTCACCAAACCAGTGTGCCATGCAATCACAGCCATTAAGGCAAAATAACATACCCAACATACTAGTAATGGGTGACTATAGTCAGGCACATGGACGTCCCACTCACTAAACTGAATAAGGAGAAGGTTACTGTTAGCTGCCTGTCGGCTGCCAGGATTTGCCACATAACACAAGCACTCAGGTCACTCCAGAACAAGTACAAATATGACTCTGTCATTGTCCATGTTGGTGTGAATGACCTGAGCTGTACCTCCCTGGACTACGTGAAAAGAGACATGGAAGAGCTCTCTGATCATGTAGCCCAGGTCGGTATGACCCTGACCTTGAGTAGCATCCTGCCCTCACCAAGAATGATATAACAGTATAATAAAATTATCAATTTCAACAATTGGCTAAGCTTCTGCTGTCATTCAAAGGGAATCCAGTGTCTGTCCACCTCGGATGACATGCTCGACAAGCCTTGCTGCTTCGCTATAGACGGCTTGCACCTGTTACCCTTAGGCATTTGAATAATGGACAAGGCTCTTGCCACCTCCGCAGTGCCTTTTTTAGGCAAGGCTCAAAAGACAAACCCATAAATAGCACAAATAACAAAAAACTGTGGGTAATGCTACTCAATGCCAGAAGTCTAAACCTCAAAATGCATGCACTTGAGGCACTCCTCAGTATGGAGAAAATCGATATATGTGCAGTAACAGAAACCTGGTTTAAGGCTCCAGAGAGCACCCAAGCACTACCAGGCTACAACTCATACCATATATTTGGGCCACAGAAGCCGGACCAAAATACAAAAGTGGGGGCATATCCATATTCATCAAGGATACCCACACCTCCAGGTTAATGGCACAGCATGGTGCTTTAGAGATCATCCATGTGCAACTAGCAATAGGCAAAACTGCAATTCAAATTGTAGCTTGCTACAGATTACCCACCATGTCCCAGGACCCCCATTCTGCATTTCTGGAAATGCTGGGAAACATGAAGGTTCTACCAAACACCCTAATACTGGGTGATTTCAATTACCCAAACATTAACTGGGAGAACTACTCCAGTACTAACTCCCCTGCCCAACATTTCCTAGAATTTATAAACTCAAACACCCTGGATCAACTGGTCAACACACCCATCAGAGGTGACAACATACTGGACCTTACAAATTATTTCAGATGTCCAACTGGAACCTGATTGGCTGATGTGCTCACTGGATGTAAGTGCTCTTTATACAAATATACCACATCAAGTGGGGCTGGATGCCTTAGCCTATTGGCTTAATGTTGCTTGCATTTATGATGATGATTTCAACAATTTTCTAGTCCAGATGGCTGAATTGGTTCTAACACAGAATGTATTTTTCTATGAGGATGTATGTTTTTGGCAAGTGAAAGGTACGGCGATGGGAGCATCCTTCGCTCCTATTTATGCAGACCTGTTTATGGCTTATATTGAAGAATACATCATATATGATGCTAGCCATAATATTTACCTCCCAGAAATTGACATCTGGAGGAGGTATTTGGATGATTGCTGGATGGTGTGGAGGGCAGATGCTGAATACTTGATGGAATTTGTTTCATACCTTAATAACAACATATGGGGTTTACAATTCACCATCAATTATCATGTAGAAACAATTACTTTTCTGGATGTATTAATAATTAGACAGCAAGATGGTACTTTGGCTACCCAAGTATTCAGGAAATATCCGAAATATAATACTGTCCTTCACGCCTCCAGCTTTCATCCTCCGCATGTTGCCAAAAATATACCCAAATCACAATTTATTCGTTCTAGAAGAATTTGTTCTCAGCCTGAGGATTTTGAAATAGACAGACTTGATCTCATCAATAGGTTCCGGGATAGAGGCTATCCCATGGGACATGTTATTAAAGCTAGCAACTGGGTTAATACACGCCCCAGGGAAGAGTTCTTGAAATATAAAAATAGGGACAATAGGGTCACACAGCCAATCAGGTTTGTGACTACCTATGCCAGGAACACCAATGTTTTAATGCATAGTATCAATACTAATTGGAATATTTTGTCCAATATTCCAGAGTTATCAGGTGTATTATCTGACCATTGTTTGTTCTCATTTCGGAAAGGGAGAAATCTTGCTTCCCATTTTAATCACTATAAACATACACATCAAACTGATAATAAATCCTATGTTCAAACCACACTAACTGGGGATAGAGTGGTAGGATGTTTTCCTTGTGGACATTGTTGTAATTGTGACAGGATAATCAAGACCAAGGAGTTTACTAGTAGAAATTGTCCCAGAGTCTACAACATAGCATTTTTTGCAAATTGCAGTAGTGAGTGGCTTGTCTACCTTGCAACATGTAATTGTGGAGCTTTTTATGTGGGCCAGACTTCTAGGCCTTTAAGATTTTGCATTTCAGAACATATGAGTAATATTAGAACTAAAAAACTCAACAATGCTTTGTACAAACATTGTTTGAAACATTCTAATGCCAAATTTTCATTCACAGTAATTGATATTATCAGGGATAATAGGTTTAATAAGACAGGGTGGCGCTCTTTGCTTGACACTAAAGAGAAGAAATGGATAACCATTTTGGGAGCGTTATTTACACCCGGGCTTAATGAGCAATTATAATTGTACCAATAGGAAGTAGGCTAGCTACTTTAAAAAGCATCATTTCTCACTGTTTTTTTATCACTGAAGAAGGTTGTGCTATTTTTTGCCAGCCGAAACCGGTCTGACATGATGTTAGTTTCATTGTAATAAAAGTATTCATTGGATCCTATCCATCTGCTGGCTATCCTTTTGTTTTGCTGAATTATTTTTCTTGTTGCCGTGCAGATTCCCACATGCAGGAGGATTTTTTGATTAACATATTGGACCTGGTCATCACCAACATGGGTGACTGGTTTTCCACACCAGAGGTCAAACCCTCACTGGTTAGCTCTGACCATAAACAAATCACTTTGGATATCCACATTCCGGCCTCACCCGTGGACAACAAAACCACCATGAAAAACTTTTCAAACGCAAACTTCACGTTACTTAAGACCGAGGTGGAAAGTTTCAAAGCCCCCATGCTAAAGGATAATGCTGTCCAAGCTGCAAAATCCTTTATTAATGCATTCTACGGGCACCTACAAGAGCGCATGGATCGTGCTATCCCAAGCAAAACCAAGACTCACTCCTCCAAGGAAAGGAAACCAGTCTGATGGACTCCTGTCATAAACAAGCTATACAATAGAAGGAGGAAACTAGTACAGAAAAGAGTAAACTCCCAAGAAGGGAAGACATCCCTGATCAGTATCAGCAAGAAACTACGATCCCTCATAAAATCATCCAAGGTGAGCTTCGAAAGAAAAATTGCCAAGGACCCCAAAGATAACCACAAGGCATTATTTAGCTATGTCAACAATATAAGTGGCAATGCTCAGATCTGCTCAGAGGTAGTGCAGAATGGCACAAAATACACTGAGCCGACTGATATCACCAACATTCTGGCAGACAGGTTCAGCGCAAACTTCATCCCCCTCTCACCCATAAAAGGGCCCATAACCATTCCAGAAAAATGTAGAGACCCTGAAATCACAGACACTCAGGTTAAAACAGCCCTCTCCAAAGCCAAAAACACAGCATCAATGGGACCGGACAGTGTCCAAGGCTGCGTCCTACATGAATTCAAAGATGAACTAACCCCTCACCTAAACACACTGTTCAAACTCAGCCTCTCCACAAGCTATGTACGCATAGAGTGGTGCACAGCAATGGTTATTCTCCTCTACAAAGGTGGAGCCACAACAGACCCCGGGAACTATTGCCCTATAAGCCTGACTAGCTTGGTCTGTAAGGCTTTGGAGCGCATCATCATGGAACTCATTAACAGAGACGTTGGGAACCTCCAAACACTGGACCCTACCCAGTTCGGCTTTGTTAAAGGCAGATCATGCCTCCTAAATCTGGTGGACTTCTTTGAGACAGTTACAATGGCTATAGATGAGGGATAGGTGGTACACACAGTCTACCTAGACCTTGAAAAGGCCTTCAACACCATTCCTCATTCTGGTATTATAGATAAGCTCATCAGCCTGAACATACACCCCTACATCCCAAGATGGATTGCCAACTTGCTCATGGACAGAACCTACATGGTGAGAGTTGCAAGAGCTAGGTCTGACTCTAAACCGGTTAAAACTGGCATTCCCCAGGGCTCAGTCCTAGGACCCCTCCTTTCGACATATACTTCTCAGAGGTACAGGCAAGCACAGGGGGACTATGGCTGACCAAGTTCACAGATGATTGCAAACTAGGGGCTATAATTGACTCTCCAGCTGACACAGACATCCTCCAAAAGGGTCACAATGAGACAGATACCAGGTGTCAAAATCATGGTCTCAAGTTATATGCCAAAGAGTGCATAGTCATCCCCTTTAGAAAAAACAAAGTACCCACAAACTACCACATAGGTGGTAGTCCCCTAAATACGGAAGATATAATAAGACATCTGGGGACCCAAGTAGATAGTAGTCTCTCCTTTGATAATCACATTGCCAAAGTGGTTAGAAAATCCTTCTACGTGGCTCACCTAATCGCAAAAGGGTTTGCATCCAGATCAAAAGAGGTCATTGTGCCCCTCTACTCATCACTCATCAGACCCATCTTAGAGTACAATGCCCCATCTGGGATGTACCTTACAAGACACCTGCAACAGCTGGAAAGACCACAGAAATACCTCACCAAGAGGATCATTGGCCTCAAACAGATGCCCTAAGCAGCTCGACTGAATAAACTCCAGCTGTACTCGGTTGCATACTGCCTACTCAGAGGTGATCTCTGCCTGATATACAAGAACATGTTCTACCCAGAATTGAGGGACATGCTGTACCGAAAGAAAACCCTATCCCCTCGAGCCACATGTTCTAGGGATCTAAACCTCACCAAAACAATAAATAGGATGTGCTGGAGGGATAGATTCCTATCCCAGAGACTTCCCATGCCTTGGAACAACATTACAATCTACATTACGCAGAGCTCCTCACTAACACTCTTCAAGAGAAACCTTGATGAGTGGATGGGAAACAGAAAGTTTACCTCAGGGATCACTTCAGTGGCTCTGTTGAACAGAGGCCAGGGAACTAATCTAAGGGGTCGGCGAAAGCCAATACATTCTGGCTAGACTTATAAATGCCTTTGGGCAGATAGCCTAGTACCTACCTATGAACCTATGAACAAGTGGAATGATGTATCAAAACCGTATTGTAATAAATCCTGAAATACATTTCATTTAGAAAGTTCATGACAATAATCCCATCAAAAGACACAATTGAAAGGCTTGACTTAGTTTTTCTTTACAGCAAGGGGACAATGTTGTAACAGTCTTGAAGATCACATTTTACAGTGTTTTCTTTCATTTAAAAACACATGCCTGTATTTTACATTTATTTATACAAATGATAGAATTATGTATTAAATTCCATTTGATTAGGCTGTCAGCCTTCACCTGTCTTTGTCCAATCTTCACAGGGCAATATTTTTTAGTGCACGTGCATTTTCTGGTTGGTAATGGACTTTACGTGCCACTATTAGCTAGTTGAACTGCAGTAAACTAAGCAGTTCAAGCCATCCTAGGTGATTTAGGTTGTGACAGTGGTGTGTCCATTAGGCTGTGCCAGTAGCAAATCTGACAATGTGGTTATAAGTAGGATGATAGTTTATTAAGATCTGTTTTGTTTAAGTTGAAGAATAGAGGTGAGGTGTAGAGAAGAATAGACAGTAGATGGGAACGGGCAAATTGCAGTTCTAGCAAGTGGAGTAAAGAAAGGTTTGATTCTGTAAAGAGAGCCGAGTTTTTTATTAATGGTTTTGATAGTTTGATCGATATTCACATCAAGCTTCAAGTTATCAACTATGAAACCCAAAAATGTTGTTTAATTTAGGATGGCAGGGGAGTCCTGCGTATGGGGGAGAAGAAGAGCAGCTTAGTTTTGTTGGGGTTTAGGATTAGATGTTGATTGGAGAGCCATTTTTGTTGGGGTTTAGGATTAGATGTTGATTGGAGAGCCATTTTTCCACTGTATCAAAGGTATTTTGGGTTAATGTGAATAAAGTAGCTGGTGAGGTATCAGAACAAATCAAGGTGGAGTCATCCGCATATTGAATGCAGATAACATCTGGAATGACTGAATGAAGGTCATTGATAAAGATGGAGAAAAGAAGGGGTTCTAGTATTGAGCCCTAGGGGACTCCTAATGTGATGGGTAAGCAAGATGATACCTTGTCCTGCCATAGGACTGCCTGCTGCCTGCCCTGCAAATAGGACTGAAACCATTGGAGTGCATGGTTGTTTAAGGAGAAGGTCTTCAATGTATTTATAAGCATTTTGTGGTCAACCATGTTAAAAGCCTTGGATAGATCTAGAAAGAGTGCTGAGGATAGTTTGATATTATTGTGGTTGTGTTTAATGACATTAGAGAAAGAGAGGAGGGCAGAAGTAGTACTGTTGTTTGGCTTAAATCCATGCTGAAAGTTGGACAACATCTTGCAATGTGTGAGTTAGTGCATGAACTGTATGTGTGCATTCTTCTCCATAATTTTAGCTAGAGGTGACAGAATAACTATGGGTCTAAAGTTTGACAGTTCAGTGGAACTGCCTCCTTTATCGAGACGTATGACATGGGAGATCTTCCATATAGTGGGTACAGTAGCTTCAGATATAGCTCTGTTGATCAAGATTGAGATGGAGTATGCTATGGTGTCAGCAGCCTTTTGCAGAAAGTCTGCTTGGAAGAGGTTGACAGCCAGGGTGGTGGGTCTTAAGTAGGGTGTGAATAGGTTGAGTAGTTTAGCTACACAAAGTTCAGCTTTGCTATGTGAACAGATCAAATAGCAATTCTGGCATATTAAGAAATAGTACAATTAATCAAATATAATATGCAAAATTAACATGAAATAAACTATAATAAGCTGAAGATCATTATATAGCAAATGATTAGCTTGAGTAGCATATGTGCATGAGAGTAAATCAAATGTTTTTAATTTAAGAAAATGATAGTCAAGCTAAGGCGCTAACCTTGAAGTGTAAGTTCTGCACTATTTCACCTTAATCATGTGCCATAGCATATACCAGATACCTGGTATTATGGTATCAGCCTTTACATCAATGTTTGTCAAAAGGGCATTGATTTCACTTGCAACTGCTCAGCTCCAGTGAGTTTAGAAGACAAGGAAGTGCAGTGATTGGCCAAAACACCTGATCATCAAATGAACAGGAAAAAAAAATAAAGTGAGTATTTCCAATGACATTAAATATTGACATGCCTGATAAAATTTGATAGCTATTCAACATGATTTTCTAATTCTGCTAGATACACACTTTTCAAAATGTACACTACATTATACTATTATCCCCCAATTTTTAATGGTTTTGTTTTTTACCTATGAATTTGTCATTTGTTTGTAGTCATAGTAATCATTGTAGATTTCATCTATGCCGAATGCCATGATACAGTAATTGTTGACATTAATGTTCAGGTCATTACTACAACATCAGTTATGTATACTTTTTAAATCAACGTTATTTACTGAAGTTATTATATCACCCATTTTTCAGTCAACAGCATGTCTGGTTTCTCATCACTAATTTGAAACTATTATATGTGAAGAGAAGAATCCAAAAAGAAGTATTTCTAATACAAAGCCCAATATGAGGCAAAAGTATCAATTTCTCAACCTACATTAATTTAATAAAGAAGATATAGTTCATGATTTGCCTGCAGAAATTCATCTATTGCAGAAGATACTCTCCTTTTTAAGAGTACTCTAAGAACAAATCTAACAAGTGAACTGGTAGGTTTTAGGTTTGGGCACAGTTAAAGTATTTCTTTCATAAAAAGCCAGTTAAGGTGGAGTCTTTAATAAGAACTGTCACTCAGAAATTTCCTAGATGAGGCAATAGCTACTATAAGAATGTATTTGGAGACATGAACATTAACTTTGCCAAAGCAATTACATAAAATGCATATTGGAAGCAGTGTCATGTCCCTCAGCAGAGGGCATGAAAGAACGTATGGCAAGTAGAGCCTTGACCTCCATGGAGGTTAGCAGTAGTAGTGGCTACACTTCTGTTTGATGTCAGTGTAAAAGAATTCTCAGTGGTATTGGATTTCAAATGCCATCTGGGTGATGATAAAGGCTGTCTTCCTGGCAGAAGCTCAAATAAGCATTTTTTTTCCAGAAGAAAACATGATAGAAGTCCCCACCATAGCTGAAATTGATCAGATTGCTTTACTAGTATCAATACAGAAGCCAACATCTCAGCCTGATAGAGAGCAGATCTGGATGGTGTCTCTCCCAAGTGTGCATTGTCAAACATTTATAATACTGCAGCCAATTGCAGAGGCTGAACAAAGGTGTTGCAGATCAGGAAGCAGATCTGTCTAGGGTAGTAGTTTGAATTCAGGATTAATTGCCTTATCTCCCTAGCTTTCAGAACCCATTACATTATGATCAAAAGTAGAGGAAAGGCATAGAGCAGCCCTACAAGTCAAGCCTTTCCTGTTGTCTGTTTATTCCTGCCATTTGAAAAGGAAATAAAAATAAATATTTATTTATTTTATTTAACATTATTTTACTAGGGAAGTCCGACTGGGCAAGTTTGCCCATTTTCAGAGGAGGCCCAGGGAGATAAGCTCCACATAATAACGCAACAATCAGTATATTAAACAAAAGTGAAACAATCTGAGAAATTATAGTAATAAATCACATACTAACACATATTCCCCGGATTTACTAATCTTCCGTGTAAGACTAGATTAATCTTGCATGGAAGTGCCAGTGTAAGAGTATGATGACAGCACGCCATGCATATTAATGAGGGCGCACTGCCTCAACTCTAAAGCTTACACAGATCGTGGACGAGTTTAGGGGGTATGTCGGACTGCCGAGCAGTCCAAATATCCATGCCCCTGCAATGATGAAATGCCGCAACTTCACATTAAAATGAGCGTGTCCACTCACATGTGTACAATTTAACACTACACTCCCCCATACGTTCAACAACTAACAGAATAAAAAATAAAAATAATAATTTTTTTTCTTCCGATATAGCTGCCCGTAGTTGCGCGGGTTTGCCCGGATTTGCCCATTTGTTAGCTACAGTTACAGCAGCTTAGACACCAGAAGAGGATAATAAGAAAAATATATGCAAATTAAGCAACATAGGGATAGTGAAGTGGTTAGAGCTGTCACACAAAGTGGAGGCATTCACGGTTCAAGTCCCACTACTGCACATTCCATTTTCTGTGTGAAATCTGCATACAAAAACATTTCCTGACTTTTTTATGTATAAGTTTTGTAAAAAGCATTGAAATGTTAAATTTAGTAGTGCATGAATTATATATATGAAGGTGAAATGTTTATGCATTCTGAGGCATGAGTACCTTATTTTAAGCAATATAAAGCACTGCTAACCACATTTTACCAGTATTGAGCATATTTAAATACATTTGCACGTAGCTGCGCTATGCTAAGGAGGAATAACACAGGTTCACCATACGTTACTGCTGATTACCTTCGCGCAACTCCTCACTAACCAGGGTAATGTCGGGCAAAGTCGGGTAAACATTCTCACACCTACTTTACTGTTCCTTAACCAGTCAGTTTTGCCCAACAGGAAAATAAAAAGCAGTGACAGGGTTTGAACTCAGGACACTGTGTACTACAGCCACAGTACTTAACCACTAAGCCATGATAGTATTTCACCAACATGCACTTTCAACAGAGACATATCTATCAAAGGGATTTTAAACATTGCCAACATCAGCTAAGCAGGCATGTCCACAACTGAGCTTATCCAAAACTGGCCAATCACAAATAAGTGCAGGAAATGAGGCATATTTAATCTCCACAGGCTTAAATACTTGCTATAACTGGTTGTAGCTTCTTTCTGCAGTCAGCATGGCTGGTGTAGGTGAAGGCAGTCGGTTTAGAGTGCAACACTGGGGCATCCAGGAGTCCAAAATAATTGTTTGGCTCCTCGTCCACAAACATGAGGGAAGACTCCTGCAGGGCCAGTACCAGGGTACTCAATATAAAACAGAGGCCTGGAACAGTCTTGCCCGTGATCTCACCAGTGCCACTGGTGTTCCTCATACTGGTTATTAGGTCAGGCACCATTATTCTGACCTGAAGCGGCGTAGGGGTGATGAACTGGACCAGTGGATCCAAAAATCCCGTATGATGCCTAATGCCCCTGTACTGAGTAAGTACCCATTGTATTAAGTAGTTAAGAATTGCCATGCTTGTCTATACTATGGATAGGTATGTCTCAATATCAATGCATTTACTTCACAGCTGCAGGTAACCGGACTATGAACCTGTAAGCCCATGAAGATAGGCTGCAAAGGCTGCATGATGAGGCAGGTTAGTAATTATTCTGCATGTACTGTTATATAAAATAAATGAGAGAGCCTTCAAAAAGTCTTTTAACCCAATAAATAAAGGTGTAATAATCCTTTAATAAATGTATGATTCATGGCGTGCGTCTGTGTCATTTTCTTTGATATGTTGTTGTACTGTTGCATTCTACAAATAGGAGTGTTGTATTAAGCAGTGTTAACCCACACTTGGGTAGGGCCATATAACATGGATTAAGGGAGTGCCAGTAGCTTGTATGCATATTTACAGCCCTCAACTGTTGGTTCATGCCCAGCATGTACAGGTTAATCTGGCACATGAGTAGCTTGGTATTGTGTTCCCCAGAAATGTCAGTGTGCTGCCAGAAATGTAGGGAGCTGTCAACATATAACTGATATTTTCACCTGAACATATATAGATAAGTATATGAAAGTAGGTCTGTCAGTGTGCCATCATAGCAGTAGTGTGTGTGAGCAATTCTCAAACTATGTTGCAGTAACATCTGCATCTTGGGCAGTTTGTATGTAAGATACAGCTCATGTATATAATGATCTAGCAAAATCCAGTTGCACAATATAAGGACATTGGGTAGTGTAATAATGCATGTAAGGGACATATAACTGCAGTTAATAGGAATGTAGTGAAAACTAGAAGGATATATAAGTTAATTGAGCTATCGTTTTCCACCCTACTGTATGTGCATAAAAAATTCAATTCCACACCTCAGTGGTATGTCTAATCTCAAAACATTTGTTGGGACATATGTCCTATTGGTTTATAAATATTTGGATTTATTTCTATGCATGTGCCCTGTTAAAATACCACAATATTGGTGGCTTGTTGCCATCAATTAAACCTGCATTCTGTTGTAATGTCCACTATTGTTTGATATATGCATGTGTTATGCTTGCTTTTCAACTGTTGAAAATCTGGTGTGTTGGGTTAATGGTAATACTTCTGCATGCTGTTATAACTAATTGGGAATGCTGTTGACTGTTACTAATCCATATCTTTATTAAACTCCCCAAAACATAGTTCATATGGGAAGGCCGGTCCCAGCGGACCCACCTGTCCCACCTCAGCTGGCCATGGCACCTGGCACCAGCAGATCCAGTGCCCAGCCTTGGG
The DNA here is from genome assembly GCF_019279795.1 of Protopterus annectens. NCBI lineage: Eukaryota > Metazoa > Chordata > Ceratodontiformes > Protopteridae > Protopterus > Protopterus annectens. The sequence continues at coordinate 1,357,967,859 of NC_056733.1, read as the reverse complement.
ACCTCCTCCTCTGTTGGCCCTGTGCCACCTTCGGGTGGAAACGCTGCAGGGGATGGGGCTCTCCCCCCCATGCAAGCATGGGTGGAGAGGCACCTATCACCCTTCATAGTGTCCGGGCTGTGGTGCATAGAGAGATTGAACATTCTGTTGCAGAACCTCTATGCCAGCTTGAGGCCCGAGTAGTGCAACTCACGGGTCAGCCTGCCCCTCCTACACAGCCCCCAGCGCAGCCACCTTCTGCGCCATGAAGGTGCGGTGGTGTCTGCCCATGGGTGGGGACCTCAGTCCCACTGTTTCCATCTGGGGGCTCATGGGCTTGCGATTTCCAAACATCCCTCCACATCAAAGGTGTTCACCCACAACATGTGTCATATACCGCCCCTGCATGCATCTTGTTTGTCTTGTCTGTTGACCTCCCCAACCTACCACCCCAAATATACCTACTTATCCTACCCCACATTTCAGTCTCATCTGAAAAAAAAGGGCAATCTGTTCCCAAAAAAAAAAAAAATTATGCCCCATACATAGCTGCCCATTTTGCACACATGTCCACTGGACACATGAAATGTTATTTAATTGACATTACAACGTACTTTGTTGTCCTCACCCCTTTCTCAGGGGTTGAAGGGTTAATATCTACCTCCAAATTTATTGCATATGCACAGCTGTTGAAGAAATGGGAAGCTATGGACCTTCCCTACACCCTTCCTGCACATCCCAAGCTATTTTCCATACTGTCTTTCCCTCTTTGTGCCCCTTTTTCACCACTTTCGAATCTCCCCATTTTTCTTTTCTTTCAAAGAAATTAGCACTGACGTGAGCAGGAATAAGCATACTAAGCAGTAGTGAGCATGTTTGCGCAGGTTTGCACTTGTTTGCACTTGGCTAAACAATGCAAGGCATTGTGCAAACCCACGTAAACCCACTAACAACTACTTAAAAGTGCCTTCGTCACTCTGTGTGTGAGGGCCTTTGTTCTGCTCAGGAACAAAATAAAACACCCCTGTAAGTTTCGAACCCTGAACCTTGCACACACTACACAACATGAAGTACCACTAAGCAACAGTAGCCATACATTAAGTTGGTGCTTAAATAATTATATCATGCATCAGAATGAGTGAATGTAAAGGAAAATTATGAATACCATACCACACAGCTTGTTCTGTGGATGTTGACCAACAGTTGTGGGAAATTACATGACTGTGATAAGGGAAGCAGCCATTCTAGTATTAAATAATGTTACACCATCACCTTACAACCTCACACAGTATCACAGCAGGACAAACACTGGCATATCTTTTTAGGGCAGAGAGGCAGAAACACAGAAACATATTAGCCTTTCTGCTGTTACACACTGTGCAAATAGCTTTGGAAGGAGTTTTGGAAACATACCCTTATGTAGGAATAAACCACTGAAATACAAATGGATGTAGCCATGTACTGGTAGCAACCAACTGTAATAATGCCATTGCTCTACTGATGAAAAGACCTGTGTGGTGCACAGACAAAAAAATAACAGGCTATTCTCTGGCTATCGTGTGGATAGGTCCACAGTTGGGAGTTACACAGACAGACTACATTCCTTGATAAAGTACCATGTACGCAACCCTGTGTGTGAGTAATTATTGTAATCTGTGCTCAGGTACAACATATTGTATTATGTATGTAAGTATATATATATATACATATAGCATATAGCTTTCTTAGTTACAGGCAAATACAGTAGGGATATGTCTGCTAATGTTTGATGAAAATGCATACTGTGGGCTATACTTTATTCTCCAGATGACACACACATCCTCCAAAAGGGTATCATACAGACAGATACCTGGTGTCAAAATCATGCTGTAAAGCTATAAGCCAAAGAAAGCATAGTTATCCACTTTTAGAAGACAAAGTATCGCCAGAGTACCACATAGGTAGTAGCCCCCAAAATGTGGAACAGGTACTAATGTATACATAGAGCCATGTGTTTAGTCATCTCTCCTTTGATAATCACATTACTAAAGGGTTTTGGAAATCCCTCTGTGGAGCACATAAGCAATAAAGAATTTGCATTCAGATCAACAGAGGTTGTTGCACACCTATAACGATTAGTCATCTTTGCCAGACTTTGCTTGCTTTGGAACAGGATTCAAATATACCTCAAGCATAAACCTTCACTCACACTCTTCAATAGAAACTGCAATGAGTGGATGTGAAACAGAAGACATAGCCCAGGGATCTCTGCAGTGGCTAACTTGTCACAAGCATACAGAAGTGACCTATGGTCTGGAAAGCGCCAGCATGCTCTGGCAAGACCTTTAATGGAGAAAGCATAGTACACACCTGTGAAATAAATTGAGGTCACATGTATGTATATGGCTTTGCCCCACAGCTACCTTACATGTGTTATGCACATACAGTTGTCGTGATATGTAATACACTAGAAAAATCAAAACCCACACCACATTGACAAACCGTGTCACACACTCTCAGACACCCACAGTTAAGCAAGTGTGGGATTCAAACTCCTACCTAAATACATTACGATACTACAGCTGCATGCATTTACACAACACGCTATACACACTAATGGGATTTTATCTTCCCACAGGTGTATTTCTAGGATGGTGACATCATAAGACTTGACAAAGATGAGTATATCAATTTTAAGGGGTGTGAAAAGACTCCAAAAAGGATGCTCCCTCCCCACAAAGAGACAGATAGACACATACAGTTAACAACTGCAGGATTCAAACTCCTACCTAATGACATTATGATACTACAGCAGTATGCATTTACACAACTCACTATACACATTATTGGGATTTCACATTCACACAGGTATATTTATAGGATGGTGACATCATCATACTTGACAAAGATGAGTATATCACTTTTAAAGGGTGTGAGTAGTCACCAAAAAGGTTGCTCTCTCCCCAGGGAGAGGCAGACGTGCACACACACACACACACACACACACACACACACACACACACACACACACACACACACACACACACACACACACAGTTGGTAAGTGCGGGGTTCTTATTCCAAACTAAGTACTTTTTTATACTTCAGCAAGTAATATGGAGTTACAGGGTGCAATACAGACATTACTCGCTGACAGTTTGCCCAAAGTTGTTTAAGACATTACTCACTGACAGTTTGCCCAAAGTTGTTTTTCACATTTGCTAACCTCAGCAGGCTTATCATACTAGGTGTATTGTGAGTGTATTGTATGCATAGGCCATAATCATATTATATATGGGTTGATGCACCACATGCTGGCACACACAGGGTCAAACTGGTGGCTAAGCTCTGTCAACCCAATACTGGACAAAATAGTCAAGAGGAGTAGGGTCATACAAGTACAACACCAACAGTCTCACATAGACCTACAATATAAGTACCAGCAAAACACACACATAAATACACATTACCATACTCGGAGAATACAAATATTAATCTGAAAAAGAGAAAGTGTCCTCCTAAGCAGACAAGCAAGCAACATGCACCTCCAAGCACATGCCAGAAAACACATAATACAGCAAAACAGTGTGCCTCACAACAGGCCCTAAGGCAAAACAATATACCCAACACACTAGTAATAGATGACTCCATAGTCAGGCACACAGATGTTCCACTCACTAGGCTGGACAAGGGGAAGGTTACTGTCAGTTGTCTGTCAGGTGCTATGATCCGCCACGTAACACAAGCACTTACATCACTCCAGAACAGGTATATATATGACGCGGTCTTTGCACATGTCACTGTGAATGATCTGAGACATACCTCCCAGGACAACATGACAAGAGATATATAGAAACTCTATGATCATGTAGCCCAGGCTGGTATGACCTTGACCTTGAGTAGCATCTTACCTTCACCTACATGATACTACAATATAACAAAAAGATGATAAACTTCAACAATTGGCTGAGCTTCTGGTGTCATTCAAAGGAGATCCAGTCTCTGTCTGCCTGGGATGACATGCTAGACAAGCCTCATTGCTTCACTAGAGATGGTTTGCACCTGTCACCCCTATGCTTCTGAATACTGGCCAAGGCTCTTGCTATCCCCATATTACCTTTTTTAGGCAAGGCTCAAAGGACAAACCAACCTCCGTAACCAACACATATAACCACAAAGTGAGCTAAATGCTACTCATTGTCAGAAGTCTCAGCCTCCAAATGCACACACTCGAGGCACTCCTCAGTGTGGATAATATTGATATCTGTGCAGTAAAAGAAACCTAGTTCAAGGCTTAAGAGAGCACACCAGCACTACCAGGATACTACTCATTCCATACCTTCTGGCATCAAAACCTGGATCATAGCACATAGGGCAGGGATGTATCCATACTCATCAAGAATACCTACACCTTTCTCTACATCCTCTCTACAGGATGTGTACCCATAGAATGTTGCACAGCAACGTTCTTCCCACTCCACAGGGGTGGGGCCACAACAGACCATTGGCATTCCCACTCTATGAGTCTTATGAGTCTGATCTGCAAGGTAATAGAGCCAATCATAATGGAACTCAGCAATAAAGACACTGGGAACCTTCACACAGTTGAGCATACCCAGTTTGGCTTCATCAAAGGCAGATCATGCCTCCTGAAATGGGTGGATTTCTTTGAGACAGTTACCCAGGCTACAGATGATTGAAAGGAGCTCCACATAGCCTACCTATACCTCACAAAGGCCTTTGACACCATTCCCCAGTCAGGTATCATAGATGAACTCACCAACCTGGGCATAAATCCATACATCACAAGATGTATTGCAAACTGGCTCACAGATAGATCCCACAAATTAAGAGTTGCTGGCTACATGTCAGACTGTAAACTGGTAACAACTGGTGCCCCCCAGGGTTCAATCCTGGGGTCCCTGCTGTTTGGTATATACTTCTCAGAAGTACATGCCAACATAGGAGGGTTGTGGTTGACTAAGTTTGCTGGGAACTGTAATGTGTGCCATAATAGATTCCCGAGATGACACAAATATTCTCCAGAAGGGACTCTATGAGACAGATGTGTGGTGTCAGAATCATGGCCTCAAGCTCAATGTGGAAGAATGCATAGTAATCCCCTTTGGGGTAAACAAAGTACCCACAAACTACCACATAGGTGTTACCCCCTGAACACTGACGAGGTGATAAGGGATCTGGGGACACAAGTAGATAGTCATCTTTCCTTTGACAACCATGTTGCCAAAGTGGTTAGGAAATCCTATGTGGCCCTCGTAATCAACAAAGGGTTTGCATCAAGATCACAAGAGGTAGTGGTGGCCCTCTACTCTTAAGTCATCAGGCCCATCATTGAGTACAATGCACCATTTTGGATGTACTCGACTAGGCATATCCAGCAGCTGGAGAGACCACAGAGGTATCTCACCAAGAGGATTACTGGCCTCAAACAATTGTGTTATGCAACACTATCTCACCAAGAGGATTACTGGCCTCAAACAATTGTGTTATGCAACACAATTGGAAAAACTAAATCTGTTCTCTGTTGCGTACCGCCTACTCAGAGGCAAACTCTGCCTAACATACAGAGCCACGTCCAACACATAACTGTTGAACATGCTCCATCTAAGGAAAACAAAATTGAGTCACACTACACACTCCAGGGATATGAACTTCATCACAACAATGAATGCAACATGCTGGTGGAATAGAGTACCATCCCAGAGACTTGCCTTACTGTGAAACAGAGTCCCAGTCTACATCAGACACAGCCCATCACTGACACTCTTCAATAGAAACCTTGATGAGTGTATGGGAAACAGACAATTTACACCAGGGATCACATCAGCAGTCCCACTAGAAAGGGGCATAGGGTACTAACTATTAGAACTCTGGCTTAGGAGACTAACCAATGGGGTGGTGAAAGCTGCACAACTTGCCTAGGCTAATATATGCCTTCGTGAAGATACTCTACTACATACCTATGAACCTATGTGACAGGTACATGTCTACAGATAGTAGATGTGTACTTTATTGTATAGTCATGTTGTACAGCAGGCACATGCACCACATACACTGTAATGCTTACAGATACTGGTGGCTATTATGTACAGTGGGTGAGATGTGCACCTCATGTCTTTTGTGCCATTAGGATGTGTGCTGGGTGGGACAGTCCTGGATAGCTCTTTGTCATGGTCACCCTCTTGCACACATCTCTGCCCATCCATCTTTGGCTTATTATACTGTGTTCCCCTATATATATATATATATAGGTACATAGGTAGGTAATAGGCTATCTGCCTGAAGGCATATATTAGTATGGTCAGAGTGTGCAGCTATCACCACACCTGGGGTTAGTTCCCTATGCCTCTGTGTAGTAGAGCTGATGAAGTGATCTATGGTGTGACAGTTCAGTTTCACATACACTCATCAAGGCTCCTCTGGAAGAGTGTCAGTGAGGGACTCAGCTTAATGTAGGTTGGGAGCCTGTTCCAAAGCAAGGGAAGTCTGTAAGTTAGAAATGTATCCCTCCAACATGTTCTATTTATTGTTGTGATGATTATATCCCTAGACCATGTGGCACAGTGAGCTTGAGTTTACTACAGATAGAGCATGTACATCAGTTCTGCATTGGACATGGACCTGTATGTTGGGCAGAGATCGCCTGAGTAGATGGTATGCAACAGAGTACAGATTGAGTTACTTCAGTCTTGTTGCATGGGGCAACTGTTTGAGGCCAGTAATCCTCTTCTTGAGGTACTTCAGTTGTCTTTCCAGCTGCTGAAGGTGCCTAGTCAGATTCATTGCAAGTGTGTCGTGGTACTGTCTGATGGGTCTGATGACTGATGAGTAGAGGGAACCTCCTTTGACCTACGTGCAAAGACTTTGGCAATTTGTGGGGACACATAGCATGATTTTCTAACCACTTTGTGAATGTGTTTCTGAAAGCAGAGATGACTATCCACATGTGTCCATAGATCCCTTATTATTACCTCCATATTTAGGGTGTTGGCACCTATGTGGTATTTGTATGACTGTAGCTTTAGGCCATAATTTTGACACCACATATGTCTGACTGAGACCCTTTTTAAGGATGTCTCTGTTGTCCCAAACATCAATTATTACAACCTTTTTGCAGTCATCCACAAACTTTGCTAACCATAGCCCTCATGTGTTTGACTGTACTTCTAAAAAGTATACACCAGACAGGAGGGGTCCCAGGACTGAGCCATGGAGGACAGCAGTTGTTACCAGCTTACAGTCCAACAGGGAGACCACAATTCTTACCTTGTGGGATCTATCTGTGCCCCAGTTGGTAATCCATCAGATGACATACGTGTTTATGCACAGGTTGTTGATTTTGTGGATATGACATGTGTGTGGGATGCTGGAAAAGGGCTTTTCAAGGTCTATGTAGACCATGTGGAGCTCATTTCATTGATGTATGTCCTGGGTAACTGCCTTGAAAACTGTCTAGCAGGTTTAGGGACAATGATCTGCCCCTGACCAAACCAAAATGGGTAGGGTTCAGTGTTTGTAGGCTTCCAATAGCTCTGTTTATGAGTTCCATAATGATGGACTCCATGGCCTTGCACATCAGGCTTATTAGGCTTATAAGACAATAGTTCCCATGGTCTGTTGTGCACCACCAACACTTGTGTGGAGTGTGCCAAATGTTGCTGTAATCAGTTCAACAGTTTCATATCCAGTACAGAGGGTGAGTCTCAACAGACTGCTCAGGTGCAGGGTCGGTTTGTTTTGGAGTTCACATATGACACAGCCAGGGACACCATGTCATCCCATAGACGCCGTGTTTTTAGGTTTGGATAGAGCTGTTTAACCATTGTATATGTGATTTATGGGTTTTCACAATCTCCAGGTATGGTAATGGGCCCTTTTGTCAGTGAGATGGGGGTAAATATGTATGAACCTGTCTGATAAGATGTTGGCAATGTCAGTCATGTGCATGTATTCATTTACACTTTGCACTAACTCAGAACATATATGAGTTTACATTGATATTTATGACATAGCTAAAGAAAGCTTCATGGTTCTCTATGGAATCTTTGGCAATACTTTTGGCAGAGCTTGGCTTGGATAATGTTAGGAGTGCTCATTGTTTCTTGATGATACTGATCGGAGATTTATTGATCTTCTTTGGATTTTAACTTTCTTTGAACAACTTAAGTACTTGTATTACATAGTTTGATTATGACAGGGGTCCAACATATTATATGGGTCTGTTTTCATATCACTGTGTGCGCAAGGCAGGATTGGTGAATAGTGTGGCCCACTGCTGTACTCAGACATGGCCTGTGTGAGCATGCTCTGTATTGCCCTTCAGTATGTTGTTGACTAAAATTTGCTTCATTTGTTTCAGTATGTGAGCATGTTCAGTATGGACATATATACTACATATGTGTGTGAAAAATCAAGTTGGTTTTTACTTCAGGTCTCACCTTTGTGTTGTACATCGACAGGAAGCACGCTGTGCCTGGAGGGCTTCCATGAGTCAATTTGCATAGACTTATCCACATTTCTACATACAGGGGGGACAACTATTATTTGTACATTTCTACCGGGGGGGGCACACCTGATTGTTACTGTGGATGTACATAGGATGAGGGGTACACCTGACACTTGCCCACATTTGCTACACCTGCACTGCTATGTCAGGTACTCTATTTCAGTCTGTACTGTTGCCTATCGTACTGGCTTGAGGCATACCACTGTAGTATAGACCTTAGCTTCCAATTACATGCATATTAGTTTGTGACTTCATAGCCTACCCAACCCACATCACACTGCCTGGCCTGCTGTTATCTGTCTGCATTGGCCTGGAGGGAGGTTACCCATATGCCTCTTCAGAGGGCATGATATAGCATTTGTTTGTGTTTGCGTTTGTCTACAACTGTCATGCTGGCTGTGACTGCTAGGTATGTGACCCCCCCCCAATTGGTATGTGTGAGTGACTTAAGTTGTATCTGTGCCAGTATTGAGGGTGGTGCTGCAGGGCTGCCTATGTTGGATGCACATAGTATGCATGTTTGAAAACAGGTAGTGTCAAGTTAGGCATTCCTTTTACTGTATGTGCGAGTCAGAGAGAAGTGTTATTTCCATGGTTCCTACTGAGCCAGTGTATGTGCTATGCATTGCCTCTTTGCCAAGGCCAAGGCATATAGGGCATGCCTCCTTCTGCCTACTGGGGCAGGTTCAGGTTGTTCCTCCTCTGAGTCACGCTGTGCCTGTGCAGGCCTTGGCAATGGTCGGGGGCTGTTTGCCCTGCCCCATGCTGTTCCTGCTGCAGCTCTTTCCGCAGGATCATATTGTGTAGCATGGCACATACCATAACAATTTGGGTACATGTAGTTGGTGAGTACTGCAAGGCTCCACTGGATGTGTCCAGGCACTGGAACCATGACTTGAGCATCCCAAACACATGCTCTATTATGATTCATGTTTGTGCATTTGCCTCATTATGGAGTTCTTGTTCAGGTGTGTGTGCATTTCTGATGGGTGTCATCAGCCATGGCTCCAGTGCGTATCCAGCATTCCCTACTAGGTGACCATAGGGAATGTCCCCATTGGCAAATAACTGGTACAGCTGGGTCAGATTCCAAATGTGGGAATCATGATAGCTTCCAGGGCATCCAGCACACACATTCATTGTTATGCCCTGGGCATCGCACACGAACTGGCAGTTGATGGTGGGGAAGCCCTTGCAGTTGATGTAGACCCTACCCCGCTTACCAGGTGGTGCTTTGATGCATATGTGCATGCAGTCTATTGCACCCTCTACCTCAGGGTATTCTGCTATTTGGTGGAAAAGACGCATATTGTAGGCCAATGCCTCATGGGAATTGTGGAAGTATATGTGATCACTGACATGTGCTGACATGGCATTCAGGAACTGGTGGAGTACCCTGGATGCTGACACCTGTGAAATACCTATCATATCACCAGTTGGTCTTTGGAAGGTACCTGTAGATAGTATTCTTAGGCCAACACATACCTTGGTATCCACTGGGATGGGTTCCCCTCTGTTGGTTCTGTGTGTGAGGCGTGGCTGGCACAGCTCAACAATTTGCAGTAGGAGGTCCCTGTCTACCCTATAGTGTTCCACTATCTCCAGCTCATGTAGCCCCTGGTAGTTTACCCTGGATCTGTATACTCTTCTCCGTCTCCTCACTGTGGGTTGCTCAGCAGCATTCACAACATCACCACCCTCAGCACCTTGCACATGTTGGTTTATGATAACAAGAGCAGCCCCTAACATTTTGTCTGACTTAAGCTTTTTAAGCTTTCCCTCTTTGTATACTGCAGTGTTGCAGAGTTCTTGAGAAAAAAACAAGGGGGAATAGTGCTTGCAGAGTTTAAAGTGCTGGGCTAGGCTGGGCTAGTCTGCTGCCTGTGTAATTGGCTGATTCTGATATATTTCACTAGGCAGCTCTGCTAGTTCTCCTTGGTTAACTTCCTACTACTTCTTTTCCTTCCTTTTACCTTTCTGTTTCTGCCCAGGGCAGAACTGGGCACACGCTGTGTGCATGTTTGCAAGGAGTTTCCTATCTTTTAACAGTGTGCACCTTGGGTTTCAGGTTTTCAAACAGGACAACTGTAGACACGTCTCTTTGCAATCCTGAGCAACTCAGGGCAAACGAGCCACTGTGCTCCAATTAGCATACAGCCTGTCTGACACACCTCCTCATGATGTCACCTATATTCTAGTCTTCTAAACACCTATTCCTAATCTTACACTCTTAGGACATGGCACACATGCTGGGAAAAATTGGATTCACTATCCTTATCCTCATTTGCATAGGATTGCCTAGTAATGCATGGTTATATCTCTCACACTGAGCTTCCTCCCCTTAGCAACCACTAGTCAGTAGCTATGTTGTCTTCAGCCTGCCATTCACCTGCATGGCAGAATAAGCTTTTTAGTGAAAATGCCTATTTTTGGCTTTTGTTAAATGATTTTCTTGTTTTTTAAAGCGCCGCACGTTTGCGCGGTGCTGCATTATGCTTAATCATCGAAGATCGGGGAAAAAATAAAGTTAAATTTTTATGTTTTTAAACATTTTGCAATGCCAGTGGCCTTATATTTGGCCATTGGCATGCTTCTTCAACTGTCTGCATCCTTTATTTGGAGCGGTCATAGCTCCGTTTAGCTATTTGCAGAAATGTACTCCGTTACCAACTGAGTGCATTTCTGCAGGTAACACTAATCTTCCACGGACAGTTTGTGTTTGCTGGATCGCAAATTTACCTCATTTGCATGGCTTTCACCAGCAAATGAGGTAATTTGCATACCATGACACTGTCCATGCAAGACTAGCTTTAGCAGCTCTCGGGCTGTTCCTGGATCGCATGGCAGACATATTGCCGGCGTGAGCTCCTACACTCATCCTGCTCTCCATGCAAACTTTTATGAATCCAGGGGATTATCACAGTTCAAGTTAGTATTAAAGCTAACAGGATCATTTAGTGACATATTTTGGCAGTTACACTGAGTAACAAGAAATCATTCAGTGGATTAGTGCCTCAGAGATACAATAGCTTAATATACTGTGTAATACATAAAACATGTGTAATACATACTAATATAACTGTGTGTACCAACTCTGGGATTGCACTACAGTGGGGAGATGGGCATGTGCGTTTTGCTTGCTTTGCAGTGCTCTGCATTCGGTGAGGTGTGGTTCAGTGAGTGAGTTTTCGGTGATTTGAGCTTTCAGCGATTTGGTGTGGATGGCTTGAAATTCACTGAGGTGTATTTTCGGTGGGTGAAGGTGGATCCATATGTATGTGTTTACATTTTATATATATATATATATATATATATATATGCTCTTAAATGCATATTTGCTTGAATGTATATATGGAAACATAAATGTATATGCTCTTAGATGTATATTTGCTTGAATGTATATATATAATCTTAAACATTGTGATGTCTGTTTTGTAAACTTTTCTTCTCTCCGTAAACTAATTGAGTCTTTTGCCCCAGGACTCCACTGAAAACAGACACTTGTCCAATCTGACTATTCTAGCAAACAAATGTTAAATAAATAAATAAATATGCAATGGAGTATATGCCTGTTTGGTACTGTAAATTGTTATGATTAATGTTGTTATACTTATAATCACATAGAATCAGTAAGCAAATTGAGATATATTGAAAGTGGAGAGTAGGGGAGAGAGGGTTAGGATGGGTGTAAGTAAGGTATTCAGAAAGCATAGAGATATATGGAAAGTGGAGAATTGAAAAGAGAGGGTGAGGAGGGGAGAAATGGGTCCAGCCTGGTGAGGAGCAGGAGCATAACTAGTTGTCATTTAGGTGGGACTTTAGCAGTTTTTTGAAGTGTGTTAGGTTTGCTGTATTTAGTGTGTTCTGGGGGTTAGAGTTTCATGCTTTAGTTACATAGTTAAAATATAGTGAGTCTTCAAAGCTGTTGTTGGATTTTTCAACTTTGAGTAGTCATTTTTTTGAGGATCATAGTGTCCTGCTATTGAGGTGGATTTCTACTAGGTCCTGTAGCGATGGGCATTTGTCGGGTAGGTAAACTATGAAATGGGCTAGTTTAGAGTTTGGTTTAGAGTTAGAAGGTTGGGTGGCTCTAGCCATTTGAATTGTTTCAGAGCAAGACAATGATGGTTTCTGTGGGGCAGGTCTGGCTATCTTATGGTAGTTTAAGTTTGCTTAGGTGTGATTTTTTTGAGGTTAGTAAATACGGGGGAGGCATAGAGTAAAGTGGATAGTAAGTGGGTCCTGTCAATAGCTTGTCTGGAAGAGTTTGTTAGGAAAGATGTTATTCTGCAACGGGAACCTAATTTAATGTGGGCCTTTTTGATGTCATGAGGTATATGTTGGTCAGATGTTAATGTATCATTTAGAATGATACCTAGTAGCTTAATTTCTAACCTAAGTTTAATTAGAGAGTGATTGTAAACTCATGGTTCAGGGAGTTTGTTGTGTGGCATTGGTTAGGGAACTGCATTAGTTTGGTTTTGTTGGGATTAAGGATGAGCTGGGACTTGTCTAAATTTTTTGGATAAATGTGGCTGATGCCCATGAGAAAAGGTTTTCTGTTGTGGAGGGGCTATTTGTTGGCATGTATACAGCTAGTAAGACGATACGTTTGCTGTTATTGACTTTTAGATGTGATGCTAAGAGTTCTGTGTTATCAATATCTGGGACATTTACCTGCAATTTGTTTTTTCAAATTAAGAGTGTCTTTAATAGAATTGCTGCTTCTCCACCTCGTGTTGTTGGGCTGTCTTGTCTGACAATATTGTAGCCAGGGGGAATGATTTCATTATTGTTTATGTGGAGTTTAAGCCAGGTTTATGATAGTACGGCAATGTCAGGAGTGTATAGTGATAGGCAATGTCAGGAGTGTATAGTGATAGGGTGGTGTAGAGCTCATGTATTTTGTTTAAGCAACTTCTGAGGTTTATATTTATGAGGAGGATAACAGATCTATTTTTGCATATATTGCATAGTAGAGGTGAGGTTTGATTTACTGCTGGTTTGGCTGAATTGTTTCTGAAGGTGTTTTTTTTTTGGGTTAATGTAGGATCAAGGTTGGGGTGTGTGTCTCCACATAAATGAAGATTATTTTTTTTTACTTGTACTTGGGGGGAAATCTTTGGGGGCTATAGGTGGTTGTTTTAGTGGTAGTAATGAGAGGTTAGCATAGTGGACATATCTATATGGGAATAGTTCAATACTTGTGGAGATGTAGAAGTAGGGTACTATGTCAAAGTGTGAGAGGTCAGATAGAGGTGGTTTTGTTAAAGGGTATGTGGGGGATTTTAAGTAGATTATGGGAGGGTTGTTAGGTGTTGCTAGGAAGAGAGTAGTTCATAGTAATGGGATGAATAGCATGTGTAAGAGACATGTTTGCATATTGGGTTTTAGGATGGGGTTAGTGGAGAAGGGAGTGGTGGTATGAGTAGTGAGGTGATGAAAAAAGGATGTAGTTGATGCTTTGAGAAGCTAGGGAAGGAATAGATAGGGATTGGGATGATAAGGAGCTGATTAGATAGTGACTTGTGATGTGGAGGAAAGTGATAGGCTGAGGATGTGTGCTTGGCATTTGTGGCCGAGGCTGGGTAATTTCTTGAACATCACTTGCCTATAAAGACAATTAGTAACTATTCCAGGGGCATCCAGATGTGCCTGTTGAGCTAGTCTGTCAGGCACTCAAATACTGCTGGAGTGTGAAGCATGGATGAGAATCTCTTAGTCTTCATGGCTCACTTTCTGACTCAAATGGAGTTTTGCAAAGGGGACTAAGAGTGATCAATTCCCTCATTGTTTATTTACAATTCTGCTGACATATAAATTCAGTTCTGCAGACAGTGAAGTGAAAAGAGGCCCTTTTCCCTTCTCAAGGATATTGAGGTGAATTATTGGCACCTGTTTTGATTAGATAACTTGTGCATGTAGCTAAGTGAAACCAGAACCCATGGGGAAGGCATCTGTTTGCCAGTGTATATTTGTGTGGTGTAGGATTTCTGTCTTTCTTCCTTCCTTTTTCTTACTTTCTTACCTAAACGTGTTGATTGGGAAGGTAGCTAGTGGACAAACCATTTTCAGCCGTGGCCCACCCCAATTTCACATTCACAGGTTTCAACAAATAGTTGCATTTCCTTGTTATTTGTACAATTTAAAATCCCCTGGGATTTTGTCCTTTTTGTGATACCCCCCCTCCACACTAGTTGGTTTTCCTGTTATATGTACTCTTATGCACAACCTCCTCCTTCATTTTTACAAATCCAAGTTTCGACATATGTGGACACCATCTCAGTGCAGCTGCAAATATCATATGGCTACTTATCTATGTGCAGTACTTGGTGTGATCCTACCAAAAGAAGTGGTTAATATGGGTAGCTACTTGATACTGCTTTGAGTTGAGATATAGCCGTATGATGTCATGTTTTCTGTTATCTGGAGATCACATTTTGTAGTAGACTGCTAATCTACAGATTGTGTCTTATGTTTCTTTGTATGTATGTTACTGTACTGATGTGTCTTCTTGCACAATTTCATTATGCGGGTAAGTCCACTTTCAGAGTTGCTTCATGTCTAATGTATTTACCCTAATGCACAGCTAGTTGCCTATAAGCACTACATGTATTCATTTGAACATTTCAAATCGTCCCATGTTGCAATGTTGTACTACTTAAAACAGCAAGGTAGACATGCGGTATATCTTTAAGAGTCCTGCCCAAAGTGTCAACTGCTCAAACAAAGACATTGCAAATCACTACAGTCAATCAGTAGGAGGAACTTACAGTGCAAGTGAAGCAGAATCAGATATTTTCTGTTAATGAAAACTTTGGAATTGGTTATCAACACTAAAATGCAAGGAATGGAAATCCAACATAAATTTGCTTTGCAGTAAAATCATATTCTTCAAGAGAAATTTCAGGATTACCAAAATGACTCCAAATATTATAATATCTGAATTTATAGGCTGTCACTATAAGTTAAGGGGGAAGGACTGAGTGTTGTTCTTCTTACATGGTCATCACAGACTTTGACATTTCCAAAAGGGACTATAATTTAGCATTGAAATTGTTCACCCATAAATGGTTTCAAAACTACAGTCTTCATCCCACAAAAAACATGCTTTAACAGTTGTGAAATTCTGTCATAGTAAAACAAACAACTTACAGTGCAGACTGCTTTAATATAAGTGCCAATAAAAAAAGAACTAATAATAATTAGATGTGGTAATGAATGTTCACCAGACCATGTTGCCACAAGAAGATAATGTTGGCCAGATAAGAGTTGTAAATGGTCAGAATCTTAAAGCATCCATTGCACTTTCAGTTATAATTAGAATTAAGTGTTCCTCAACATGATGCATTTCCAGCTTGCTGAAATAAGTAATGATCATTTAGAAGAACCTAATGTTCTTAAAACTCTGAAGAGGAGGACTGGCAAGCATCCAAGTATCTAAGACCTTATAATAATTATACCCAGTGGAAGATTTCTGGAATCAAAATAAATGTTAAGCACTGCAACAGCATTAGCTTCTAACACCTACCTATGATGACATTTATAAGTAACAGTGCAGTGAAGCTATCCTTAGACAATACCTTTGATTTTCTTTTTGGTGTCTAATTTGCACTTGTTGATGGCCTCCCTTTTTGTGTGGTCTTTTATTCAGTTTGGATAAACTGCAGCCGAAACATATTGCCCTAATCAAGCCTTATAATTAGTAATTACATATGCACATCTAAAGGTCATGACACTTAGGACAGGGATGTTGTAAATTACAACCAAAATTTACCAATGAAATGCTTTCATTATTATCTCCCATTATGGTAAAATCAGCAACACGTTATCAGCATTTGCTCTTTTTCCTACTGCTGGGAAGAGACGTTGCTGAAACCCTTAAGAGCCATCACTTATTACTGAGCATTTGGCTTGCACTGAACATGTTTACATGTTAATGCCATGTTTAATTTGGAAAACAAGATGTGTTTTAGTCAGTAATACTGCTGTCCCAGTCCACTTCAATAAACACATCACACCGAATGACCTTTGACAACCTTTATTAAACTTCCATAACATAACTTTGATAACCAGTATTTATTAATTAAAGATGAACATAGTATTGTTAATTTAATCACATCATAAACATCCATGTAATGTTACTCAAGAAAGTGCGACTTTATTCATCCTGACCCCTCACTTTACTTATGAAGCACCATCCAACAACTCACTTCATATCTCATTTATTGAATTACACATCCAACCAAAGTCAGAACAGTGTGACCTTACTCATCCTGACCCAGAAAGCAATGTCCACACCTCTACTCACTTACTTTACTTATGAAGCAGCGTCCAACAACTCACTTCATATAACATTTATTGAATTACGCCTCCAACCAAATAAACAGCACCCTTACCTCCATTTGTTATTTATCAAGCAGCCTCCAACTGCTCATTTTCCTCTCCCCACTCATTGAAATGAACATCCAAACACCAGAGGGAGAACAGAAGAGGGCAAGCCTGTCCCATTTCTCCACCCTACACAAATTAACAAAATACCCCACAATCCCCACCAATCCATCAAAAAGAGGGAGGGAGGGTGTGTAGCAAGTCCATGCCAAAATGTGATTCCTTAATCAGCTACACTAGTCTAAACCCCTTAAACACCTGCCTACCCCTACCTCATTTCCTCCCAATCATCCCTCCTTTCATTTAACCCTTTCAACCCGCCACCCTCTTAAATCATACTAATATAGTTATCTAACTCCTTTCTGAAGTTGTTCCTGGACAAATTGGTTTGCAGCCAAACCTCATTTGTCCTGGTCCGCTTCAATAAACACATCACACCAAATGACATTTGATGACCTTTATTAAACTTCCATAACATAACTTTGATAAGCAGTATTTATTAATTACAGATGAACATAGTATTGTTGATTTAATCACAGCATAAACATCCATGTAATGTTACTCAGGACAGTATGACCTTATTCATCCTGACCCCTCACTTTACTTATGAAGCACCGTCCAACAACTCACTTCATATCTCATTTATTGAATTATGCATCCAACCAATTAAGTCAGGACAGTGTGACTTTACTCATTCTGATCCAGTAAGCAGTGTCCACACTTCTACGCACTTATTTTACTTATGAAGCAGCGTCCGACAACTCACTTCATATAAAATTTAT
This sequence comes from Protopterus annectens, assembly GCF_019279795.1. Classification (NCBI taxonomy): domain Eukaryota; kingdom Metazoa; phylum Chordata; order Ceratodontiformes; family Protopteridae; genus Protopterus; species Protopterus annectens. The sequence goes on along the minus strand of NC_056733.1, from coordinate 1,357,950,201 downwards.
TGAATTAAGCCTCTAACCAAATAAACAGTGTCCTTACCTCCATTTGTTATTTATCAAGCAGCCTCCAACTGCTCATTTTCCTCTCCCCACTCATTGAAATGAACATCAAAACACCAGACAGGGAACAGAAGAGGACAAGTCTGTCCCTCTTCTCCACCCACCAGCCTGACCAGGCTGTTCCTCCTCCCTCATACTGAAATTTGTCAAACCTAACCACCCATAAAAGAAAGACTAAGCCAAACACCATTTGGTGTTCCAAATCCACACTAAACCAAACAGGATCCCTATCATCAACCCAACACCCTGTCATATAAATACCCAAAACCACCAGTTGACTAAATGGTTAAAATAATGCAATGATCCCTCTCCAATACTATAATACTCATAATTTTGTATAACTTCTGTACCTTAATTAACTCTCCTGTACCCTACCAGTAATATCCTACTGAGTCCCAGAGCCTTACATGCCAAAGTCAACTCCAAAACATTACCCAATGCCATGTGAAACCATACCAGGGCACTTACCACTGTCCTGCCTAGCTGTAATTTATTTCCCACCCAATATGTAATAACAAAAATTGAAATTTCCTTCCAAAGGTCCCACTATGCAATATAAGCAAAAATATAATAACCCACCCCAACAGAACCATTACCTTCGAGGGGCGGAGCCTAGATGACAAACTGATAACAGCTTTTTTCTTGAGCTCCACATCAGTTACTAAGAAAAAGGAAAATTATTATTTAAAATTTTATTATTTGCTCTTTAAAGTTGTACAACTTGTTTTAGAACATGTAATCTACTAGATCTTCAACATTGGAGCATTTTCTTAAAGAATTTCTTGTCAAAATTGATGATTATTTATCTGAACAGAGATGAGCAACTCAAAATCCTTACATTCTGACTCCTCACTAAAAAAGAAATCCAGTCTATATCTACCACTCTCCAGGAATTATCCTTAAAGATGAACAGATTTACTGACAACCTTGAAAACTTAAAGCTAAACTGTCAACAACAAACTGATGTATTTAAAGAGATCCTTCAACAACAACAATCTAAAATCCTGGACATCGAAACTTCACTGAGTGATATAGATGGAAGACTTAAGGAAGATGAAACCCACTTTAAATTCATGCTGCAAAAAAATAACTGGCTGATAAACAAAATAGATGATGCTGAAAACAGAGAAAGGAGAACAAATATTAGAATCTTTGGTCTCCCTGAAAAAACAGAAGGAGAAGATATCACCTCTTTTATAAATTCCTGGCTACCTGATTTTTTAGACTTAAAAGAAGGTTTGTCCTATGGGATTGAAAGAGCACACAGAGCCATTGGGAAATCTATTCCTTCTTCTCATAATGCTTCCCCAAGATCCATAGTCGTGAAGTTCCTATCCTTCTTAGACAAAGAACTTATAGTCAAAACAGCTTGGAGAAATAGTCCCTTATCATTCAAAGGAAACCAAATAAGGTTTGATAATTACTCCACGAGAGTCTTGAAAATGAAGAAAAACTCTTGGCCACTGGTAAGACTGTTAAAGCAAAATAAAATCAAAGCACAACTTGCCTACCCAGCTAAAATCAAAATCTTTCATCAGAATGAAATGAGATCTTTCAATAATGTTGAAGAAGCTGTCTCTTTCATCCAAAAGAACAACATCATTAAAATCCCAGAAGGTATGGACTGGTCACCATCAACAACTCTTAAAAGATCATCTGAGAAAAATAATTGGATGGATGTAAAAAAGAAGAAGTTAAAGACTGCACTTTCTAGTTCTTTTAAAGACCAAACTAAATCATAAAATGTCTATGAACATCTAAAGTATGTATCACTACTTTATTTGTCTGTGAATACTCCCTCGTTTATCTTATTAGTGATATACATAACTTAAAATTAATATTATTTCTCTCTTAATCAGATATAATAGCTAAGAATGTTTACTATATATAGTCAGTGAGGTTCTGCACACACGCTTATCTCCTCTCCTAGACTTTAATTCCTTTCAACAAAGTTAAAAAGTTTTTTGTTTATTTATGAATCTGAAATGTTTATGGTCAGAACATAGTTCTGTGTATATCTGACAAAATGTGTGTTTACTTGGGTCCGTTCAGCAAATTTTATTATAATATGTGACTTACACTTGGTACAGACTTCTCTCCCCTTGTAAACATTTTATTTGTGAGCTTAACGTTTTAGCATTCTAAGCTGACAGTTTACTGATACCCTTCACGGAATAATAGTCTTGAGCATTACTTTTGAAAAGAGAAGCAGTTTCTTTCCCTTTAAATATACCCACAATTGTTTAATCTGCTAGGCTTCACTTGATAGGGGTAAAGCATGCTTAGTGAGTTTCCTTTTTTTTTTTTTTTTTTTTTTTTTTTTGTTGTTTCGTGGGACTGGCATGTAGTCTACATTGGTTTGCTTGCTTTGTTGATTTAACAGGGAACAGTTTTTTGGACGATACATGACCTATTTGATAGATGATTTATTTTTGAAATTGCGGTGGGCTGGAGGTAATGCTAGACGGCATCTGAGTTAAACATTTGTATAGTACTTGGTCTCCATAGAAACTTGGGCAGTCCTATGCTAATTAACAACGACCTCATTGCATGATTATCAGAAACTCTTCAAACATCCGAAAGGATAGATAATTCAAATAAACAGTTTTGGTTTCCCATATCACCACCACTTGTAATCACACACACTAATACTCTGTTTCTTTGCCCATAATTGTTGTATTGTTCAGTTAATTGGAACATCCGAGCACATAGAATCTATAGAATAGAATCTATCAATGAAGTTTGATTTCCTACAATCACCACCACTTGTAAATATACACATTAATGCCCATAATTGTAATGCTGTTCAGTTATTGGGGAACAGTAGCATGAATTGAAAAGTTACTTTATAGGGAAGCATCATTTAAAATTGACTTTGTAGAGAGAGGGACTATCTGTGAATTGGAAAGTTTCTTTATAGGGAAGCATCATTTAAAAATTGACTTTGTAGAGAGAGGGACTATTTGTTTGAGTTATCTTTGCAGACTGGCTGGCACATACAGAGTGCTTCTCTTTGTAAAAAAACAGTTTATTTTCCTTCAAATATGCCTGCAATTGCTTAATTCACTAAGCTTCATCCCATATGAGTGAAGCATGTTTGAATGTGGACTGAGTAGTGTGGCATGTTTCCTTTTAGACCTGCATGTTGGTCTGCGTTGGTTTGCCTACTCTGTTATAACAGAGAATAGTATATTAGATAATGCATAATTGTAGTGTTGTAGTGTTTTTAGTTATTAGAAACAGTAGAGTGATATGGGAAATTATTCTACAGGGAAGCACCATTTAAAAAGCACTTCATAATAAGGGAAATTAACTAATTAAGTTAATTCTGCAGTCCGGTTTGGACTTATTGACATAATTTGTAGCTAACTCTTTATTTTATAGTACACAATGACTTTTATACTAATGTTAAGCTGAAGAGGCATATAGGAAAATAAATTGATTCAGTTGACTTAAACTGTACACTTTTCAGAGAAAGGCTTCCCTGATAGTGAGTAAGCAAGTGAGATTTAGAAAGTACAATGGAATGTTACCTTGATTTATAATATTATTAAATCTTGAAAGACTGAAAAACTGCAACTAGCTATGCATCTAATTTATCAGCATTAATGAAATTATGACTATTTAAAGTTTTTCATATTAGAGAGGTTTATGATTACTCTCCCTACATGATTCTTTATATATTGACATTACCTCTTCTCAGCTATTAACATATATTGACTAATAAGATGCTTATTAGACTATTAGTCAATTGGATTATACTAACATCATTTTACTTTTATTATAAAAATGGAGTGAACTACAAGGTTTTTTGCAAATAGTCACAGTTTTGATTTACAGTATCTCAAGCATAAAGTTGCCTTGAAAAAATTTCTCTTTTCATTGTCAGTCATGTAACTAATATTTGCTTTGTGAAGTATGCAATATATTTAAGTGACTCTTAAATCATCAGTATGTTCAAACTTATTACTGTCACTATAAATTGTCTTTTAAGTGCTGATCTAATGTTTTACTGATTTATTCTAACTGATGCAAACATTGTTTATTTATTTATTAATTCTAATAAAAGTGCTTACATAATCAATTGTTTATTTGAATACCTCTCTTTTGATAAACCTTTTCATACAAATCCACTGTAAAGCTATTAATTATTTGTCTCTGTAAAGATTCATACAGTAATGAGCATGTGTCATTTTTTTCAATCAAACAATGCTATTCATTTTTGAAGTCTAAATTGCACTGATTATCATAAAAAAGTATATGCTGTATCAATATATTGTTGTTCTCTCATGCCAATTAACTTATAGAACTCCCATAGAATACATATTCTGGAACCTCAAGTTGGGTATTTTGTTAAAATCTTTGGAATGATGGTTAATCTGACCGAATACCTTTGTTCTGTCAGATTAGGAATGGTTTTCATTCCATGTCAGTTAAAGGATTTACTGAAGTTTACTCACTTTTTAAAAATGTTTTCCTTTTTCAGGCCTCAATCTAATTTAAAATTATATTTTTTAATGGGAATTAGCAATATGTCATCAAAATATAACCTTTTCAAGAAGGCTGCACAAGATTTAAAAAATACAAATGTTGGCTACTATATCATTCTAACATTCCTAACCATTGAGTAAATAAGATGGACTTGACCTTTCTTTCTCTAAATTTTAATGGCTTAAATAACCCAAGGAAAAGATCTAATTTACTAAAATACTTGAAATTAAATAAAGCACAAGTAGTTTTTTTTTACAAGAAACTCACTTCAAAATAAATTATAGCGTTATTTGGAATCCAAATGAATACTTAAAACTATCCAATTCTTCAACACCAAAAAAACTAGAGGAGTATTAACACTGTGGAAGAAAAACATTATCTCTCCTCAAATGATTTACAATTATGAAGATAAGAAGGGTATTTTTTCAATTATAGTAATAACATTTAGTAACATAATTTAAACATTAGTTAATGTGTATTGCTTTCCTAGAATTGGAGTAAAAACAATAAAAAAAAAACTAGAACTTATCATTAAAAATACTAAGGATAGTCTGATCCTAGTAGGAGACTTTAACCATTTACTTAATGATTCAGAGACCTCTAATAAAATACCTTTTTGTATTACCTCTATAGGGAAAAATCTTAAAAAATAGATAGATAACTTACAGCTATATGATTTATTTTATCTCAAAAATGATAACTCACTAGAATTCTCTCACTGTGATTTTAGATATAAGACTAAAATTTATAAAAATTTTTATATCCCAAAATTTAAAAACAAAAATATCATACTTTACAATAACCCTGTGCCCTATATCTGACCATAATGCACTAATTTTTAATCTTCAAATGGATTTTAAGAAATTGTCTTTCACTAAAGTAATTCCAGCCTATATTACTAAATTAAAATAGTTTAAAACTTGGTTAGACTCAGAAATAAAATATTTCCTAGATACAAACCTAACCAGTAAGGTAAATGTAGTAATCATCTGGGATTCCTTGAAAGCATATTTATATGGCAAAACTATTACATGGTTTAATTATAAAACAAAGGAATGGGAGTCTGAATTATCTAACAAACAAAAACAAATTGCATTAATTAACAATGATAATACAAGAATTTTCTCAAATAAGAAAAAGGAAATTGAATCTTTAAATAAAACAATATAATGACATCCTAACTCACAAAACTAATTTGGCATAGAAAAGTTAAAACTAAATTCTTTCTCTGTGTCTCCAAAATATATGCACAACCTAGCAATGAGAGTAAAAAGACACTCCACTGAAAATAATATTGTGAGTGTGATTCATGAAGAGAGGAATAATAAAAAAGTTTCTGATATAAGTGATATTTTAGATGCCTTTAAATATCACTTCTCAGAACAGTACAAAAATAAAGATTTTCAACATTGAATTTAAGAACATGGCTTGGACTTTTCCAAATTAAAAAAGTACCAGAAAATTATAGTATTCAGAAACAAATTTCCCTAAAGGAAATTAATGAAAAAATTAAAGAAAGCAAAAGTAACAAAGCACCAGTCATAGACAGCATTACTAATGAAATATGTAAGCTTCTACCATCCTCTGCTATATCAGTTTTACACAAGGTACTGAATAAATCATACTTACAAGGTATAATTCCACCTTCATGGAGGTATTCATTAATTACCCCTATACTAAAAGAAAATAAAGATTCTTATCTGTGTAGTTCATATAAACCAATTTCTCTGATTAATAATGATTATAAATTTTTAATGTCTATTTTAGTTAATAGATTTTAAAAAAAATCACTAACACATCTCATCACTGAAGATCAATTGGGCTTTATCTATAATATACATACTCAAGACAACATTCAAAGAACCCTAACCACTATAGATATCTTAAATAGAGATAATCAAGATGCTCTTATAATCACTCCAGATATTGAAAAAGCCTTGGACTCATTAAATTGGAATTTTCTTTTTAAAATTCTTGAATCATATAAGTTCTCTATCCAATTCATTACTTTTATAAAAAATATTTATAATAATAATTTAGCCCATATAAAATTAGGACCATATATGTCTGAATCTATTGAAATTACTAAAAGTACCAAACAAGGATGCCCAATGTCCTCAATTTTATTTGCATTAGCAATAGAACCTCTTTCTTTAGCAATCCATTTTAATCCCAAAATTAAATGCATTAATATATATATAATCAATTTGACTCCAAGATAATGTTATTTGCAGATGATATCTTACTTATTTTAATAAACTCAGAAAAATCATTACAAGAGTTAGACTTACTACTTAAAAATTTTGCTGTATCTCAGGATTAAAAATTAGCAGTTCTAACTCTAACCACATACTATTAAATAAAAAAATGCAATGATAACACTAAATCGACTATAAATGAAATCATTGGGGAACAGGTCTCTTCTTTAAAACACTTAGGGATTGTAATATGTAAAATATTGATTTAACTTTAAATATGAATGATAACAGTATTGTGAACGTATTAAAAATGAATAAATTACATTTAAATTTTGAAGACAGGCTATAATGAATTAAAATGATTCTGATTCAAAAATAAATAATTTTTTTTATCTATCCCTATATTACCCAGTAAAAGTATCTTAAGAGAAATAAATAAAATTCTTTGAAAATTTTTATGGCATCCAAAAAAAAAAAATAGAATAGCTTTATCAAATCATATTAGACCCTGGGAGTTTGCAGGAATCAATTTTCCAGATTTAGAATCCTATATTAAAGCTTCTAACCTTAGAACAATCTTAAATTGATCTAAAATTTTCTTCAGCTTGTAAATCCCTACACGCTACTATTATCCTAAATGAAAATAAATTAATAAAAAATTTACAACTAAATGAACTGTTTACAATATCATATTATTAAACCCACAAATCTAAATTATATAAACTATATTTACAATACTTTTAGAAGTTTTGTCAACAACAATATTGATACTAACCCATGGACACAGTTGCTATTTTCCTTTAAAATTACAAAAAAAACTTTAATAATATCAGCACAGATACTCTTAGTAATTGGGAAATGAAAAATTTTACATGCTGGTATCATTACACAACCCTGGATGCACAAAATTTAATTAAAACATTTAATTTATCAAAATCAGATTGGTTAGCTCTCAACAGCTTACTTTCATTTACTCAAGATCTATGCAAAACAATAGAAAATTCTTCCTTTAAATCATTGCCCAAATTTATATTTCTTACACATTAAATACTATATGAAGAATTTAATTGGAAGAATTTAATTTCAAAACTTTATAAAATCATTATTAACTTTAAAATATTCCTAAGCAGAAATTTTGGAATTTTATTACTAAAGATTATACATTGTCCCTAACCTCTGAGAATAAAAGAAATCTTTTACATTCCATTAAATTAACCTCTAATTTACAAGTTTGGAGGATTTTTTCCTGGAAATTCTTGCATAGAGCTTTCTATACCCCTAGTAAAATTGCTAAATGTAATCTTTCTAAGGAGGTAACATGCTGGAGATGCTCTCTAAAATGCAATGCCAATTGGTCTCATATTTATTTATGAATGTTCTCTCATTTAGAAATTTTGGAAATATATTGGTAATTTCCTTCAAGCTATCTTTACTGATTCCTTTATATTATCAAAATCTGTAAATTTTCTGAATGTAAATGAATCTATTACAATGAATAACAAAAATAAATATATGCATTACAAGAAGATGGAAATCATCCTCCATTCCAAACTTTGAAGACTTCATGATTTTATTGGATGAAGAAGCATCAACAGAAATAAAAGCTAAAGAACTAAGAATTTTTCCCAGAAAATGGACTAATGATCCGTGGGAGAAAGTTCTATCTCTTATGACAATGAATCCAGATATACTTTCATCTACTTAATCAAATTGGAAGCAAGAAATGTTGGATATTGTATAACCTTCTTTATAATGTTTATATTATTGTGCTATTCCCTTCTCTTTTGCTTGAGACCTTTGTAAATTTTGTACATAGTTTATCATAATTTGTAAACTTATTTTTTTTCTCTATTGTTGGAAAATTAAATAAAAAAGTTTGAGCAAAAAAAAAAAAAAACATTACCTTTAATTCCATTTCCTTAGACCACTGAGTGCTACACACTCTGCACTCCCCTGTCTGGGACATCATTGCGCACTGCTCTAGTGAATGGAACCTCTACAGTAAGAACCTCCATCAGCTCTTGAGCCTGCTTTCTTCAGTTCACGGACCAGTGCCCATGCTACCCTTCTCACCTTTAACATCTGCTTCCTTCAGACCACTGACTGCTGCTATTCTGCGCTTCCCACACCTGTAAAAAAGAAGAAAATGTAAATTCAGTACACACATACCAAAACTTCTTACTTATAGAACTCCCACTGAAACACTATTTCCTTTTTATCTGTTGAAGCAATTTACCTATTTCTGAATTACACTAAGAAATCCAACTTAATGGTGTAGTGTAAATCTCAATAAGTGTACTGCTGCACAATTGTACTGCCATGGTCCTAAGTATATTAGTAGACCACCATCTTAACATATGGTCTACATTAAATATGCTGCCAAATAGGCAAAAGGATCTGCTCCAGTAACAATAATGTATTTATTAGTGCACTTATTATCTACTAACGATGAGCAACGTATTAGTGTTCTGACTTGGGTACTTGTGTTTAATACCAGAAATACTTTAAATTATGAAATTATAATTTTCATTGTCCCTCAACTAATGTTTTGCCAACCTGGACTAGATCAATTATTTTTCCCTCTGAAAACTGTAATCCACCTCCCATGCAGACTTCTGTATCCTCCACCATTTGCATCATACTTCTGGATGCACACCACCTCTAAACCTTCCCATGGCATCACCTGTACAAATTGAGCACCTCCATAACCTATCCATACCCCTCAAGTGTTCTTTTATGCTCCTCATCTGTGCCATAAAGTTCATGTTAGTCGACGTTCCATATTTAAAAGTCTGTCACACATTTGTCAATTTACTGATCTCGATAGTGAATAGTACTGAATCATATTATGCACTTAAATGGCCCATGAAAGAATTATAAATAGAAAACTCTTCAATACCAGCTATTTTACAGTGGTAGTATTCTTTAGGTTCTCAGTCTTAAATTGAATTTTAAGAGTCATAAAAGTTAAAATCTCAGCAACCTCTCAAATTACACACATACTATCAGCAATATTTAATCATTTGGGTGATAGCTTTCATATTAGGGTACAAGTTCCATCTGTGTTACTTGGTTGTTGAGATATGTAGAAAATGTGAAACTTGTATCTATATAAAATATCATCTTAAGACAGTTTATATGCATTTACCCCCATTAAACGGATCACATTTTAATGCAGTTGAGTTTACTACTGTGCAAGTTTAAGCTGAAATCTCTCTAAAACCTTGTTCATAGCATGGTTTTGGAAATATTAATGCAAATACGAACAAGCAATATCCGACACCTAGGTACGTCAGTAGGAGTCAGCTTCAGATGCACCCCAGTCTGGGGACTCCATAGCAACGTCGAGCTAGAAAAAGTAGCAGCAGAAGTGATTGTGAGTCATACCTCTTACAGCAAAACATCTGGACAATTCAACAAAGTTTAAGGGTGTGCACACTTATGCAACCAGCTTATCATACCTTTTTTATTGTTTTGCATTGCTTCCCCTAACAGATTTGTTTTTTAATTGAATTGTACAGGCTATAGGTTACATTAAAGGTGGGAAAAGTTTTGAATTATTTATTTTTGTGTCATTTTTTTTTGTTTTTTTTTTATATCACAAAAACCTGGCAATTTAACAGGGGTGTGTATGCTTTTTATATCCACTGTGCATAGGAATAAAGGACATTTTATTTTTCTTACATGTGATTATCACCTGTAGTCCAAGAGCATCCAAGTCCAGTTTCTGCATACAGTTTTAGTGTTTAAGACAAATCATAAAGTATCTTAGTCAGTGTAAGGAGCCAGATGGTTACCAGAATTCCTTGAATATGAGGAGAAAGAAAGATAATAGCTTTGCAACAAAAAAAAGTCTCTCCCAGTCACACTTCTACCTATCTATATATCAATATCTATATATCTATATATATATATATACATACATATATATATATATATATATATATATATATATATATATATATATATATATATATATATATATATATATATATATATACATATACATATATATATATATATATATGCATATATATATATATATATATATATATATACATATACATATATATACATATATATATATATATATATACATATATATATATATATATATATATATATATATATATATATACATATACATATATATATATATATATATATATATATATATATATATATATATACATATATATACATATATATATATATATATATATATATATATATATATATATATATATATATATATATATACATATATACATATATATATATACATATATATATATATATATATATATATATATATATATATATATATATATATATACATATATATATATATATATATATATATATATACATATATATACACATATATACACATATATATACACATATATATATATATATATATATATATATATATATATATATATATATATATATATATATATATATATATATATATATATATATATATATATATATATATATATATATATATATATATATATATATATATATATATATATATATATATATATACATATACATATATATATATATATATATATATACATATATATATATATATATATATATATATATATATACATATATATATATATATATATATATATATATATATATATATATATATATATATATATACATATACACACACACACACACACACACACACACACACACACACACACACACAGTATACCTGACTCATTTACTGCTATTATCCCTGGGACTGCACTGAAAAAAGGACATACCTTACCCTTTTATGAAATAGCTAACTGCAATCACAAAGGCCATCTATTAATTCTATACCAGGACTCCCCCACCACCACTAACAAATGAAGTCCGCCAAAAGGTTTCCCTGCACATGCGCATGCACAGTGAAGCATCGCTCGCGAATGACTATGGAAACTACATCCTGCAAATGGTCAACCCTCCTTAAACTCCCACGACAACAGACAAACAATCAAAAGCATTTAACCCACCACATACCTTTCAACTTCTTAAGAAAAATGGACAAAGCTATAGGTAATAGGGGGACACAGTTCAACATGGGGAGAATTTTAAATATTACTGTTACAAACTTAGAATACTGCGGTGGTAGTGCTGAGGTAGCATTGTCACTTCACAGTAAGACATTGTCCTGTACGATTCTCAGCTAGACCGTCTTTTGTGCGGAGACATGCGTGAATGGGCGTACCTTCGTTGAAGGTTGTGTGTCAGGGCCGGCAACTCAGCATGTAAAAATCTACTACCAATCATTAGCAGACCGGAGTTCCACTGTGGTGACCCCTAACTGGGAAAAGTCAAAAGACACAACAACAATAACTCTTACAAACTTAGAAAGTTGACTGGAGTACCAGTTTGGCAGTAGTATGTATCTGAAATGCTTATTTTTATTTTTTTTTACACTTCACTCCTCAAAAATTTGCAACAGCAACAGACCAAACAAAAAAAAAAAAATCTGTACAGTTGAGCTGTCTTTGTCCACTGCCAGTGAAAATTGGGGAAAGATGGACGAAGGCTGCCAGCCTAGTCAAATAGAATTTGATACATAATTATACCATTTGTATATATGAATGTAAAATACAGGCTTGTGTTCTTAAATGAAAGAGAACACTGTAAAATGTGAACTTCAAGATTGTTGCAACATTGCCATTTGCTGTAAGGAAAACAAGCCAAGCATTTCAAATTTTCTTTGAAGTTACAATTATCTAAATGGTGGTGCCGAAGTTACTGGCTGAACACATTCTTTCTATTGTCTTAACTTAAGGAATAATTGTTAGAGTGTACATGTGAAATGTCTTTTATTGTTGTAGTTTCCTGAGCAGGTGTTAGTTTGCTAAATAATGCAGTTTGTTTGCCTGGGAACTCCAGACTAAGTGTCAAAATGATGTAATGTGAATACTGGGAAAACCTAAGTGTCAAAATGATGTAATTTGGGAGGGCCCTAGCAGAGCTGTTTGTTAGTGTTTTAAAAACTATTGTTCATTGAGAGACTGTAAACATTTTTGTGTTGGACCATCAACCCCAGCACTGTTTATGCTCTTTATGTCTGTAAGTAGAATTATAGCACTGTGTTTTCTCTTAAGAATAGCTAAAGATTAGAACGTTAGATTAAGTGTTTTTCTTTGACATCAGACCTGTCCTACTGTATTATTTTAAATTTCTGTGTGATCTCTGAACTCTTAGATATCTCTGTGGTGTAGTAGTATTGTCTTGTGTTTTTTATTATTTATTATTAAATATTTTAAAACCTTTATCTGTGGCTGGTTTGTATAGAGATAAGTAGGCTCTAGAGTACATTGCATATTTATAGAGTTTATTGTAATAAGCCGTAGACTGACTAGTTACATTACCAATTGGATAATAATATTGCACAGTAATAATTGGACACCCTTTTAAGGGCCTTTGGGTAGCTGATAATTATTATCTGGTGGTGGCAGAAATTACTGCCGTATAGTCTGGGTAAAGGGGCACAGCTGGAGAATCTGTGTCAGCCTTTCCCAGGAGTGTCTGTGAAGTTGTATAAATACTTATCTCAAAGTATGTGTGGTGTGTCAGCTACCTGTGCAGGGACACGAAGCACTGATGAGACAGAGAGGGTACTGGAGGTTAGCTTACCAGCTAGGCTGAGATCTGGATCCTGTAGCTGTGCCAGTGGGGAGTTTTATTTGGGACCTGGGGTGCAAGGGAGCAACCAGCCCCAGACTGACTGTGATCTCTGTGTGCACTTAAGGGAAATTGTACTTTGCTGTGTGCATTTGTTATCCTTTCCTCTTCTATGAAATGACCTCCCTGGTGTTAGTGGTGAGGATTGATGCTCCTTGATTGTTGGGCCAGGGCACAGTTGTCACAGTTGCATATGCCCATTACACAATCTGATAATAGGTCTGCTCCCCCCCCCCCCAGAACTAAGACAGTGTGCTGAAAAGACAGTAACCTGCTGGTGATGTCCTAGTGTGGGAAATCTGATGGACAGCATGGGACAATGAAGCAGTGGTTTTATTTATATATATATATATATATATATATATATATATATATATATATATATATATATATATTTATACACACACACATATATATATATTTATACAAACACACACATATATATATATTTTTTTTTTAAATAATATAAGCTCACTCCCAATAATGTAAAGGTAAATGAAGTGCATCACATGCAGCTTAAGAGAAACACCCGCATATTACTAGAGTGGGAAAATGGAGTGAGTTGCACACAGCTTATGAGGAACCAAGCCAACATATATATAAAAAACACATTTAAACCCAACAGCTCACCAAGCCCAACTCCAAATGTCTGCAGCGTCCCAAGACCAAAAATCCAACTCTGCCATAAGAATTACTAATGAACCCATGCATCAAATCTGCCCTAGTCAATGTCGCCGCAATTAACAGTTCAGGATAGTTTACAGTCTCTGCTGCCACTAATTGCAGAGACTCCACTCTACCCAGTGCAATAATTACACTGTTGAAGGTTTTGTTTTTTTATATATGATACCCTAGTATTTGTTCTTCAAAAGGCATCCATGGCCCAACCCACACCTCCCAACTGTCAAACTGCTGAAAACCACCGTCAAAAGTCCTCACCACATTTGATCTACATCAGCATGAAACTCCAACCGGCTTGTGCCCCACTGAGCATGCCCAAGTCACTGCCATGACATGAAACCAGCCTGTAGCCTGAAAAAGGCATCTGTGGAACCAAAGAGCCTCTGCTTGACAAATCACGAGCTGCCAAAACAATTTCACACTGTGAGAATTGTTAGAACGGCTTCTATAACTTTACTGCTCAAGCTTTACTACCTTTGGAAACAGACCACAAGATGTGAATTTCCAACAGCATACCCACACTTTACTCTCTACATGTGACTCCATACTTCAAAGACCTGCCTTGATAGCCACCAGAGTGCAAGGAAGGTGAGACAATGAACCTGCTCCTAGATTTATACTACAACACCACAGATGACAAACCTAAACAGCTACATTCAGGATATTCATGTTCACAGTGCTCAATTAAAGCGTCATTGAAGATAGCCTCACCACCTACCATGGGCATGGCACTCCGTCAAAAACACCCATCCCAAGCACTCACCATGAAGAGCCAAAAAGCCGCAACAATCCATGTAAATCAAGTCTGTTGATGCTACCTATTCAAAATGCAACACCCAAATCTCTCCTCCAATTGTGCACATCAAACCTCTCCCATCAGTCTCAACCATAGGAGCCATGACAAAGAGCCAAACATGCAACAATAAACACTTGCTCCTATTTGATTAATACATTCAACCAAAAAGTCTATGGCAAGAATCCAAATGCAAGAATAGTTGGCTGCCAAAAGATCATGAACCCCTACTGCACAGCATCTGCCATGAATGCACCCACATTCCTTTCTCACACTTCTGCATGGTTTCTTCCAGCACCATACAAATTCGGCCCAATCCAACAATAAATAAAGCAGAACATCTCTCCTGCCTTTCCACCTTATTCACTCTCTCTTATCTCCATTATCTCTTTTTATTCCTCTCTTGCAACTGTAAACTGTACCTACTTTATACAAATGCACTAACTCTCAATGTGAATAAGCATGAGATGTAAACTGTCTCTAAATCTAACCATTAGTCCCTATCATCCTACCTAGCAAACCAGCAGACTCACCAAAAAGAAGACCTAGCACATGCCAAGGCCTACGTGCACCAGAATACTCACAGGTCATCACGGACTTGTTAATTTGCAGTAGCAAGGGAACTAAATCAACAGAATTTACTAAGTAGTTTGCAACATTCTGATATTTTGTAAGCAATTGAGTGCTACCACTGGAGGGCGTAATATTGTCTTGAAATTAGGAGATTGATCACTGTGGGGTACCATGCTTTCAGTGTTAGAACTTTCATAAGTCAGGAAGTTGACTCTTGATTGTCTCACAGTTTAGCTATCATCTGATCTGCATTATATTTAGCTCCTTGGTTCCCATAATGGCAGGGTTACAGTATTTGAAATTGGATTGTTTTGTAATTAGAAACCTTGATGTATCTTAGATGCACAAGATGAAAATCATTGTCAGTCTGTCTCTCACCCCCCCCCCCCCGCAAAAAAAAAAAATGCAAACCATCTTATGCGAGTTATGGGTACGTTTTATAACCAGGCTCTGAAAAAGAGGAAACCAAAATATGTGGATTTACAACTTCTGGTATGTAAACAGTCATCCTCACACAGGGTAACTTAGATCCCTAGAAGCATACTGATTGTATTATTCACGAATGTGGAGAATTGCTGTAAAGTAGACAAATACTCAGCTGTCATCTTTATTTGTAAACTCCTGTTTAGAAAGTTAGGTAAGCATTCAACTATTTACAGCTATATTCACCAGAGTGACAGCTCATAAGAATATATAAGAGGAAGGGATGGCCTCCTGTGCGTTATAAACGCTTGTTAGATGATTGATAAATATAGCTTAAGTAAGCAGCCTTTTTCCATGCTTGCATAAAACATCCCTCGCTAAATGTACATTTGCAGTTTGAAATATCAAGCTTTCAAAAGAATAAATATTAATTTTCCTTTGCCTTGCTGGCTGCCAGATGCTCCTTGTGAGAGATTGTAGTACAGTGGGGTGTAGAAATTTGCCCTTTTCTCACTGTCGTGTGATTTTAGACTTAGTATGTGCAATTAGCAGTGGGTGTGAGGCTTGTTCTCTCTGCATAAAACAGTTTTTTTTAATGAGTTTGTGATTCAATTTTTTTAAATTGATTTTTTTTTGTTCACTTATTTGGTTATTGAATAGATAAATAGAGAGATAAACAGATAAGTAGATAGGTAGATAGATGAAACTTGAAACAAAGAGGGCTAGGACATTTGCAAGCATAACTAAGCAGCTCCTAATTTCTTATGCCTCCCAGTATCTTCATCATGAGTCTGAAGTTAGAGATGGAAGTGGTATATAGGACCTTGGGGAAAGCAATAATCTTAGCATACTTTAAGTAAGTAGGTACCATGTTAGTGGAAAGAGAGTTTTGTTAAGAGAGAAGGGGGACTGCAAATCCATAAAGAGGACATTTTGAGGTACATAACGTGTAACCTATAGCGTAAAAAGCCATTCCTGTCTTGAAGTGCATTAGGGAAGTGAGCCAAACCTTTTGCAGTGAATATCCTGAAATAAAATTACTGCACCCACAAAACTGGATCTTTACCTGCAATTGTGCTACTATGACAAGTATTGATCTCAGCTTAGCCTATGTTTGAGTTATTACCAATTGGGTTCAGGTCTGAATATATTCTGGTAGAATATTAGTACCAGCTGAAGTAACAGTGCAGCTAGATATATATTTCTCTAAATACTTGTTGTCTGGGATACCAGACAAAAACATGATTGTACCAACCATACATATTTCACCAGTTTCCCCAAGTTCTTTGATACATTTCAAAATCAACTTTAAGTTGAAACTTAACAGAATCTGCTTATTTTTCAGACTGCAAAGTTTTATATCCTCTTTGGCAGTTCTGTACTGTTACTTCAAATTCCAGAGGTTACTGTGGTGAACAAGGTCTTGCCTGTTCAGTATCAGCTGACTTTTATAAAAGCTGGAAACCCTAGGGCTTTTACCTCATCCTAAACTCCTCATTCGCCAATAACAGTATTCTGCTATTGAAAGAGAATCAAATTGTAAAGAATAGGTCCAAAGCAGTTGTTGCATTTTTTGGAATGTGATAAATTCTTACTTAACAGTATCTAATTCATACAACATTCTGTCTCATTTAACAGAAGTTATAAATTGTCTCTTGAGAGTTCCTTCTTAGGTATTGTCTTACTGCATGACTACCAAAGGAAGACTGGACAGTGATCACCAAGAAAAAAATGGTGTACTATGGCACCTAGGCATTATACTATTAATTATTGCATCCAGAACCAGGAAATTTATTTTGTCTTGTTGGTTGTCAGATAACTGCTAAACCAGACTTCACCCAGCCCCGAGTTTGGTTTTACTGTGACATTATTAATTGAAGTTGAAGTGCCTAAGTAGAATGAGATTGTTGTTATCCAAGTGCTTATAGTTGAGGATAATGAGTTAATATAGTTTTTGTTTAACAGTTCAGGTGGAAGAACATAGGCAACAAGAATAAAAAAAAAACTTAGTTTGGCGTCCGAAGAGTAGTTGATTGAATAACAAAGTTTGGAGAATCATCTGTTGAAGAAAGGAATTTCATATGCAGTGATGACTGGTAACAATTTTTAACCAATGACATTATTCACCCACCAGTTCTTGATTCAAGTTTATTGTCCTGGTGAAAGTTATGATAATGGAGAATGTAAAATACTCAATACATTCAATCTTTTAGAGAAGTTTCTGCTATCATTAATGCATCATGTATTACCCTTTGAGCCATCTCTTCAAGAGATTGCAGTTATTAATGAGATTAATGAAGATCATTGAGGCAATGCTCAGTGACTTTCAAGGTTGTGGTGCAAACCTTGATCCTTCTGCCTAAAGGGGAAAGGATGTGACATCTTGTTCAGGAGGGTACAGGGGCCAGTACTCTCATGTCAATTGGCTTGATATCACCCAGTATATCTAATTTCAGGTTTAAGAGAAAAAGAGCTGTGTAGGACTTTTTATTTCATGTGGGCTTAGTTGTATCAGATTAAAAGGCATAAGCTGAAACTGTAGTGCTAGTATTTTGCCACTTTTGTCATCAGCATGCGTAAACTTCACCACGACTTAGGATATACAATGAACTTGATTAAAGTGTAGCTATCATTCTAAGTCTTTTGGATTAAGCACTTGGGCTTCAAACCAGTTGTTTTACATTAGGAAGGTTTGTGGCAAGCACTGCGGTGGCAGGACAGGTAGCTTTCATCCTTCTAAGTTGGGAACTGCTGATTGAGAGCCCAGTGTCCAAGTGTATTAGTTCTGGTTTAGGCACTTGGGCTTCAGGCCAGTTATTATACATTAAGAAGGTTCGTGGTCTGCACTGTTGTGGGAGAAGAGGCTGGACTCTGCCCTTCTGAGCTGGGAATTTCTGGTTAAAGGTTTATAGTGCCTGAATATTTGAACTGTATCTTACTGAAATTGGTACACCTTGTTTGCTCTAGCATAGACTAGATCCAGGCCTGCTGAATCTAGCTTTGTTTATATGCTTGTTGTTTGTTTGCTTGTTATTTCCCTGGAAGCTAATTCCACCTAATACGCGGCTTCTCAGCACTTCTGTGGATCACTATTGATATCTGCATTGCTTACTGTACTTATTTCCTTGTTTCACTTGAAAGAAAGTTACTGTTTGTAGTTTTTGCATTTAGTTACTTGTAACACATTGCACTCAAGTTACCTGGCACTTGCTCACTAAAGCAATTATATAAGTCAGCACTAAAAATTAAAAGCACTACACCCTCACTCCCCACTGGCCCTTGTTTTCAATTATTAAGGAATTCCCAATATTATTCTAGCATGTCCAAAGGTCAGTTGTCAATCTCCTCTCCGGTCCAGCTGGTGAATCTGGGAATCTTGAGGCAATGTTATAACTGCCTTATGTACACAGACAACCCTCTCCTCCTCCCACATAACACAAATACTTGCGAGAGATGCAGCTATTTAGCCAAACTGGAGGCTGAGCTCTCTCAACTCAGGACTGGCAAGACCAGACAGGAGGAGAAGGCAACTACACACACCACAAAACCAGCCTCACATAATGCTACCACACCACTAAATCAAACACATAAACACACAAAGACATACTCGGAGGCTCCGAGTAAAAATTTACCTAAACAGCAGAGGCCTCCAAAGCAGACACCCAAACAACTGCTACCTCAAGACACCCCACAAGCAACACATAAGCCACAAAAGCAGTGTGCAAAGCAGTCACAGCCCTTAAGGCCAAATACAACACCAAACATACTTGTCATAGGTGACTCCATAGTCAGACACACTGACGTCCCACTCACCAGGCTGAACAAGGAGAGGGTCACAGTAAGCTGCCTATCGGGCGCTAGAATCCGCCACATATCACAAGCACTCGGGTCACTCCATGGCAAGTACAACTATGACACAGTCATTGTCCATGCTGGTGTGAACGGCCTGAGATGTACCTCCCTGGACTACATGAAAAGAGACATAGAGGAGCTCTCTGATTATGTAGCCCAGGCAGGTATGACCCTGACCCTGAGCAGTATCCTTCCTTCACCAAGAATGATGCCACAATATAGAGACAAGATGATCAGCTTTAACAATTGGCTTAATGTCTGGTGTCATTCAAAGGGGATCCAGTGTCTGTCTGCCTGGGATGACATGCTTGACAAGCCACGCTGCTTCGCAAGGGATGGCTTGCACCTGTCACCCCTGGGATTCCGGATATTGGCTAAGGCTCTTGCCACCCCCATAGTGCCTTTTTTAGGCAAGGCTCAAATTCTAAACCTACCACCCTAGAAAACAAAAATGGGAAGAAACTGAGGGTAATGCTGCTCAATGCCAGAAGTCTAAATCTCAAAATGCACGCACTCGAGGCCCTTCTCAGTATGGAGAACATCGATGTCTGTGCTGTAACTGAAACCTGGTTCAAGGCTCCTGAGAGCATCATATCATGTGTTCTGGCCCCAAAACCCAGACCACACCACAAAAGGAGGGGGTGTATTCATATTTATAAAGGATACCCACACCTCCAGGTTGGTGGCAACGCACGAAGCTTCGGAAACCATCCAGGTGCAACTAACCATAGGCAAAACTGCTCTACAAATTGTAGCATGCTACAGGCCACCCTCTCAAACTCAGGAACCCCACACAGCCTTCCTGAAGACACTGGAGGGTATAAATGTATCTCCAAACACCATCATATTGGGTGACTTCAACTACCCGAATATAGACTGGGAACATTACTCAAGCCCTAACTTTCTAGCCCAATGGTTCCTGGAGTTCATAAATTCAAATGCCATGGAACAGCTAGTCACTGTTCCCACGAGAGGAGAAAATATACTAGATCTCATTATCACAAACATGGGGACAAAATGCTCCACACCGGAAGTATATCCCTCATTGGTGAGATCTGGTCATAAACTAATCTCTCTGGAAATCCACATCCCGCCCCCACCCCAAACAAAAAAGACCACAGTGAAGAACTTCTCTAAAGCAAACTTCACACTACTCAAGACTGGTGTGGTATCCTTCAAGGCCCCTGAGCCAGTGGAAACCACAACCCAAGCTGCGGAAGCCCTTACAAATGCCTTCTATGAACACCTCCAGGACTGCATGGATCAGGCAATCCCAAATAAAACCAAGACTCTTTCCACAAAGGGCAAACGTCCAGTCTGGTGGACCCCAGCCATTAACAAACTTTACAATAAGAGGAGAAAGCTATTACATGATAGAACAAAATCCATAAAAGGGAAGTCACCCCTGATCATTATTAGTAAAAAAATACGAGCACTCAAAAATTGCCATGGATTCAAAGGACAATCATAAGGCCTTTTTCAGCTATGTTAGGAACCTGGGTGGAAACTCCCAGATATGCTCAGAATTAGTCCAAAATGATACAAAAATCACTGAACCCACAGACATTGCCAACATACTGGCAGACAGGTTCAGTGCAAACTTCACCCCCCTCCCCCCCTAAAGGAGAGATAACTATCCCAGTGGAGTGTAGCCTCCCAGACATCTCAAATGCGCAGGTGAAAGCTGCTCTCTCTAAAGCTAAAAACACAGCATCAATGGGACGGATGGTGTCCCGGCTGTGTGCTACATGAGCTAAATGAGGAATTAAACCTGCACATAAGGCAGCTGTTTAATCTCAGCCTTACCACAGGATACGTGCCCAAGGAGTGGCGTACGGCAACTGTGGTCCCACTCCACAAAGGCGGTGCCTCTACGGACCCTGGTAATTACCGCCCCATAAGCTTAACAAGTCTAGTCTGCAAAGCTATGGAGAGGATCGTAATGGAGCTCATAAACAAAGATATAGGGGACTTGCAGACATTGGACCCGTCCCAGTTTGGCTTCGTCAAGGGAAGATCATGCCTTTTGAACTTGGTCGACTTCTTCGAAACAGTCACCAAGGCCATTGATGAGGGAAAGGCAGTGCATACAGCCTACCTTGACCTTGCAAAGGCTTTCGACACAATACCCCACTCTGGTATTGTAGAAAAACTTACCAGCTTAAATGTAAACCCATATGTCACAAGATGGGTTGCAAACTGGCTTAAGGACAGAACCCACAGGGTTAGAGCTGCTGGCGCTATGTCAGACTCCAAGCTGGTCACAAGTGGTGTCCCACAGGGCTCGGTCTTTGGCCCCCTATTGTTCGGCATCTACTTCTCAGAAGTACAGGCCAACATGGGAGGACTTTGGCTGACAAAGTTTGCAGACGACTGCAAACTGGGCGCCATAGTGGAAAGTGCATCGGACACGGATATCCTTCAGAAGGGACTCACGGAAACAGATAGCTGGTGCCAGAGCCATGGCCTGAAGTTAAACGCCAAAAAATGTATAGTCATACCCTTCGGGAAAAACAAGGTAATCCCAAGCTACCATATAGGTGGCAATCCACTAAGCACAGAAGAGGTTATCAGGGACCTGGGGACCCAGGTTGACAGTGGCCTTTCTTTTGACACTCACGTTGCTAAAGTGGTTAGAAAGACCTTCTACATGCCCACCTGATCATGAAGGGATTCACATCCAGATCTAGTGAGGTCATTGTTCCCCTGTACTCTTCACTTATCAGACCAATGATCGAGTACAATGCCCCATTCGGGATGTATCTCACCCGACATCTGCAGCAATTGGAGAGACCCCAAAAGTTCCTCACCAAAAGGATAAAGGGACTCCAAAATCTGTCATATGCTGCCAGATTGAAGAAACTCCAGCTCTATTCATTCGCATACCGTCTGCTCAGAGGTGACATGTGCCTGACATACAAGGCCATGTCCAACCCGGAATTAATGGACATGCTACACCTCAAAAAATCCAAATCCACCAAAACCACTAGAGCAAGCGACTTAAACCTTAGCACGGATATAAATAGGACGTGCTGGAGGGATAGATTTATCACTCAGAGACTCCCTATGCTGTGGAATAAAATCCCGATCCATGTGAGGCAGAGCACCTCGCTGGCTCTGTTCAAGAGAAATCTTGACCTGTGGATGGGAGATCGTAGGTTTACCCCGGGAATCATCTCTGTGTCACTGCTGGACAGAGGCACAACAAACTAATGGGCACAGTATTTTTTCATACAAGGGGTGGAGTAAGCCACAAAAATTTGGGCTAGGCTTATAAATGCCTTAGGGCAGATAGCCTAGTATAAACCTATGAACCTATGAACCTAATAGTAGCAAGAGTATCTGCATTGGAATGTTCTACTATGATCAGTGTACAAATTAGTGACAGCAATAGACCTTCCAAAAGACCAAACATGAGAAGGAAAAAGAATAGAAAAAAGATGATTTATCAACTTTCTGCTTTGACAGCTCATTACATTTGCTTTTATTGTATACAAGTTGTATAAAAATGTATTTATTGTGTAGTTTATACATAAATCTCATCAACTATTGCTACAGGATTCTTTAATGCGGTATTGGTTTTAATATTATGGCTTCACCGACTATTTTGTTTAATATATACCACTCAGCTGATTGATTTTTTTATTTTTTATTTATTTATTTTTTGTCATGAATGGAAACTTCATTTGAAATTGCATTTGATGTCCTGCTGACTTTACCTCTGGCTTGGTTGTGATTGAAAATAGTATTTGGAGTATCTCAATAAAATAAATAAATAAATACATAAATAAATAAAGTAAATAAGTAAACAAAAGTTTAGCCAGCATGAATGCTGTTGGCACATAGTCATAATCGTGAAGAGAAGAGGGGGATTAGTATGTAATTTTCTGTGGATCGTTTTTATCCCCATGTGTTCTGACTATCAATATCAAGCCTTATCCACAAAGTGGACTTCAGCTCATTCTTTCCTCTTGGTTGGGAATGCCCACAAGCATGGACATGACAGCTATCTGGAGGTGAGCATCATTCAGGCAGCCATGAGAGTTGTATGTGCCCTTTACATGCAACTCAAGAATAAGGGCATTTTTATAATGGGATTAGCCCCTCCTATGGTTGACGGTAAGTGGATGCATCACAAAAATAGACAAATAATGATTTCCTGTCAACCCTGTCAAGCGTGCAAGCATCTAATCATACTCAGGTCTCCTGGTCTATACTTAGGTCTTTATCCCTGTACACAACCCGAGTTGTCTCCTCTTCCTGTATTTTGTTCCTCTTCAGCTGATAAGTTAAAATGTTTTGTTTCCTCTGTCATTCACTGGTTTTCCTCTTTGTATCCTTCAGCTTAGTCTGATGAGAGGTGTTTCTTCTTCATCTGAGCTTTCCAATATTTTTGTCTTTTTTTCT
The DNA here is from genome assembly GCF_019279795.1 of Protopterus annectens. NCBI lineage: Eukaryota > Metazoa > Chordata > Ceratodontiformes > Protopteridae > Protopterus > Protopterus annectens. The sequence goes on along the minus strand of NC_056733.1, from coordinate 1,357,926,018 downwards.
TGGTGCATATTTCCCTATGTATTTATCTGAAAGGTCAATCATTATCTTCCAGATTACTACATCTTTTATTCCTTTTTTCTAAGAAATCACATTTGACATAACAAGTGTTCCCTTCAACTACCACTGCGACTGTTTATTCTTCTTGGTTACTTTTTTGGGATGGCTTTCCTATGGTATTTTCATTTCTGAGGTTAGGTCTGAATATAAGCTGTACTCCAGTTTTTTTTTTTTTTTGTTCTCTTCCTGGTTCATCATCCCACCATTCTGCTACTGGGTTCATACAGGAAAAAAACTTTGTCTTACCTGTACATTTTATTTATACTGCTCAGAACCTGGAAAACTTTCAGTTCCACTCATATAACTCTCATAGAAGGACCTCTGGATTTATGTTACATCTTCCTTCGAACTGACTGAATAATGTGATTATCTTCATCATCAGAACAGAATATGGCAAAAGGGAAGAGTTTGAGCCATTGACCTGAACTTAATACTTTTCTTTTGTTCAGCCTTTACTTCTTACCCCATTGTAATGTATTTCCTTTCCCTTTTATGGTGTCTAAACTGCTGGAGATATATTCTGTTTCCATACCTCTCAACCTCTTAATGAAAGAAATCTAGACAAAGCTTAAAATAATGGGTGACAAAGGCCACCAATAGGGAGAGATTGAAAATTTTCTCTTATAATCTTAATAAGTTGCTAGAATAACAGGATTTGTATTAACATATATTTTCTGAAGGATATGAAGTGTGAAACTCAAATTATGTCATTATATAGTGCTTTCAATCCTCAATGAATTGCTAGAAAACCAAAAATTTTATGAGGAACAGATCAAAAATATGTGGCAAAAATCTAGACATTCTGTGAAAATCTAGACAGTTGATAGATATGTCTCTGACATCCTCAATGAATATTTTGGAATCCCTAACAAAATGCAGCCTGTATACTTAAACAAATGAACTCTGTTACAGCATTACTACAGATATATCAGCTTGGGGAATCCATATTCTTTCTTTACAAACATATGCTGCTGCTTTTGTCTATATCCACATAATCTGCTGTTACAATTACTGAAATACATACTTTTCTCCTGGAAACTCACAGCTGTAACTGATGACTGCAAGCCTTGACACTTGCTTCTTTCAGTTTCAGCTTATTTAACTCTGGCACAATTATTTCCATTCCTCCTCCTCTGCTGTGCTACTTATTGCTACTATTTGAGACTACTGGGCAACAGATTGCATTCAGACTCTGTGTCACATCAGTGGCATACCACACGTTTCTGTGCTGGGCCCTTACTGCCTATAATTCATTTCTAGGAAGTCCAGGCAAACTTGGACAAACTGAAGCTAACCAAGTTTGCTGACAATTGCAAATTGGGAGCAATCACTGAGTCCTGCAATAATGTTAATATCCTGCAGGCAGGGTTAAAAATATTACTTGTTCATTGCAGTTGCTTACCCATGAATACATCTCGGTCATCCTTTTTCCATTTTTCATTTTAAAGTTTTAAATGACTGCTAGAGTATATATATATATATATATATATATATATATATATATATATATATATATATATGGCTTACAATCACTATGTTGATCGCGCTTTGTGCGATTGACATTTGTGCAAAACTGCCATTGGCAGAACTGAAATTACGAATGCCACAATGTCAAACCACACAATAGCCAGCATTCGCTGTTGTAAGGTTCGACACTGTGGTAGATT
>NC_056733.1:1357879294-1357919294 GCF_019279795.1 Protopterus annectens | reverse complement strand
ATGACTAAGAAACAAAACCAAGCAACTCATGCCTACTGAGGGACCAAACCAAGAAAGATTGGTCTGAAAACAGAAGTCAGCATTCCTTGCAAAACTACCGACACCTGAGAAATCTGGCAAAAAACAAAGCCTTGCCACTCAATTTAACACCCATTTTATCCAAACAGTTCTTTCACTTATCAAAGAAAGTCCCTCGTCCCCACATCTCTTTCTGTAAAAGAAGTTCACCTTCCAACCTGTTCCAGCCTCATTTATAAGAAAACAATGTTTTATCGTAAAACAAAGCACCCTAGCTGCTGACAAGCTACCATCCAAATATATTAAAATTGCAGCAGGTACACTGGAGCATCTTACCTCAGTCTTAATTAACCGAGTCGTCAATGAAAATCACATGATTATGCTTAGGAAAAGTCTGTCATTATACCTTTATACAAAAGTGAAAACTTAATGGATTTCTCTACCTACAGACCAATTGTCTTCCTGTCTCTTTTACCAATATGGAGGAAAATACAACCCCACACAACTACTCTTGTCTTTCTGGCAATCATCTTCTGATCTCAACATGCATTCTGCCCACATCTCAGTACTTTTAACTACTCTTCTTAATTTCGCTAATACCGTTAACATCAACAGCATTGAAATTAACCTGGTATAATCGCTCTTCTTTGAATTATCCAAAGCATTTGATGCCAAACCAAAACTTCCAACAGAACTTGCTTCACTAACCCTCTCTCCCACATCTCTCTACTTGTTTAGTAGTTACCTATCCAGTTGTCAGCAAGCTGTAAAGTGTCAGGAAGATTTATTACCTTTCCTACCTATCGCCATTGAAAATCACAGAGATCTATCTTAGGGCTTTTACTGTTGACTATTTGTGCAAATAATCTCCACACTGCAAGCAAACAAGATATAATATGCAGATGACTCTACACTGATTTGTTCAGCTCTGACCCTTTCAAAATTACAAGAAGTCACACAAGCACCTTTCTCATCCATTGAAACATGGCTTACTAAGTTAAACCTACTCTTAAATCCTAAGCAAACCTAAGTAATGCTATTCATATCAAAGCAGTTCTCAGATCAGAGATATAAACTGCACATTTATTTATTATTTATTTATTTCATTTGTTAACCGGGAAAGTCCACTGGGCCTGAAGTGAGCCTATTTTCAATGGAGGCCACAGGGAGAAAAGCTCCACCAAGTTACACACAAAGAAACTACAATCACATAAAAAGAAAAGAAATCATACAGTACAATTACAATGTATGAAACTGGTAATAGAAGCAACAGTGCAACAAATACAATCATTGACATATAGAAATAAATGGCATAAATTTCAGTGAAGATGTCAATCAATCATAATTACAATGGTGCACAGAGTGTATTCAAGTATACATGATAGTAATATATATGCAGGTGCATAGCTGTGAGGAGATTATAGTAGGAGATAGAAGTGCAGAGAGTGGAAAGGACAGATGAAAGTGACAGGGAAGCATTAAGTAGGTAGAGGGAATGAAATTATGTGATAGTTAGAGGTATAGCACTGGGAGGAGAAATCAGGAGTTAAGAAATCAGAAAACACCACCACAACAGAAAGAGTACCTTACATCAAACCATTAGGAGTCATAACTGATAAATATCAAAAACTTGATCAACTTATTCTACATTACCATAAAGAAAAAAAAACAGGAACTGGGCTTTCTCTACAGAGCTAGACCTTATCTTACATACCCAGGAAGGAAAACTATTGTCTCCTCTTATCTCCTTTCATCACTACTGTAAGGATCACAAATACTTACTAATATGCATACCACCTAAAAGATAAAACAAGCATACTACCTAAACCAGAATTAAAATAATGAAAAAAAATACAAAACCAAAATAAAACACATGATTTTGCTCAAGGGGGAAGCAGGGGGTCAGGGCGAGAACTGAAAAGAAAATGTGGAAATGAATGAACATAGAAACCAAATCATGATGAAAGGGACTTCCCTGCAGAATTGTTCTGAAAATTTGTAGGAGCAATTGTTATGAAAATTGCAGGGAGAGATTTTAACATAACATGCGATTTGTAGACTTACAGGATATTTTGGAAAAAAATTTAGTAACAGGTGGTCATTAACATGGAGAAGCATGGCAGATGGATATACAGATGAAAAGGCAATAGAGTACCCCAATATAAAAAACAGTCAGAGATGATGTTTTAGGATATGAAATCAAGTATAGGAATACCATGAATTATACACACACATTGTTCTAATAGTATGGCCAGGAAGTTTGACAGAGTTGAAATGGGCTGAAATCATTTGAGTGTGTGTGTGTGTGTGTGTGTGTGTGTGTGTGTGTGTGTGTGTGTGTGTGCGCACATGCTCATGTCTTTGTTTGAATTCTCACGTGTGTGTGTTCTTCAGAAAATGGAGTAATGAAGAATATGATTTCAATAAAGGGGATGTTTCCGGAGCTGATAGCAAAATATCTATGTCAAGATAAGGAGATATGAGCAATCTGGACAAATAAGTCATATCTCATTTCTAGGAAAGCAAAATGGAAAAGAGTAAAACAGATGGACAGAGTGAAATAAGAGATGGAAGTAGACTGGAGATAGTTGCAAGGAAGATAGAAGAGGTAGGAAGAAGGACAAGAGATGAAAGGGAATGCAAGAAGCAAAGATGGAAATGACAGATAAGAAGTTAAAGCGACTATGGTGGAGATAATAAGAAAAAAATTCTGGTGGGTCAAGGGCAGTTATTATAATGATGGTTGAAAGGATAGGAAGAGAAAGTGATGAACATGGCATTTGATAAATAAAGTAAAGCAAATCCATAATATACATTAAGGAAACAGAAGAGATAATACAAATGTCTATCAAGACCTTAGCAGATCTAAAAAATGACAATGGGGGTTTGGAGATTAAGACAGAAAATGTGGGAGAGTTTCAGGATAAATATGAAGGACATGGAAATGTTTGGTAAGGAAAGAACTGAGCAGGAAGGTACTAGGCACACATTTCAATAAAAAGAAGCATGGCAGTTGGGAATGATGGCCTTTTACTGCAATTTCAGAATGAATTTTTATTCATCTTTATTAAGAGTGGAGCAAGTTCATTAAGTCCCCAACAGCTATGGACAAGTTTCATTCATTAATTTGTCAATTATGTGCTAACAATGGGTACCACTGAGGTCAACTTCTGTGGAGTTGGACAGCCCACCTGACAAAGTGTGATTTCCATGGTACCTATCAAGACACACTTGGGAGATTCAGCGATGAGTAGGTATGGAAGCTTTGGAGAATAGCCTAAGGATATACATGGTCAGGAGGGGAATAAGTGAGGGAGTTGAAATTAATTAATATGTGCACTAAACTTTTGGCCAAGTTCTTTTTAGGCAGGCAGGGAAAAGGACTTTAGGACCATTACACAGAGATGACAGAGGGGATTCAAGAAGGAACAACTTCCAAACAGCACTGTTTGTTCCTCAAAACCATTATAGATGAGGTGGGGGGGTCAAGAGGCATGGCAGCTGGGCTATTGGATTCTGTGGAGTGAGGAATTCTTTTCACTTTTATGAAGGAGTTAGTGATTGGGATCTACTTTACTAGCTATGTGTGTGTCAAGACCATGAAATACCCAGTCAGGACTTTATTAATGGAAGATCTGTGCAAGGAAGTGGAAGTGAATCAGGGAACCAGACAGTGTTACCTTCTAGGTAAGTTGGTGTTATTTTCTAAGTGCCACCTTTCCCAATTAACTCCTCCAACATTCAGGTCAGTAATAATTTCCTGGTAGTCTGGATCAAAGGCAGGGTTATATGTGTGCCACAAAATCTGAGATTTATTTGCATGGTTACTAAATGTTCAACAGGCCATTTATGTCAAATTTGAATACTTGCTAAATCTCAAGAGAAATCAAGCAAATATATGCAACATCTGAAGCTGTTGCTTCAATAAAAATGCCACAGACTCCCCTTCCTTCCCTCAGTAAAGCCTGTTATGAGGAAGGTGATAAATTAAACTAAAGCCTTATTGTTTACGATTGACATACTGTTTTACTGTATTATTTGACAAAATAGAAAGTCTGATTGTAACTGAGTAAAGTAAAGCACATTGCTTTCCACTTAAGCTGATTTATTTTTTAAATGTAGCTGTATGTATGCAAATGATGGGTGTTTAATAAAATAGATTAATGGCATTACGTCATCTGAAATAGGCTCACCTTATGTTAACTTTATGACATAGACTATTCTGTCCTCATACAGTTCCATGTAGATGGTTATTTCCTTTCCACAAAGGAAGTAGAAAGGAAGGGAACTAGAGAGGAAAAGGAAGCAAACTATATAGAGAAGCTAGTTATACATAGGGCCTTATAAGAAATAATGTAAATCAAAATGTCACTTCTGACCTATTGAAATCCCAGACTATACAAGCATTACCCAATCAGCCTCATGGGACAGCAGTAAACTTTATGATTAATTAATTTCAAACATGTTATGTATTACCATTAAATTTGCAAGAATTTCCCAGTCTAGAATAATGCCTTAATATTAACATAAAAGTTCACACTTATATGAGAGGATCTCAGATAAGAGGTACTTGTCAATCAACACAGGCAGAGTAGTAATTCAGTACATAAAAAGATTGTGGATTACTTGAGTACAGCAAAATTAACTGCCACTAATGTAATGTTAGATTGGCCAGTGATTGAAATCTAGCCTCCAAAATATAAAAATAAAATGCACATTCAGAATGACCTCATGAATTTATGGCAACTATAAAAAAAATATTTCATGATCACAGTAAATCAATGACATTTCAAGTGGTTGACTAATAGCAGATGAGCAGCCATGGTCTATTTAAGAACCTTTTAAAATTCTTACAAGTATTGGTGCAATTCAATCTGTCATTTATAAGCTCTGGTTTATAATAATTATTATAAAGAACTCTAAAAAATGAAAACAACCATTCATTGTAGTGAATCACCCTAAAAATGATTGTAGCCTATATCAAAGATTGCAGTGTAATGTAGTAAATAAATTATAAAGACTTGTGAAAAAACTGAAATAAAGCATTAGAGATGCATATAGGCTCATAGGTTAGTACTAAGCTAACTGCCCTTGTGAGCCATTTTAAGCCTAGCCAATTAAACCTTGTGAGACTCAAACCCTCCATTTTGTGCTTGTAAGGCAAACACCTTAACCATTAGGCCACCCTTCTATGATGGTCATATACACTTACCACCTGTGGTATATGCAGCAAGATGAAATGTTCTTTTAATTTGGACAGCGCAGTGGTGTAGCAGTAGTGTTGTCCCCTCACAGCAAGAGGTTCTCTGGTTTGATTCTCGGCTGGGGTGCCTTCTGTGTGGAGTCTGCATGTCCTCCCTGCATTTGTGTGGGTTTTCTCTGGTTGCTCCAATTTCCTCCCACATTACAAAGACATGCATCTAGACCATTTCTTCCCGGGCCTCTGCTAAAAATTGGCTTCGTTCCAAGTCAGACTTTCCTGGTTAACAAATGTTAAATAAAATAAATTCAGTACATCTGTCTTAACAACTATGCATATTTGGTCTTAAAAACTAAACAGTATTGTTTTAAATTACCATAGTTGAAATCTTAAAAAAAAAAAAAAAAACATTCTGTGTACCAAAGATGGTAGCCTAAAATGTTATGGTACTTCTACTTAAGAGCTTGTGGATTTGTGCAAAAGAGTTAAAAGCCAATAAGATACTGAACGATACAGCAATAATAGGCATAAACTACTCTAACTGTATATTATGTATTAGGTCTTAATTCAGTAAAATTAAATTGTCAAGATTCATTGTTTATGCAAGGGTATAAAATAAAGGCAGCCATGCAGTTTATACATTTTCATCTAAACATAAAATCCTTTAAAACAGTAATGTACCGATATAAAGAACAATATGTATGTTGCTACAAGCATGTCATTTCTTTTCTGAATATATTTATCAACTGCTGAACTTTTTCTGCAATGCACTGATAACTAAAGGGAATTCAATAGAGATAATATCAGCATGAGCTGTCTCCTGTCCTCTTGTTTGCTTGGGGCACAATTTAGATTCCATCTGAATTTTGGCTGTCCTCATGTCTTCATACAATCAGTCACATGATGCATTCTGGACAAATATTTACATACAGAAATAGAGGCATATCAGTTGTACAGTTTCTCTGGCTTTAAGGAATGGTCAGTCATTCAATGGGGTCCTACAAGTACCTAGTCATCTTCAATGAAAACTAAACTATTGTTATGTTACTTCAGATAAAATAATAAGCCTGATAGTAGGAAGAAGCTTCTCCAAATATTGAGTTGGCGATAAGAAAAGATAAATATAACATACTTGTGCAATTGGCTATGTAATTAAAGACCTGATGAATGAATATATGTTCTTAGAGAAAAAGGCTCAAGTCCTTTGAGGGACAGTAAGAAAAAGCTAGTTTTGAGACAGTTCATAGAATATGTACACTGCACATCATATAACAACCTCACCCCATCCAAGATATTAGAAAATGTACCCACACACAGCCACTCAAATCCCTCACCAACCACAACCTACTATCCTCCGCTCAGCATGGCTTTCATCCTAACTGCAGTACCACTGCTGCCCTTCTAAACTTCACAAATACAGTTATCAACTCTGAAACAATGGAAAGTTAGTCTCAAGAGTCATCCTGGACCTGCCAAAAGCATTCAGTACAGTACCATATCAAAACCTCCTTTAGGAGCTAGCCTCTCTAAGCTTCAATATCCTATCATTAACCTGGTTCCATAGCTATGTATCTAATAGGAAACAGCCATAAAATGGCATCAAGACTAGTCTAGTTTCCTCCCAGTAACAGTTATCATCCTTCAGGGATCAAGTACAGGCCCCTTTCTCTTCAGCATCTTTTTCAATAACATACACTCCATCACCAAACAAGCTACCCTGGTACATTAAGCAGATGATGCCACATGCATCTGCTCAGCTGAAACACTAACTTACAGGGCAATGCCCAACAGACCTTTCTAGCAATTGCATCTTGGTTAGATAGCCCTGATTTGCTTCTAAATGCTACAATACCCAGCTGTTGCTCTTCACCCCAAAAAACTACTTTGATCAAAAAGAATCTTTCCATATCCTATTTGTCAATAAAACTAAAATAGTATGCATAAAACAAACAAAACTCCTTGGAGAATTACTTAATGAACACCTACTACTACCCATCAAAAAGAAAATCTAGAAAATAAGATCCCTCTGCAGAGCCAAAAAAGCCCTCACTAATCACTCCAGGAAAACCATAGCACAAACATACCTACACCCCTCCCTACTCTATGCCTCTCCCATCTTTAGAAACCTGAACTCAACCATCAAAAAGAAATTAGAGATGGCCTATAATAATGTAACAAAATCTGCAACTAATAACCCCACAAAGCCAACCACTGCATAGCTCTAGCCTTAACTAGCCAGAACATACAAACTACTTCTACTACTCTAAACTTACCACAGCCTATAAACTAATAAAATCCCCTGAAAAATGCCCATCTCTTAAAGGAATACTACAACCCCATACCTCTAATCAAGTTCTACCTTCCAACATCAAAACTCGCGTCTATATTATGACACTGAAAACCCAAATCAGTGAACGCCTGTGAATGTGAATGGCCACTACAGCAATTTTTTTCCTAGGGGAAAAATTGCTTGGCCAACAGAAACAAGACAGTAATCAAAACCTGTCAAAGTGGAGGGCTGTGCTCCCACGCTCCTAACTAAATATACCAACTCTGAGATCGTACTACTGAGGGGAAAAGGCAAATTTGCGATGATGGCCAAGTGATTTTTTTCCGCTAGTAAAATATTTGCTGTAGTAGTCATTCACAGAAATAACTGTTCACTGTTTATTGGTTGGCAAACAGGCATTCGCTGACTTCAGTTTTCGATAACATAATATAGACCTTCAAAGCTCTCCTATCCATCACAAGATCTAATAACAGCACAGGTGATTCATTACATGCTAACCAGGTTGCAAAAACCTGGAACCAAATGTCCCCTGAAATAGGACAGACACAATAAGTGGCTTTAAGATGTCGCTGAAGAACCACCTACTAAACAGCTGGATATGCTCTTGACTATGTCAGGTTGAACCTCCAAAACTCAGCTACACTCCTCCTTCTAATTGCAGCCTATCAACTCTATCTTTCTCTATCTTAACTTACAAACACTTTCTGTATTATACACTAATATAATTATAATACACTAACACCCAAAATGGGACTCTGCCACTTTCTGTCATGCTTTTATATGTTTTCCACTACAGCCTACATCCTACTTCATTTTCCCTATAATAATTTTTCTTTCAGGTAGCAATTGATACATCTACGTTTTTCGTACATGCTTTACCATCTCTCTATCCTGCCTTCTACATATATACTATCCTACTAGAATTCTTCTTTCTTCAAATACATCCTCCTGTGCAATCATTTTGCTTCCTGTGTTATCCATCTTTATATATACTAACTAAACATCTCAATAGACAAGTTACCTACTCTTAATTGTCAAATCTCTCTCTCTAATGAACTGCCTCATGTTTCAATAACTCAAATGTGTATGGAAGGTAGTCTGCATTATCTTATGTAATGTGATGTTATATAACTCACTGTATTGTCTATACTATATTTATTCTGTCATGTAATGTATTTATCTATGGAGCTCTCAACCCCAGACTTCCACGAAAAATGGCAAAAACCCTAGTCAGAATTTCCCATTAAACAGAGGCATGAATAACACAGAAGAGACAGAAACTCAGGCCACTTCTTTCCAGAAAGTATCAATCTGCTAGTGTGGGAAATTACCATAACTCAACACCATACTTCCTAACCTCTTAGCTCAAGAAATCTGGGCAAACCCAAAAACAATAGCAGGGACAAAGGCCCAAAAAAGGGGACAAATTTTAAATATTGCTCTTATAAACTTAAAAAGTTGCTAGAATAATAGGTTCTGCATCAGCTTGCATTATCTAAAGAATATAAGCTATGAGACACAAACGTCTGTTATTATTTATTGACTTCAGTTCTCAGTGATTTGCCAGAAAACCACAAATTTTATGAGAAATAAACTAAAATATGAGATAAAAATCTGGACATTCAGCAAAAATGTGGACTGTTAAGAGGTATGCACAGCACTTTACTCAGTACTAAAAAAGTAGATCAGCAGTTAATAAGGCATGTTAGGTAGAGACAAGATAACAAAAACACTGTACATGATCAAGTCACCATTTTTAAAACACAAAAATAAAGCACACCATGAGTATACAAAAACTTAGTCATACCTCTCAAATAGCTCAAGTTTTGCATTATGTATTTTCCTGTCCAATGCAAAACTTTTGATACTAGTATTGTGCAAATAATTAGTCAATAATGCCACACATCAAGGTTCTTTCAACTCATTCTTCAGGAAATGCATGTTGATGAAAACAAGTTGCCATATTAACTTCTGAAGTGAATTAGTGCACAATTAAATAACTGCCTTTGCTGTCCTCTCCCCCACCCCATTTATTTTTGGCTTTGTCCCTGATTCTTAAACAAATAATTCAGTTCCGCTAATACATAATAGCTGCATAATTAACAAACACTGAGCAAGTACACCATAAAGCAAAGACAAATATTATTTCAGTTTCATTGCATTTTATATATGAATTTATAACAATAGGCTCAGAGACACAAGTTAGAAAGTACATATATTAAAACTAGAATAATGAACACCACAGGTATATAATTTTATACTGCTGGCCATACAGTATTCAATAGAGAAATTAAAATCTGACCAGTGGGCAAATTTGTTAAAATTTTTTGAAGTGAGGAAGTCCCTTCACATATCTTATGTGGGTCGTGTTGGATTTACCACTCGGCACCCGAACTAATTATACTAACTCTAGGAATGTTAAATTTTACCTCCCTTACACAAGATTGTACAATCTCAGAATCAGTAAAATGGTTCATAGACATAGGAAAATTATACCCCAAGAATGCAAGACATGTGATGCATTGCTAATGGAAAAACAGACTGGGACAGTATCACTGTTAGTGTAGAACAAGAAAGAGAAAGTAAACTGTATTATAGAAGAGAATCACAGCAGTTCGTTTCCACAGCTTTATTATCTGTTAATGATGGTGTCAATGACCATAATGCAAAAACAAAATGGTTCCATGTTCTATGGGAGCAGCTGAAAGAAGAAGAAGAAGGATGATGCAACAGTATCAGCAAAAAAAAAATGATTTGATTTCAACAACTGGCAGTCTTTATAGTATCATTCTAAGGAGATCTGATATTTGTTATCTTGGGAGGACATGATTATAAGACTACATTGCTTTGCCAAGGATGGTCTGCACCGTTACCCTCTCAGTTTTGGATACTGGCTAAAATTGTATCTACCCCACAGTACCTTTATTAGGCAATGCCAAATTGACAAACCTACTGACATAGCAAAATCAACTAGACTAACCTCAATGCCAGGAGCCTAAATAAAAAACTCTACTTCCTCCAAGCCTTTCTCTCACTTGAGACTGACACATCTGTGCAGTTACCAAGACATGGCTTAAAGCAGCAGAGAGTACCTTAGCAGTGCAAAGTTTTAGTGCCTTCCACACATTTAGACCAGTAACTGCACAGACAAGGGCTAAAGGAGGAGGCGTCTTAATATAGATCATTAACAAGTGTGCCTCTAGGGTGATCAAACGGGATGAAGATGCTGGAGTCCCTCCATATGCATATCACCATAAACAAAATCCTGTACCATATCCTATCCAGCTATATGTCACCCTCCATGTCCCAAAAAGCTTACAATGCATACTTGGACCTACTGGAGATACTTACCATCCAACCTAACATCCCACTCATGGGAGACTAACTACTCATCTATAGACTGGAAATCCTGTACAACCTGAAGTGTACAGGAAAAGAGATTCCTGGACTTCATAAATGCAAACACCCTTGACCAAATAGTGATACTCTCACTAAAGGATTCAACATACTGGACCCTGTGTTCACAAATGTGGGAGAATGTTGCACCCGACCATGTCACATTCTCCCTGGTAAGGTCCAACAAGAAAACTGTCTTCTTTGAAATCAAAATAAACTACATAATCCCATTAAAACTAGTAACAGTTAGGAACTATTCCAAGGCAAATTTGCTTTTATTAAGTGATGGTTTGTTAAAATTCAGTGCCATTCCAACCACAAAAACAACACTAACCTATGCTGGATTGCTCTCAGAAACTCTTTAAAATCATGTCATTGGCTACATAGAGGTTGCTGTACCTACCAGAAGTAAGCCTAGGACTAGCCCCAGAAACAAACCACTCTGATAGTATCCTAAATTAAACAGGATATATGACAAAAGTGAAAAAAAATATGGAAAACAATCAGGAAAGGTAATTTCCATAAAAATAAAAAATGCTCTCACCAAACTAAATAGCTAACTAAGAGGGTAATTAGGTCAAGCAATGTCAACTTTGAGGTTAAGACAGCCTCCAGGTGAAAGATCACCATACAGACTTCTTCCGCTATGTGAGAAACCTCCAGTACAGCACACAATGCTGTGTTGAACTGGTGATTAATAGTGCCACATTAACAAAGCATAGTGATATAGCAAACCTGTTAGACAAATTCAGTTACGACTTTATTCCCTTCTAACCACTTAGCCATTCCTCAGAAAATACCCTCAAACATGACCCTCCAAGTATAGCTAGGGAGTATGTACAGGATACACTCACTAATGCCAAGAACATGACCTCTTTGGGCCCTAATAACATCTCAGGGGACCTTGTGAAAACTATAAGCTATGACTTCTGATGATTCTGGAGTCATTATTTATCTATAGTCTTTAAAACAGGCATTATTTCAAGTGAATAAAGGGCTATAATGGTTATCCCCATCCATAAGGGAGGACCTTCAACAGATCCTGGAAACTACAGCTCCATTAGTATGACTAGTCTTATTTGCAAAGCCATGGAAAGAATTATCATGGAAATTATCAACAAGAACATAGGAGACATCCAAATTCATTCCAATTTGGCTTTGTCAAATGAAGGTCATGTTTACTGAATCTGGAGGGCTTCTTTGAAAAGATCACTAAGGCAATGGATGAGGGTAAACTGTGTATACTACCTACCTAGATCTAGCTAAAAGATTTGATAACAATACCCTACTCAGATATTGTCAATAAACTTATGGAAGCAGGTATAAACCTCTTTACAACACACTGGATAGCCAGCTGCCCCACAGATAGGACCCAGGAGGTTACAGTCAGTGAGATCACCTACATAAAGAGGTCAGTCAACAATGGAGTCCCTCAGGGCCCTGTGTTAGGCCCACTTTTCTTTGGCATCTACTTCTCGAATGCTAAAGCCAATGTGAACTTCCTCTGGCTAACCAACTTTACAAATGGTTGCAAACTGGGAGTAGTCATTGAGTCCCCCCATGATGTGAACACCATTCAGAAAGGTCTAACACAGGCAAATGCTTGGTGCCAAATCCATGGCTTAAAACTCAAAACTAAGAAATGCATTATAGTATGTTTTGGGAAGACGAACACCACTTGTACTCAGTCATCAATAAAACACCCCTAAAATTAGTCAGGGATTTGGGAATCATATAGATTGTAACCTAGCCTTTGACTAACACATGCACAAGGTACTAAGAAAATCCTTATAAGCTGCTCATCTTATAAGTAAGGACATGACATCTAGGTCCATAGTGGTCATCATACCACTGTACCTGGCCCTCATCAGGCCCATCATGGAATATAATGCCCCCTTCAGTATATACTTAACCAGACAAATGCAGCAACTGGAACATCTACAAAGGTTCCCTAGAAAAAAAGAATACAGGATGTAAACACACTGTCCTATGCTGATCACCTCAAAGCCGTGTCTCTTTACAATGCATCATACAGAATTCTGAGAGGTGATCTTTTCCTGGCATGCAAGCCCCCTGCTTTGATATAACTTTTACACATCTGCAAAACAAACAGCATCAGAACTACTAGATTTAAATACTTAAAATTTGCTTGTGATATAAATAAGACATGTTGGAGAGACACATATGTTTCTCAGAGAATTCCCATTCCCTAGACAGCCTCACCATCTATTTGAAGCAGAGTTCCTCCCTATCCCTTTTTATGTGCAACTTGGACCAATGGAAGGGTAATCAGAAATCCACATCTCATTTGGTACCTATGTCTCTGATGGACAGAAGCAGTCAGTAAATCACCCCTATATAAATCAAAATTCTGGGTCACAATAGAGTGCATGGCTAGGGCCCTAGTAGTTGCTAGCCTAGTATACACCAATGAACCAATGAACCTATGGCAGGATTTTAAGCTTCCAGACTTAATAATCCAAGACAATTGTCAGAGAGAGGAAGAAAGTAGACAAGAGTATAAGGAGATGAGGTGCATGGCAAAGAGAGAGGTGACGAAGGCTAAGGATAAGGCGTATGAAGAGTTGTATGAAAGGTTGGGCACTAAGGAAGGAGAAAAGGACCTGTACCGATTGGCTAGACAGAGGGACCGAGCTAGTAAAGATGTGCAGCAGGTAAGGGTGATAAAGGATAATGAGGGAAATGTACTCACAAGCGAGGAGAGTGTGTTGAGCAGATGGAAAGAGTACTTTGAGGGGTTGATGAATGAAGAGAATGAGAGGGAGAGAAGGTTGGATGATGTGCGGATAGTGAATCATGAAGTGCAGTGGATTAGCAATTAGGAAGTAAAGATAGCTATGAAGAGGATGAAGAATGGAAAGGCTGTTGGTCCAGATGACATACCTGTGGAAGCATGGAGGTGTTTAGGTGAAATGGCAGTGGAGTTTTTAACTAGATTATTTAATGAAATCTTGGAAAGTGAGAGGATGCCTGAGGAATGGAGAAAAAGTGTTTTGGTACCGATTTTTAAGAATAAGGGTGATGTGCAGAGCTGTAGTAACTACAGATGGATTAAATTGATTAGTCACAGCATGAAGTTATGGGAAAGAGTAGTGGAAGCTGGCTTAAGAAGGGAGGTGATGATTAGTGATCAGCAGTATGGTTTCATGCCAGGAAAGAGCACTACAGATGCGATGTTTGCTCTGAGAGTTTTGATTGAAAAGTACAGAGAAGGTGAGAAGGAGTTGCATTGTGTCTTTGTGGACTTAGAGAAAGCATATGACAGGGTACCTAGAGAGGAGTTGTGGTACTGTATGAGGAAGTCCGGAGTATCAGAGAAGTATGTAAGAGTGGTACAGGATATGTACGAGGGTAGTGTGACAGTGGTGAGGTCTATGGTGGGAGTGACAGATGCATTTAAGGTGGAGGTGGGATTACATCAAGGATCAGCTCTGAGCCCTTTCTTATTTGCAATGGTGATGGACAGGTTGACAGATGAGATCAGACAGGAGTCCCAGTGGACTATGATGTTTACAGATGACATTGTGATCTGTAGTGAGAGTAGGGAATAGGTGGAGGAGACCCTGGAGAGGTGGAGATATGCTCTAGAGAGAAGAGGAATGAAGGTCAGTAAAACTAAGACAGACTATATGTGTTTGAATGAGAGTGAGGATAGAGGAATGGTGAGGATGCAGGGAATAGAGGTGGCGAAGGTGGATGAGTTTAAGTACTTGGGATCAACAGTTCAGAGTAATGGTGAGTGTGGAAGAGAGGTGAAGAAGAGAGTACAGGCAGGATGGAGTGGGTGGAGAAGAGTGTCAGGAGTGATTTGTGACAGACAGTACCAGTAAGAGTGAAAGATAAGGTCTACAAGAGGGCAGTGAGACCAGCTATGTTATATGGGTTGAAGACAGTGGCATTGACAAAAAGGCAGGAGTCAGAGCTTGATGTGGCAGAGTTGAAGATGTTACGATTTGCACTGGGTGTGATGAGGATGGACAAGATTAGGAATAAGTATATTAGAGGGTCAGCCCAGGATGTAAGGTTCGGAGACAAAGCCAGAGAAGCAAGATTACATTGGTTTAGACATGTGCTGAGGAGGGATGCAGAGTATATTGGGAAAAAGATGCTAAGGATGAAGCTGCCAGGTAACAGGAAAAGAGGAAGGCCTAAGATAAGGTTTATGGATGTGGTGAGAGAAGACATGCAGGTGGTTGGTGTGACAGAACACGATGCAGAGGACAGGAAGAAATGGAAACAATTGATCCACTGAGGTGACCTCTAATGGGAGCAGCCAAAAGAGGAAGAAGAAGAAGATTTAATAATCCAAGACAATATACTTATAGTGGAGGCTTCAGATATCCTAAAATTGTATGGGCAGATTTCTCATCCTATAAAAATAGATGCCAAATCTACATTTCGTTTGTTATCAAAAACAGCCAGAGGCTGACAGCACACCTCTCAGCTGTCCCAATTTTCACAGAATGTCCATTTTTTTACCTCATATTTTTTGTTGTGCTTCTCATAAAATCTGTAGTTTTCTGGCAAATCAGTGAAGATTGAAAACAATACATAATTGCAGACATTTGAGTGTCTGTCTTCTTATCCTTCAGAAGCTACATGGCAACACAAAATATTTTATTCTTGCAATAGTCTCAGTTAGAAGAGGAATATTTAAAATGTGCCCTTATTACTGGCTTTGTCTAGATGTTTTGTGCCAAGAGGTTGAAAGAGGT
Source organism: Protopterus annectens (assembly GCF_019279795.1). Taxonomy (NCBI): domain Eukaryota; kingdom Metazoa; phylum Chordata; order Ceratodontiformes; family Protopteridae; genus Protopterus; species Protopterus annectens. The sequence goes on along the minus strand of NC_056733.1, from coordinate 1,357,903,654 downwards.
ATGCCTCACAGTTAAGAACCTGACTAGGAAAAGCAAAATTCTTGATGTAGTTTTGACAAATCTCATGTCTTCATGCATCCATCATGAAGTTACACCTTCCACAGTACATTCTGATGATTTTTTTTTATTTTTAAGCTAAGCTGTAGAGTTATAGCAACCAAAAGTAGTTTTACCTTCTCAGATTTTAAAGTTGTAAATTATACTAATAAAAATAAGATCCTTACCCTATCAGCTCAGACTGCACTCTATAACATCCTCGGTATAACCATACATAATACAAATATATCATAAATGATCATTAATTGTTTAATAAAAATACATTTCTAAATTGTACAAATGGGTAAGTACAAATATATACCAAATGCTGAAAGTTTACAGTTGATAGGATGTTTATAATTGAACATGATTGTGAGGTATAGTTTTCAGAAAACAAACAAGCTCACAGAATAAGTCTATGTTAAGAACATTCCAGAACAAGATGGTGAAAAATAATCAAATCATCTACAACAAAATGAGAAATTTAATTTTATCTTGTAACTAGTGCATTGTTTTCTTTCTTTCTTTATTTTATTTTACATTTGTTTACTGGGATAGTCCGACTGGGCTAGTAGCCCATTTTCAGTGGAGGCTTGGAGAGAAAAGCTCCGAAGATAATAACATAAGTAGTAATTAGTTTTACAAAGATAGTAGAAAATTGGTAGTAAAAAAGCTAATACATTGATATTGAATGTTGCACATATGTTATTAAAATAACAGCAGGGCGATAGTAGAATATTGGTAGTGTAAAGCTAACATTGCTATTAAATATTACACACACATATTACAGAAAACAGCAGGTATGTTCCTTCATCAAATTGGCAACTAAGACAAGTAAGCACAGACCAGGTAAAAATATATGAGTGATTGTATAAGCACTAGTGTAGGAACTGATAGTGGAATAGGTAGTGAATGAGGAAAGAATGAGATTATCCAGGGGTAATACAGGTGCAGAGCCAGTTACTGAAGAGGTGGTCTTTGAGTAGCTGCTTAAATCTAATATTGGTGGGGCTGGTGAATATGTTTTAGGGAATACAGTTCCAGATTTTAGCCATGTGATTACCAAGTAGAGAGTCACCAAAAGAGTTACTAGATTTGTGTCTTTTTAGAAGTAGTTTTATTGGATGAGTGAAGTGGGTGGGTGGCAGAGTAGGGTTGGTCTAGGTTTTTTAGTGCTTGACAGGCTTCTGGTTGATGAATGATATTATGGGCAGTTGTCATTTGGTTAAGTGATATAAGATGTGGAAGTTCTAGCCAGTGCAGTTGTTTTAGAGCAGTGCAGTGGTGGGCTCTATTAGGGAGGTTGGCAGCTAAACAAGCAATTTTGTGGTAGCATGTCTCTAGTTTGGAGAGTTCTGATTTTCTAAGGTTAGTAAAGATGGGGGAGGCATACAGAAGTGTGGATAGAAGGTGGGTTCTAGCTAGGGCCAGTTTGGTGTGAGGAATGTTCTGGACCTACATAGGCAGCTAAGTTTAATGTGTACCTTCTTGACAGTAAAGGCTATGTGTTTGTCATATTTTAATGAGCTGTCTATTGTAACCCCCTAGAAGTTTAGTGTTGTCTACTGGTTCGATTTTGGTGCTGTTGGAGAAGATATAGAGAGGGGAGTGAGTTCTGCAGATCTATTATGTATAAATATCTTAAGCTTTGTTTTGTTGGGGTTTAATATGAGTTGGTTCTCCTTGAGATATAGTTCTATATCTGAGAAGGCTTGTTGGGTTTTGAGTTGTAGTTTAGGGTAGGAGGGGGCTGTGTAAATGACTGTGGAGTCATATTTATATTGTACTATGGTAGCATGTAGAGTAGCGGTGTTGAGTTCATTTGTAAAGATGGGGAAGAGTAGGGGGCTGAGTACTGAGGCTTGAGGGACACCAACAGTAATAGGTAGTTGAGATGATAAGTCCTCAGCCCACTTGACAGCTTGCTGTCAATTAGACAGGTAGCTATGGAACCAAGTAAGTGCTGAGAGAGAAATGTACATGGAGGCTAATTATTGCAGTAGTATCTGGTGGGAAACGGTGTCAAAAGCTTTAGACATGTCTAAGAATATGGAAGAGACCAGGTTATTGTTGTTTATGTGGCTGTTGATGGTATCTGTGAAGCTTAAGTGAGTAGTGGTAGTAATGTGTTTAGGTCTAAAGCCCTGCTGAGTATTGGCGAGCAGCTTTTTTTTGTAGTAGGTAGGTCAGATGTTGGGAATGAATACATTTTACAATATTTTGCTAAGGTGAGAGAGTATGGCAATGAGCCTGTAGTTGGTTATTTCTGTGTAAGGGCCTCCTTTATGCAGGGAAATGATGTGGGAGAGTTTCCATAGTACTGGTACGTATTGTTCAGTGATGGAGCAATTGATGAGCACATATATTGGGTAGGAAATGGATTCAGCTCCAAGTTTTAGAAATTTGTTTCTGAGTTGATCGGCAGCAAGGATGGTGGGTTTAAGTTTAAGAATGAGCTTTTTTATGTAGCTAGTCTGGATGGGTTGGAATGAGAAGATGGGGGAATGGAGGTCGGGAGTAGTGGATATTTTTAGAGGGGAGTTGTTGCTGTTATTTAATAAGTTTTTGATGGAGTTAATGAAATGTGAATTGAATTGGACTGCCATTGTTGTGTTGTTACCTGGGATTGAAGGAGAGGTAGTTTAGCCAGGGGATAAGAGCTGTTTAATGGCATGCCAGAATTTCTGAGGATTATTTTTATGTTTTAGTTGGATTTATGATACTCAAAGGGATGGATTAGGAATATAGCTAACTTAAGCAATATACAGTGATCTCCAAAGATTACCTATAAAATACATTTTGTGCAGCACAAAATATCCAAGGCATGGATGGGAGTCACATATCCAACCAGAGAAAGAGATAAATCATTTGGTCAAAAAAAAAAAAACAGCTCAGTGGGGGGGCCCAACAGTAGCACTTTTTATTAAATAATATTTTGACTACAAAAGCAGAGTTGTAGAACTCTGGCACCAAATCATGTTAATTCTGCAACATGAGAACAGGGTCATTTAAGACGTTGATAATCAGGCCAATCAGTTTGATATACATTATTTGCAAGGTGACAGAAGGAGTCATTTGGGATCTAAAACAATCATGTCTATCCTGCTTCTCCTAAATTATGACCAAATATATTTCCAAGGCTACATCCTTTCATGCAGATCTTTAGTAAAGTGATGGTAGGTTATGAAAGGAAACAAAGAATAAAATGGAAAAATTATCTCAAATTGTGAAAATGTCATTCTAGTCAGTATATTCAATTAAATTATGTTGTGCAAAATAAAATCGGCAGCTAATTTCAGAGATCTCTACAAAGTGAATTTCATAATTATTAACCTACACACTCTCTATTTTGATTTTATATAATTTTACTTTTTTTACATTAAATACAAAACTCTTTTCTTAACTTTCTACACTTGATCTAATATCTGAATCCGTTTATTCTATAACTTTACCTATAAATACATCTTACTTATGCCAGTACTTACATTTCATATTTTTAAACATTTGTTGTATTAACAGTATTTTATTTATTTATTTGACATTTGTTTACCGGGGTGGTCTGACTGGGTCTACAGAACCAATTTTCAGCAGAGGCCTGGGGAGAAAAGCTCCACATACAGTACAATACAGTATAATCCAATACAATAAAAAAATACATTAGAAATACTATACAAAAAATAAGTTAACTGCTACAAGATGTTGAAATATATTACTACACGTCTAGACAATTCTATACAGTTAAAACACTACAGACAATAATAGTCGCTCTCACCATACATGATGTAAACATTGTTGAAATAAGTAGTACGTAGGTAGTCCATTGTGTGACATAGACTGTAATAGTACAGGCAAAATAGAATGTTAGGTTCAGTTAGGAAAATAGCAGCCAGAAAGTTAGTGATGCAGATAGATAGTGAGAGAGAGTTAAGAGTTAAGAATAGAAGCAATAAAGCCTGAACAGTAGCTTAAGGATGTGGTATAGAAGCAGAGAAGGAGTTAGAAGAGCCTTAGGATCTTGCAGTCTGTGAGGGACTGAAATGTGACAGAAAGAGGAAGACCTGAGCATTAGGCAGGCTTTATGCAGGAGCAGAGCAATGTATTTTTGAGATGATTTTTTAAAGAGGCTTTGAAATGGGTTATTGCAGGCATAGACCTGGTAGCTAGAGGTACAGGGACAGAGTGTGAATACAGAGAGTGACCAGGCTTTCTTGTGGGCTTGAGATAGCTATGATATTTTTGACTTCTGATAGTAAGGATCGATTTCGTGTGTAAGGTGTGACTGGACTGGTTAGTGCAGGGCAGGCAGAAGGCTTGTAAATAAGGTTGTGTAAGGTGGATAGCTGAATAAAGGCAAGCTGGTTGGGGAGTCCAAGCCAGTTTTATTCTAAGAGTGGTTTACAGTGGTGTGTGTGATATTTAGAGTTTGTGGCAAACTTTGAAACTTGCTTAGGGTAGAATCTTGTAAGTTAGTTAAGATAGGGGCACCATAAAGAAAGGAGGGAAGTAAACATGTTTTTGCAAGGGTAGTTTTGATTGCTGCAGTAAAGAAATGTTTGTTTCCGTTTTTTGATGAGTTTTCTTTATATTTTGCTGTATATGGGGGTCAAATGAAAGTTTATTGTTCTTGATAACACCTAGAAGTTTGGTTTACTGCACTATTTCAATGATAGTGTTGTCAGATGTAAGGATCTTGAAATGATCAGTGACAGGGGAGGTATTTTTGGGATGAAAAAGTACTAGATTTGTCTTCTTTGGATGAAGAAAGAGTTGGGCATTTCTTAGCCAGGATCTGACTGCAGCAAATGACTGCTGAGTTTTTGAAAGTAGCTCTGGTAGTGACTGAGCAGTGCAGATTATGGTGGAATCATCAGCGTGCTGAATGAGGATCCCAGGGTGAGAGGCAATGTGAAGGTTGTTTGTGAAAATGTTGAAGAGCAGGGGTCCTAGGATGGAGCCTTGGGGGACTCCAGTAGGGTTGTGGCAGAAGGGTGAGAGTTCATTGTACCATTTCACTGCTTGTTTATGATCCTTGAGGTAGCTCTGAAACCATTTTACTGTGTTATGTGAGAAGCCTAGGTTAGACAGTGTGTTCAAAAGTAAGGGGTGAGACACTGTGTCAAAGGCCTTGGAGAGATCAAGGAAAACTGAGGCTGTATATCATCCTGCATTTCTGGCCTTGTTCACAGTGTCTGTAAAAGATAATAGGGCTGTAACTGTGCTGTGTCTAGGTTGGAAGCCATGTTGGGTTTTGGTTAAAAGGTTGTTTTGCAATAGATATTGCATTACCTGCTGATGGATACCTCTCTCAAGAATTTTGGATATGGGTGACAAGATAGATATAGGATGGAAATTGGATGGATCAAAAGAGTTGCCTCCTTTGTGGATGGGGGTCATGTGAGATTGTTTCCATATGGTAGGTACTTCTGATTCAGATAAAGACCTATTTATAACGGTACTGATTGGGTAGGCGACTGTGTTAGCAGCCAGTTTGAGGTAGTATGGGGGTAGATTATTAGCTGTGGGAGAGCAGGGTTTTAGTTTTTGTAGCAGTTTTTTTAATGGTGTCAGTGGGTATGGGCTGAAAAGAGAATGGGGTTTGTGTGACACTTTGTTGAGTAGGTGGGTAAGTTATGACAGGGTTAGAAGTAGTTAATGGACTGGGGTTGGTGTCTGAATAGGTTGAAGGGTGGGGGGGGGTCCAGCATTAGGGGTGTTAGTTAATAAGTCCAAAAGTGATTTTATGAAGTGCTTGTTAAAGTTTTTGGCTATTTGTGATGGAGGGGTATCTGGTGATAGGGTGTGCTCTCCATTTCTTACAGGGTTAAGTAGAAAAGATATAGAGTGGCAAAATTTACTGGGGTTGATTTTATGCTGGAGTTGAAGCTGGGAATAATATGACTTCTTATCTCTGTTGATTAGTGTTGTCACTTTGTTACATAGTGTTTTTAAATTAACAGGATTTTGTTCATTTTTGATTTGTTTCCAGGTTGACCAGTCTAGGTCCCTTTGCTTCATCAGGTGTTTACATTCCTTAGATGGCCATGGTGCTGAGTCCTTTTTGATTCTTTTCATACGAATGGCAGCTAGTGTATTAAGGATGTGAAGGAGGGTGTTATTAAAGTTTAGTACAGCATCATTACGGGGTAGTTGTTTAAGGGGTGTCCAGTCTATTTCCTGTAGGAAATTGTTGAATTCATGCTGATAAAAATTAGTTGAGTACCTAACCTATTTTATAGTGTATACTCTTAGTTGTTGGGAGTTTGTTCTAAGGGAATAAGCTGGTAGATGATCGCTCAGGGAGTTAGACAGTGAATGACGGGTAATTGGCAGGGTGGGTTACTAGAATCCAGTCTAAGGTGGATAGTCAGGTAAGATCTTTTTTGTATCTTGTTGGAGCATTGATAAGCTGAGAAAAAACATACAGATTTATATTATTTGTGGGTGAGTTGGAAGCTATGGTTTGCCAGTCTATATTTACGTCTCCTAAGATTATTGTTTCAAGGTTTATTGTTTGAGATGTCCAGGATAAAATATTTTCCAATACTGGTATATTTCTACCTGCTGGGATATATATTACTATTATACAAATTCTTTTTGATATATTGAGGTTCAAAGAGGAGATTAGTACCTCAGCATTGGAAAAGGTGGGTATATTACTGGTGCAGGTTGTGATGTTGAGTGTAGAGGGATATAGAAGTGCTATTCCTCCCCCTTTTTTAGATCTTTCTCTCCTGGTTATTGCAAAGTTTGGAGGTATTATTTCAGAGTCTTTTACACCAGGATGTAGCCATGTTTCTGTAAGGGCTAGTATGTCAGGTTTATTTTGATCAATCCAGGCATGCCATGAGGCTATTTTTTTACATATACTTCTAAGGTTCAGTGTAAGTATGTTTAAAGTTTTGTGGTTACTCTTTTGGTTAGGATTAAAAGGTGGGCCAGGGTTAGGATGTATGTCACATTAAAGTTGTATGTCTCCACATTTGAGTAAGTAGGTAATGAGGAAGGAGTACCATGGGAAGTGTTTTTTATCCCTAGGTGATAATACTGGTGTCAAGTGTGGTTTTGTAGGCGGTGAAGAGGCCAGATTGTGGCTTGAATAATATGGGAGGGTATAGGGGAAAAGCTGAGAGGAGATATGTAAAAAGCTGTGTTGTTTATTGGGGTGATGGTTGGAGGAGGTTGTTGATGTGTAGTGATGTGTTGGGGTAAGCGAGGATAGCAAGGTTGAGAATTAAGAGTAAAGAAGCTAGGCAGGTAAGGAGTAGCATGACAACTGTGATAGTGGGTTTAACAATAGTAAAAGTAGTATTTATATGTTAGAATGTAATATCAGGTATAAACAGAGATTTTGTTATCTAGTGATATGTGTGCAGCTAAAGGTAAAGTTGGAAATATTTTCACTTCAGGGTGGGCTTTGACAATGTGGTTAGGTGTTTTGGCTTGTAGTTTGTGATAAGCAGGGGTGGGAGGATGTGACTGGTCAGTAGTACAATTATGGTGCAATATTAGTTTATGTGTATAATAGAAGAGAAGGTGGTAAGTCTGGAGTTAATGTAAGACAGTCTGAGTCAGTGATAGTATTGTGATGGTAAAATGGAGTAAGATGCAAAGAATTATAGAAGGGGGGTGAGAATTCAAGCTGATGGATGTAAGGAAAAGCAGATAAGTTTGGTTAAATAAAAGTAGGTAAGGTATGAATGAAATGTGGGTGTGGACAAGGTAGAGTTGTATATAATTGGATCAGAGGAATGAGGGGGGAGTGGTTTGCTTGAAACCTGCAGATAGTTTGCCACCATAAACAATCAGTGAGGTAGAATGTTCCTGAATACAAAGACAAAGTGACTGAACTCTAAAATCTTGACCTGATTCACAGCATCTAATTTTATAGTTATGGGCTTTTCAATGTCTTTTCCAAGGATGTATTACACTGATAAGAGTAAAATATGCTGAAGTGTTAATGTAGCTTCACCTTCAGCAGTAAAATGCCTATGAGTAAGTGAGGGTGAGGGTGGGGGTGGGGTATCCTTCCAGCAGATTCAACACTATAAACATAACACACTAGTGCATGACTTAAATTAAATTATTAGTCTATGAATTTGTCTTACATACATTTAACTCAGTGTATTTTTTCCTTGGGAAATTGTGCAACTGCAAGTGAAATTCAGCTGTGCAAGTTCTTTAGGTAGTAGGTTGTTTCACTGTGAGAGAGAAAGAGTGCAAGACTTTGTTAATAAGAATATCTTGGTGGTTGAACTAGATGGGTAGAGTACTATTTGTCTGTACTCATCCACATTTAGTAACGTTTGGCAAAGAAGAGTAGTGCACTATATTTCACAGTTGTGCATTTCCCCTTTCTAGCCTTTAAACAGGACAATAAGAAAGCTTACTAGAGATATTTGTAGGTATGCAAGGAATGAAAGAAAGAATAAACTAACAAGAGATATGTGTTTGCATGCAAATATAGGGTTACTGAAATGTAGGTTTACAGATGGTAGAGAGACAGGTAGCATGCCTATCTGTTAATTCCCACTCTTTGCTATAAAATATACAGTCTGTACCTCTGCTATTTAAGCATGTAGAAAAAGGCAGCCAGCTAGAGTGTGCAGCATATATGAAAAAAAGAAGCAGCAGCCTTAGTCAATGACAAAACTCTTTACAAATAGAAACTCATGGATTAACAATTGCCTACAATATCCAGTAACTGTGTTGTTCATACAAACATAAAATCAGGTAGTACAACAGAAGCCTTCAGTAGGATGGACAGAAATATATATATGCATAACATAAACATATGCACTGCAGTTTAGTAGGGAGAAAAACAAAATAAACACTTAGCTAGATGGCAACATGTAACTGTAATATAAACAGCAAAAAAAAAAGATTGTTTTACAGTAAGATTCAGTGAAACTAACAGCCAGTAGACACTTGTTTATATAATTGCTATACTTTAACAGCATAAAGACAACATTTAGCTGCTATTACTGAAACCTAGAGTAAAAAGTCAATAGAAACATGCTGATATATTTACTACACATTAACAACAAAAGACACAACACTTAGCCAGAGTTAAACACAGTGAAATCTTAGCTGTATTTTTCTAGTACAGGGTTTAACCAACATGAAATAAACCATAACAGTTAAGATAATACAAGAATCCAAGGTACCTTCTTGTAGAGTGAAGCAGCTGGATGGACTCTGAGTTTGCAGCCACAAAGGCAAAAAAAGTAGTGGGAGGCCCAGCTGAGAAGCAGGGAGGGCCAGTCAGTTCCTTCAGTGGAAAGCAGTTACTCCCCCCTCCACTGACGGTTTGCCATCATAAACAATCAGTGAGGTAGAATATTCCTGAATACAAAGTCAAAGTGACTGAACTCTTGACCTGAGTCACAGAATCTAATTTTATAGTTATGGGCTTTTCAATGTCTTTTCCAGGGATCTATTACACTGATACGAGTAAAATATGCTGAAGTGTTAGTGTAGCTTCACCTTCAGCAGTAAAATGCCTATGAGTAAGTGGGGGTGGGGTATCTTTCCAGCATATTCAACACTATAAACATTACACAGTAGTGCATAACTTAACAAATTAAATTATTAGTCTATAAATTTGTCTTACATACATAAATTTAAGTTCTTTAGGTAGTGGGTTGTTTCAGTTTAACTCAGTGTATTTTTTCCTTGTGAAATTTTGCAACTGCAAGTGAACTTCAGCTGTGCAAGCTCTTTAGGTAGTGGATTGTTTCACTGATGTAAATTTAACTCCGTGTATTTCTTCCTTGAGAAATTTTGCAGCTGTGCAAGTTATTTAGGTAGTGGGTTGTTTCACTTCTTGTAGAGTGAAGCAGCTGGATGGAGTCTTCATACATTTCAGAATTATGCATTTGAGTAACCAATATCAGCCGTCCCTATTCCATTACTTCACTGTAACATATTCAGGTTTCTATATCCTAGAAATGCAATTCTATGCATTTTAGTGGTTATACTACAAAAATACTAACAGCTATTAACATCGCTGTAATAAATGCATTTAAAGGTATTACACACTAATATACATAATATACATTCATAGTCTTTAATCAGAAGATAAGAAATCTAAGTCAAATGAGTAGCAAAAAACTGCTGAATGAAAAACTTGCAAAAACATATAACTTTAAGTACTTTTTATTGTATGTTGTTGTGTCTTTCGGCTTTTCCCAGTTAGGGGTCGCCACAGCGGAACTCCGGTCTGCTAATGATTGGCAATAGATTATTACGTGCCGAGTTGCCAGCTCTGATGCACAACCTTCAACAAAGGTACGCCCATTCACACATGTCTCCACACAGAAAACACTTTAGCTGAGAATCGAACAGGACAACGTCTTACCGTGAGGCAACAACGCTACCGCAGCACCACCACCGCAGCAATAAGGGTGTAAAAAAATCAGGAGACAACTAAAACTTTACCATCTGCGTCTTGCAGTAAATCAAGATAAAAACCTCTTATATAAGCAGTGCTTAAAAATGCCATATGCCAAATTACCTCACCAGAATCGACAAATCTGTAAAAGAAAATTTGAAAAAAATCCTTAAAAACATACAGAAACACACTTATGGGAGACAGGGAGAGGTGAACGGGAAACTGTCCTAGGGCATAGTGCATGTTGAATTTATTGCAGTGGTCTTAATTTTATGAAACATTTACTTTTAATCTGATTGATAAATTCAGGAAGCTTATCAGCGCCACCTTCACCCCCCCCCAAAAAAAATCTGATAGCGAAATTCTCTACTTTCCAGCAAAATAACTTGTTTCCTCCTCTTGTATCTTGCCATACTTGTTGAAAACAAGAAATACAAATGTTTTGAGATTAGGGGACACATATGTGAGCTTACACATACTCATAAATACAACTGGCACATTTTTGTGAGGTCTATCTCATGTAAAAACTTGCACAAGTCAATCATGTAACAATATCTATAACGTCAGAATCATAATGAAACCTTTGGGTAGCCATGTAGTTCTTTTTGACATGCAACAAAAAATCGATGGCACCACATTCATAGTCACTAAACAGAAAAGCACCTTTAGTATAAAAAAGTATAATTTTCTAAAATATGCTTAATACTACTCCCCCTTTTGTTCACAAAGTTAGGTCTTGACCTAACAAATTTACCATACCCCTGTTGTCCATAATTATCTTCTATTACTTTCAGTAGCATTCTTGATGCTAACACCATTGGCAATAGTTAAATTCAAAACTAGAAGTAACAACAAAATCATTGAATATACTAATATGTGTATTTGTCAAGGACAATTTTTCTTATGTGATTAATACTGTATCATCTACATGTAGTCTTTTAGTGCAACTGTCATTAGTTTTCAAAATTATTTCATTGTTTTAAATTTGTTTTTTAATATCATGCATATGTTCCTAACCCCATACCATGATGTGTAAAAATATATATAGCAAACATAATCTCCTCACTGATGGATCTGAAAACTATCAGACAAAATCCTTCAGATTGCATGCTCTGAAAAGAACCATTTCTTTTATAGCAGTATGTGATTTTTTAATTTGATTCATTCAGTCTCCATGTTCTTTCATTAGTATGCTGAAAGAACAGACAAGCCAGACCATTTTGGCATTGTTTTGCTTACAAGTGTTTAATTTGCACAAAGATTATTGAAGCTTATTTTCTCTTTAGATAAGCAAACAAATGATATATTTTAGTAGGTGAGTCCATACTACTGACATTAAAGACCAAACCAATAGTGTTGGTCTTGTATTGCAGCAATAAATGGTCTATAATGTCATACTGTTATACACTCTCCCGAAATCAGATATTCTAATCCAGTTTAACAGTCCTAATATAAGTATACAATTTAGAATCAAGTAGTCTTCTCAGTATGGACAGTATACCTGGAAAGAAGAGCAAAGGATGAAAAAAACATGACGAGTAGGTGAGAATGGAGACTTTGTAGATTATAGGTAGGAAGATAAAGTATGACAGGACAGATAGGAGTGAAGTATTGATAGATTAAGAAGTGAGCGCTCTAGTTCCCTTTAAATAAACTGAAGTGAGATTTGTATCCACCATGTCCATCACAAGCACAGCATCATAGAAAATGAATGAATGAATGAATGAACGAGGGGCGCAGTACAATACAAGGTTTGTAGCAGCTATTAATTATGTAATTTGTTGTGTGTTGCACTTTTTATTGCTTCCTATGTGGCAGAATGAGGCCTGACTCAGTCTTTTTAAAAGTGAGGAGCACACATATGAAATCCACTTAAGCAAACTTTGTTATATCAAGGCTCTATGTTTTATTATTATTATTATTATTATTATTTATTTATTTATTATTATTATTATTATTATTATTATTATTATTATTATTATTCCTTTTTGGTGTGCACTCAGTTTAGTCCTTACATTAGAAAATAATGTTATCCTTAAGAAATGTATAAAAACATTTTGATTCATAAATCTAGTTTTGACTCTCAACAGCTTCATAATTGTCAACCAGTTAAAGCAATAAATCATGATGTTGAAATAAAATTTTGGCTAAAATCCAAGCAGAATGACTAAAACAAAATAAATATAAAAAAATAGCAAATGCTTCTTTGTCATATTTCCTTTCCAGACCAATTTTATGCCCACTAGGCACTGAAAAATATATCTAAATATCTGAGACAACAAAACTCTATTGCGCGCATGTAAAGAAGATAACATTGTATCCACTCTAAATCATGCTAAAGCATCCATTACATATTCTCGCTTCTCCTTCTTAAAACCTTAAAGTTAATGAATTTCTAAACAGTATTTAGTAAAACACTATTCTGTTTGTGGCTTATACTCCAAACTTTTAACTAGACTTCATGTTAGTCATGTACATTAAAAGGCACACTAGCCCTTTTATTCTCCTATTCTTATTTCAGATCGATTTGTACCTCTTCTTTTTTTCATTTTACCATAACTAAATATTTTCTGGGACTTCTGTTTATGACCACCAAGTACTTTACTTTTATTTTTTTTTTAACTCAAGCATTGTTCAGATTTTATCTGTCCTCTAATACAAAACAAATTTCAATAAATCTGTGATAATCTCATCTATAATGTAAAAATACTCTGCAAATACACCAATAAGTGCCCAAACTGTAAAGCGGTGGTCAATATTGTAGCCAAACGAACAAACAACCAAAAAGATATAAAACACTTGATTTATTGTTTTAAAATAACAAACAAAGTTTAGCGCTTTCACCCACTACATGGGGCTTCCTCAGAACTCACAAAACAATTAAAATTAGGCACTTAAATGCCTTTTTTGGCGCCAAAACATGTTCAAAAATTTAAAGTAATACAGCCATAATTCAACAATGTACATGAGACTGTTAATAAATAATAAAGTGGAATGTGAATGCTAAGATAAAGTTTCTATCTCCACATGACTGTCGCTGGTACAAAATATGGGGCGTTCAACTAAAAATGTTGTTACTAATGATAATAATAACAGATCGTATATCCTATACATCCTATAAGTAACCAGATGACAGTGTGACTATCTATTGTCCATCATAACGTGTCCAATATTTCATAGGGACTTGATATAAAACTTGAATGACAATAATAATACTTATTGAATATTTGGTGTATTTAATATATGCGAAAATAACAATTGCTATAATGAAAAATGAAAATATGTCTATGTGCAATATGATATGCTCAATGGATGAATACATTTGTTACAATAATTATATAAATATATACAATATAAAATGTATAAATGTAAAAATTGTAAAAGATATATAAAAGTATTGTGAAATAACACTGATATAAAATATTATGGAATTACATGTGTCATAATAATTAAAAAAAATATTAATAATCTCATCTAACTTCAATATGGAAAAGGAGAAATACACTGGAATTAATTTCTCAGTTGACACTCAGAATATTATTTAACATTAATCTCAACAAGATTCTAAGGGAGGAAGTCTTAGACTTAGACTACTCGCTTGTTTTATGTCTAATATTTTAGAAACTAGTGTTTTTGAAATGAAGCTCTTCTTACATGACTAAGTGGCACAAAGATGAGATATCTGACTATACTGTTGGGGACCTGAGTTTGAAAGCAGTGGGGGCAAGGTTTGGCATCATGGTTAAGATCTTTACCTCAAAAATAAAATGTGCAAAGTTTGAGATGAACCTCTGGTTGTTGGTTAGACTTATAATAGCTTGTAGACTGGCTGCCTAGTACTTGAAGTTGAGGTGTTTACCTTACAAAAAAAAAGTACAGGGTTTCATTTGCAACAACAGAAAAAATTAGCTAAGCCTAAAATAGTCCTCAAAAGCAAGTAGCCATTTCATACCTAAGAACAAGCAGCTAAAATGTTTTTAGAATCGCTTAATATTTAACCACCTAATAAAATTTAGGGCAAGATAAATCATGGATTTTTTACATGCTTGGATAGAAATAAATCACGACAATAGAACTTATGTATAAACCCATTATAAATGCAACATCATGGAAAAAAAGGGAGTTAGAAAGAGAGAGAATGAATTGACTTCAGTAACACTTCTGCCTTGGAATAGTGCCAGCATCAGGCAAACAATTATGAACAAATAAAACATTTTAAAATGAAATTCTGAACTTTACAAAATGGTAGGTAAAGTGTCGTGGTCTACTATTTAAGTTGAGTACATTTTGAAAGTAAGACATCACAGAGTACCATCTACATACAAGTTTTTATATATTCAGTTCATGTTTTGACAATTATGAGGAAAGAATGTTTTGGTCTTCTATCAATTATACTTCCAGTTCAACATTTGCTGAATATGCTATGAGGTGACCTGTCTTGGAAGGAAAGCTTGTCACCTTTCATGGAGGATATACTAACATCTTTATGCAATCAAGATCTAACAGAAGGTAACTAGGCTAACGGTCCTAAAGCCCTTACAAACCTAGCCATATTCATTTCAAGTTGTCCCAGCTGTCGGTGACTAAGTGAGTGAAGTTCACAGAGGTAAGGGTCTATTGTTGTAAATACTGATTTCCTCTGTCCAGGATGGACATGGGTTCCACTCCAGGAGTGAATTTGTGGTTGCCCATCCATTGATCTAGGTTGTGTTTGAAGAGGGTCAGGGAGGGGGTCTGTTCCATGTGAATTGGAAGCTCATTCTAGAGGAGTGGCAGTCTCTGGGAGATATATCTATCTCTTCAGCATGACCTGTTCATGTCACAGGCTAAGATCCCTGGATCAAGTGACTCTCATGTAGTTTGATTTAAGAATGTCTAGCATTTCCATCAGGGCTGGGTCAAAGACTCCCCTGTAAGCCAGGCACAGGTCACTCTTTAGCAACCTTTAGGAGACAGAGTACAGTGACAGGGCTTTCAGTCTTTCTGCATAAGACTTGTTTTGTGTATCCTGTTATTTCTTGGTCAGAAATATTCTGTGATCTCTCCAGTTGTTGCAGGTGTCTGCTGAAATACATGCAAAAGGAAGCATTGTACTCAATTATTGGTCTAATGAGGGCCGACTATAATGTAATTATAACATCCTTAGATCTAGATATGATGCTTTTACTTGTAAGATATGCCACATAGAAGGATTTCCTTACTACTGTGGATATGTGGCAGTCAAAGTTCAGTTTGCTATCAACCTCAGTACACAGATCATGTACCAGTGGGTCTACACTTATGGGGATGCGGTCTATAATGTAATTAGCAGGGATGTCAGCTTTCTCAAAGAGAACAATAACATATTTTTTGTTGCATTTAGCTTTACTCTGTGGCTTTGGCACCAATCATTTGCCTGCATTAACCATGTCTGTATTATATTAATATCATTGGGGGACTCAAGAATTGCTCCCAATTTGCAATCATCAGTAAACCTGGTCAGCCATCGGTCGTCTAAGTTTTTCTGGACTTCTGAGAAATAAATTCTGAACAGTAAGGGGTCCAGTACAAAATCCTGTGGTACAACACTGGTAACTGGTCTTGTGCTAAAGGTGAAGTCACCCGCTTTGAGAGTATATGTCCTGTTGGTGAGCCATTTGGTTACGTATCTGGCAATATAGGGTTATTTCCCAGATGGGAGAGTTTCTCTATAATGCCCAAGTACATGATTGTGTCAAATGCCTTGGCTAGATTAAGATAGGTGGTATGCACTCTCTTTCCCTTGTACAGGGCCTTGCTGACTTTCTCAAAGAAGACAACCAAGTTCAACAGGCATGATCTACCTTTAACAAATCTGAACTGGGTTGGTCTAAAGTTTGGAGATAACCTATACCTTGTTAACAAGGTCCATAATTATCCTTTCCATGGCTTTGTAGATGACACTAGTCAAGCTAGTCCCAAGGTCAGCTGATGGTCCCCCTTTGTGCATAGGGATTACTGTTGCTGTCTTCCATTCCGCCAGACCATAGCCAGTTTGCAGGTTGTGGTTAAACATGGATCCAAGTGGTTCTGCTAGGTAATGTTTTAATTTATTTAAAAGGCAACCTGGGTTGTCTGGTCCCACTGAAGCAGTGTTTTTGGCCTTGGAGAGCACCAAGATGAGCTGCTCTCTTGAGATAATAGGCTGAGGAATGGTGACAAATATACTTTTGGGGGGTGACTGGAGGGGACAGGGGCTGAAGTTGGCTCCAAATCTGTCATCTAGCAGGTTAGCTGTTACCTCCAGTTGAGTATGGATGATGCCATGCACAACCAGTTCAGCCAAAACTGGGTATTCCCCTTTAGATTTTGGATGTAGATAAAGAATGCCTTTTGATTATCTTTAGCTAGGGAGGCTATTTTTGCTTAATAATTAGCTTTGGTGGACTTAAAAATATCTTTGATTTGTTCATTTAAGCTAGAGAGGGATTTCTTCTTCTGTTGAGACAGTTCTCTCTTGTTCTTCTATATTAGTTTATTTATTTTGTTGTATAGCTTGTTTATACTATGGGGCCCACCAGGGTGGCTTTTTTTATTTATTTAGTTATTTTTTTGGGTTAGACCTGGTTTGAATCCAGTCAAATACAGCCAATGCTATACAACTGCTGAAGTGCTTAAGCAGGGCATTGTTGTACACCTCTGCATAGAAGTCTGTGTTATCTGCATTCGAAGAGGCTTTGCAACTTCTTATACCATCACTTAGAAAGAGGTAGTTTGTCTTTGAAAAAGTCTTAAGCATTTTTGAGCTTGCAAGGGTATTTGGTCTTATAATTACATAGAACATGACTTATTTATAGTCCAATCCTATGAGGGAGGACATCACATGGGGGTCGGGTACAATGATCTCCCATGTTAGTGGGTACTAAGTCCAGTACATTTCAGCCTCTTGTGGGTCTGCTGACTAGCTGTTCCAGAGCATTTGCATTGACAAAGTCCAAGAACCTCTGAGCTGGCACATTTGTGGTCATGTATTTTTCCCATTTGATGGTAAAGATAATTAAAATCACCCATGACTAAGGTGTTGGGCTGTATGCAAGTGACTCCAGTAGTCCGGATATGCGATATGCTCTTTCTTTTTCTTGGTGGGGGATCTATAGCTGGCTATGGTGTGATAGGGGGCTTTGCCTAGAGTTAATTAGACATTGAATATTTCAAGAGAGTCATACTGTTTGACCAGTCTTGAGGTGTACTTATCCTTAATGAAGATGGATACACCTCAGCTTTTGGTTCTTTCATGCTCAGTTTGTGGTCTGAAAGTGTGGAAGGCATTGTAACCCTGCATGGCTGTGGTGCATTCCATACATTTGAACCATGTCTTGGTGACTGCACAGCATCTTCCAAAGTGAGGAGTGCTTCCAGCGACAGCAGTTTCTTCTTTACTATATAAACGTTCAATTACATATATTTATTTAAATAAATTTATAGCTTTTCTGCTGTATTGTGAATGCATGAATATTAAAAGAAACTTATTTTATATAAAATATACAAAAGATTTACATTCAATTACACATGAAAAAATGTATATACATATGCAGCATTTCAATGTGTATTTAACTCGTTGCTGGTTACTGGATATGTGTAGTATAATGCCTGTACATGTTATGTGAGGCTCAGTGGATGTCTGTGAAGTTATTTTGGCAAGGTTTTATGTCATTAAATAGGTTAATATGCTAAATACATAAAGCATCTTGTGTTTCTATATTCTTCAAGTATAATGAAATGGTTTATAAAAGTGTTTCACTCAGATGGCATAATAGTGGATCAGACGTCCTTAACATAATATGTCAAAGTTTACAATCATTAACTCAACTAACAAGTGGTTGAGTCCATCTTCATAAGTCCTACATCACAAACATCAGAATGTTGAACACCTACATTACCTACTGTCCAACCTTGGCCTCATAGAAATGGCCTCATAGAAATGCATGTTCCTGGATCCAGAGCAGGTGAGAGTTTTGAGATTTTGGTGGTTCATTCGGGTATACTGGAATTCGGCATTCCGACTTTCACGGAATTCTGCTAACCATATGAAGACCCAACCGCCTGTGAGTCAAGTTAGTGATATTAAACCTAGGGTAAGTAGTAGATCTGTAGCTGTGTGAGTTTCCATTTACAGGTTTCAGTGCCAACATCAGTATGAGTGGGTTGGAAAACTTTGTATGTGACAGTAGGTCTGATTACACTATTGAGAATACCATTGCCAGTGTTTTTTTTTTTTTCTGTCATGCAGCAGAGGTGAGTTTTTTTTTTTCTGACAGTTCCTGTATGCTGTTCAGTACTGCTTCTTGAGCAACATGTCAGCAAAAAAGTGTAATTTCTGTGCTACCAATAAATGCAACAGAAAAATCTATTGTCTAGCTGCTGTCATGTAGGTTACCCATTTGGGACCAGCTTGTACCCCAGTACGTCTGCATTCATGACTCAAGTGTAACTGGGAGGGAGTATTCTACATTAGTATCCCACACAGTCAGTGCATTGCTTATGCAATGGAGAAAGATGACCGTATGGCTTTAAACCTTTGTGTACAAATCTTTGGGAACCATTCAAGGCTTTAGCATACAGGAATGAAGAGTCCAAGTCGCTCCACACTGTACATTGATATTTATGTATCCCTGAAATATTCTTTATAGATTGAAGGAAAAAAAGGGTAAAGGGAAGCTATATTTTCTTACCACCTGATTTTCTGGCATTGTCCTATAAAGCTAAGATTCAACAACACTTGATGGTAAAGGATTAATTTTCCGACCTCCAATGTTTTCCTGTCTAAGACAGAATAGTAACTTTTCAAATGCAACCTAACAGATTTGCTCTAGCCTGTCTTAGAGATACTGTAGCCTGATAAACGTCTGTACAAATTTGTCAGTCTCTTTAATCACACTGACATCAGCTTTGGTTTTAAAGCTCATGCCACATTCATAGATTCACATTTTGCATATTCTCCTTCTTTTATTCTTTATCCAAACTGCTAATATTTAGATTAGCAAGAGTCCATAACATTCTTACCCAATCAATAGGCATAAGGCAGGGTGAAAAAACATCAGGAACAAAAAAAGAAGCTGTGTACTGGATCCAACTGGAAAAAATATAGAAAGTATACAAACCTCCGTTTATCAAGACATTGTGGGAGCTTTGAAGATTTCCCTTGCAAGTATTTCTGATGAATGCTTTATGCATGTACAATGATCCACATCTTTAATAATACAGTCAGGTCAGATGAGCCAGACTTAGCTACCCATAAAGAGGGATGAAATTTATTTGGTCTCATTGTTATCACACAAATGGCAAGTCTATTACAGTCTGAAACATTTAGAACATTAAGAAAATAGCATCTGACATATGCTGTGAAATTTCCTGCATACTCAACAGTTAAGTATATGCTTTAAATATTTTTATTTAGGGGACTTAATTTAGTAAACTTCATTTTAACCCATTCTATCTTATGTATTCTGTTAGAAATCCTCATGAACATATAATGAAATGTTACAAGGTTTTTTTATGTTACAATTTATTCCTTTCTTCGTGTAGGGGGAACTCCACTGGGTAAATCTATGGAACCATTTCCTCATGAGAGAAAAGAGGGCAGCATAATTTGCAAGCTTGAGTTCAAAAGGCACAGCAAAGACTTTGTTGCAGAACAGATGCTGATCAAATGCAGGGACCAAAGTTAAAGCAGAATAAATTTGTTTTAATAAAGCATTGAACAAGCTATAGCATTAGAGACATTGTTGACATCTGGACCAACATCAAAGTTAAGTGTTTTATATTTCATACTGTAAGCAAGAGATACACATAAAAAGCATGTAGAGCTAACCACTGGTGAGTGAATAAAAAATCAATTTTCTCTTTGTTTCTAATTTATTTTTTAACTTTTTTGCAAGAAATTCAGGTTTGGCATTATGTTGCTTATCCACAGACACAAAAACATTTTACAATGCATCCTCATATTAAGTTGAAAGAAATGAAGACTTTACTTTTTTGGAAACACTCAAAAAATGTTAAGCTTTGTGAATGAACAATGAACATTTTGTTTCTGGAAAGGGTAAGCCTTAATGCTGAATTTAAAAAATATAAAGGGTTAGAAGTCTGTCATACAGACTTGTAGAATGTAATTATTTACTAGCTAAAGTATCTAATTCTCATCTTTCTTTCTTTCTTTCTTTTTCTCTTTCTTTCTTTCCCCAGTTGCCTACATAGATGTTCCTACTTTCAGAGGAAGCCTAGGAGAAAGTTTCACATGCCACATTACTTAGTAACTAATAATATTTAATCAGCATGCAAAGGGTTAACATGCTGCACAGACTAGTGACATGCTAAACAGATGAACAAAGCAGAAAAAGCACTATATGCAGGTAGCACAATAGTTATAAAATATGACTAAATATGTTATCTTTAGGGTTCCACATTTACAGCATGCCATTAAAGGAAAGTTCATTATAGACTGCTGAGAGTAAAAAAAAAATAGAAAACAGAGAGAATAATCAGGCAGAAATTAACGAAGTGGTGAATCAGAAGTTTAGCATTAGAAGTCATAGAGGATTTTGTTTAATTTATTGGTCTTGTTATATCTTGGGTAATACAGACAGCTTTCAGTTAAAAGTAATATGATGATTCCTTCAGTACACTACATTAGCTTAGCCTGTTATCTGTCAGTAAGAATTGTACTAAGAACAGAACGTTTTTTATTTACCTTGTTGAGAAAATCATGTAAAGTCTTTCTGAATAGTGGGAGGAAAAAGCCAAAGAAGCCATGTCCATTCTAATTGAGTCTTCTGCTCACCTTTGACCTCATTTGTTATGAAGGCTTGCATCAGGCCAAGTAACAGATGAAGAGTAGACAACAGATTCCTACCTAGGCTTGCGAGAACACTACATGTCAATAAACTAGCAGTTATTTTGGTGATATTGCAATTCTATTTGCCAACTTTAATGCTGTCTTTTACTTCAGCAGTAGTGAATGTGGTAAATTTATGCAGTTTATCTGTCAATCAGAACAGGAGTTAGTGAATCAACAATGAATTTTCTAATACATATTCTAAGGATGTAGAAAGAAAGAAGTTAATAAGGTAAAGTCCTTGTGACACTGTTACTGCATTTACTAAATCTTACAAGTTTGAGCAATGAGATACTTAAATGCAATAATGAGTAACTTTGTGACTGATTGCCAAGATCCTTGATCTTTGGTGTTGAAGGTGAAGATTCTCAGTATTTTGGTGAAAGGAAAACAGAGCAGCAAGTGATACAATGACAATAGATAGTATAACTTCTATCTAGTAAAAAATCATAAAAGAGATTATCTGTAGAATAACAACTGGATGCTGTTATCATATGAATTATAAGTATTTGGCTCATATTAATTAGAGTCCTGTGCTTCCAACTTTGTGCTTTTATCTGAATTCATTGAGGAAAATTGCAAAGCAAATGCTTATTTTTTTGGTTCATGGTGAACGTATTTACTATTTCTGTGAGCACTGGTCACCATAGTGGTATTTACATAAAGCAGCAGAGAGTGTGTAGTATGGCTGAGGATTACATTTCTCTCACAAAAACATTTTGACATAACTGCGCCCAATCTTCTGCTCAGGGTTTTGTTGCATTTACAGAAAAACTTTCCATCTGTTTTTAAAGAAACATACGCATTCCACTAAAATGGTGCCTGTGCACATACGCATTTATGTATGGTTGATAGAAAGTGAGAGAGAAATTGAAGCAGACATATAGACAGACAGACACCGTCAGAAATAAAGACATTAAAATACTACAGTAGACCACAATGCAGAATAACAAAATTGCATGATTTCTATACACAAACACAGTGTGTGTGTGTGTGTGTGTGTGTGTGTGTGTGTGTGTGTGTGTGTGTGTGTGTGTGTGAGACTGAATGGGGTCTACCTTGTTTTATTGAAATTTCAAAACTTTGAAACCCATATGGCCAAGATCATATGATCGAAATTTTGAAGCTTCCAACACTTTGAATTTAAATCGCCATACAGCTCAGAATGGGAGATTTACGTTTTTTCTCACTGTAGTGCGATCTCGGAGTTGGTATATTTAAGTAGCAGAGGGTGTGGGGGGTGCAGTGGGTGCTTGCCCACCTGCAAAAATGTAAAGATAAAGTTTTTTTTTTTTATTTAGTGTTTTTGTTGTGTTTTCAAAGTTTCAAAACTTTGATCACATAGTCTCGCCATATGGGTTTCAAAGTTTTGAAACTTCGATAAAACAACATAGACCCAATTGAATGTCATACCTCTCAACTGTCTCGATTTTCACAGAATGTTGAGATTTTTGGCTCATACTTTTGGTCTGTTCCTCATGAAATCAGTGGTTTTCTGGCAAATCATTGAGGACTGAAGTCACTAAATAATGGCATATACTTGAATTTCAATCTTCAAATCCTTCAGAAAATGTATGCTGTTACAAAAGCTACTATTCTGGCAGAGGTTTAAGTTTGTATGAGCAATATTTAACCTTTGTTGCTGAGTTTTGGACTTTGCCCCCTATTATTTTTGGCTTTGTATAAATTTCTTGTACTTTGAGATTGAAAGATATGGTAAGTGTGAGATAGAGAGAGAGAGAGAGACAGAGAGAGAGTTTCAGTAAAATTAAGAAAACCACTAAAATACACATGAATGCAGCTGAGGGAATCTGCTATGGTTGCGATTCAGTAAAATTAGACAGTTAGAAACTACGTTTATAAACTTTCATTTTTTCTCAGCATCTTTGAAGACATCTCTGTGCATCAATGCACATCATTTCATTTTTGCGACTGTGTGACTGATAGTGCAACTCATATTTTTTTTAATAAAACTGAACACTGCATTTAGAATATAGCTTCCTATGCATGACAATCAGTGGGCAAAACAGTTTTTTTTATAGCAACGTAGCATTTAAATAGCTTAACAAAGAAAATGCCTAGTCAAAAATATAAAGCATAAACTGTGTTCAACCATTCCATATTAAAAACGGAAGTATGAAAAAATACTGTTTATTCAGAATTTTGAAGACTATGTAATAAGCACAGATATTCGGTTCCACCAAGAACACTGAAGGCTCTGTGATACATAACCTCTTCTATACTATTCTGGAGATATTCTGGTAACAGACATAGGTATATAGAGCATGGCACAGCACTTGGCACTACCTCCTTCTCTAGTGCAATACTCAGCTGATGTACTCACTATGTGGAGATTCCATGTCCTCCCTGTTTTAGTGTACTTCTTTCTAGGGTAGTGTGATTTATTGCCATATCCCAGTAATGTACCATGGGTGAACTGAAATTCCTTTAGATTGCTGATAGATGTGAGTGTTGGACAATGTGTTCAAATGTGTGTGTATACGTGTGTGTGTGTGTGTGTATACGTGTGTGTGTGTGTGTGTGTGTGTGTGTGTGTGTGTGTGTGTGTGTGTGTGTGTGTGTGTGTGTGTGTGTGTGTATGTGTGTGTGTGTGTGTGTGTGTGTGTGTGAGTGTGTGTGAGTGTTTCTCTGCCTGTGTGACTTACAGCCTTGCAACCACTGAATACTGAGATAAGCCCTATCTCCTCCCATGACACTAAAATACATTAAGAAGGTTATCAGATACAGGCTGATTTATCTGCATGAATGAATAAAGAAAGGATATTAAAAACTTCAACAGAAATAGTGTGAGTAAGTTGTTTTCACTGTCCTGATTTTTGTCCATAGCAAAAACCTTACTAAATAGAACTTGTTTGTATAATAAAAAATGCTGAAATGACAAACATTTTATTAGAGATGTTGGAGTTATCAACCTTCCTGTAGATACATATAAGGAAAACTACAATGTTCCATAGAAAATATATTTTAAGCTATTTGAATCTTAAGAATACAGCAGTGTGATAGTTGGAAGTCTTATAACAACACATAACATCATATCAACATAAAAAATGCTGCCTCATTTATC
>NC_056733.1:1357839294-1357874294 GCF_019279795.1 Protopterus annectens | reverse complement strand
CCTTCAATAATACATAAATAGTTTTACTGGCATCTTTCAGTCATATACATAGTTTTGTGACACAGTTCACCCCCACCTCTATACTTCTAATATACATTTTATGATAGTTGACTATATGATTATTACTGAAAGTACTTTATACCACGTCTCTTACCTACAATATTGACATTTTCTGTTCTATCTAGTTCCTTAACTTATCTCCATTACTTTGAATTTCTATGTGCTAATTACAGAATCTGTTATACATTTGACAAATGCACTAATACACCTCTTCAAATGTTCAATGTTCAGTCTCTAATAATGCAAAAGTATCTTTTATAACAAAATAATTGTTTTTCTGCCATATGAATGCTATCTAAAAAGTAAATGAATGTTTCAATGAATGTGTAGTTGTTAAGGTATATTGCTTAATGTCTGTTCATGTTGTGAAGAAACTGAAAACACTATCATCTGTGTTAGAAAGTCTGGCAGGACATCACAGTGGGGTTAATAATGCCAATGCTAATGCGGATGGATTCCAGCAGTCTCCTACAGACTCTTCAGAGGTGACCTCTGTCTGGCATACAAAGCAATCTCAGACCCCACCCCGATGGGACTGCTGCATATCTTCAAGTCAAGTTCCACTTGAGTAACCCACACCCATGACCTCAACCTGGTGTGTGACATCAATAGGACTTGTTGGCAGGACAGATTTCTGTCCCAGAGACTCCACCTTTTGTGGAACAGACTCCCTCTCCACATAAAGCAGAGTACCTCATTAAACCTTTATAAGTGCAACCTGGATAACTGGATGGGGAACAGAAAATACACCCCTGGACAGTGACATAGGGTGCAGACTTGTTGGAACATGCGCTAAATTCTTGGCTAGGCTTGTAAGGGCCTCAGGGCCAATAGCCTAGTAACTTTCTATGATCCTATGGATTGTCCAGGAGAGGAGTGGGTTAATATTCCCAGGTAGACCCATTTTTGTCAAGCGTTCATTTTCAAGGGTCACTTGAAAACAATGCTTGAGTCATAAGGGAGGGGGGAGAAATTTGAAAAAAACTGAAAACACTGTCATCTCTGTTAGCATGTGTGGCATGAAATTTGTGTATATTCTCAGATTAACTTGTATTGTTTGCCAGCATGCCTAATTGTGAAAATGTAAATAAGTTTTAAAATGTAGGGTATTTTTCTGTTTAAGCAGAATGTTTATAGAATGCTGCTTTGATACATTTCTAACTGCACATGTTTGAGAGGGACATTCTAAAATACAAGCTGTGGAGAATCAGGTGAACAGAGAGTGATGTCATTAGAATGTTCTTGGTTTCTAAGAGATTATTTAAACAGCTGATTGACAGTAAACAAGTTTTTTTAAATTGCTGACTGTTATATTTTGAAATTAGACAGCTGAGTCTGCAGTTTGTCAAGTACTGAGCAGTTTGTCAAGTATTAAGCAGTCAGTGGACAAAGGGAACTCACCAACAAAAGTGTAAGCTTGCCTTAACCTTGCTATTATATCTTAGAGTAGATCAGGGCCAGTATTTTTTGATTAGATTAGGAAAGCTTAGTTATTAAGATAGATACTTATTATTAAATGTTTTCATTACTTTACATTGTGGTTAGAAACCAATAGTTTTCTTTAGAGATTAGAGACTGCTTCTATCTCATTGATACTCCCCAGGTCACCTCAAAGGCATGACTGTTCTAGTCATAGCTATTATATATTTTGATAATTCATTTTCATAACTGGACACTCCTTTAGAAGGGCATGAAGATACTCTGATTGGTGGCAGTGTTACTGTATTATTTTGGGAAAGAGACACAGCTGGAAATCTGTGTCAGGTTTTCCCAGAAGTGTTTGGATGTGTGAGATTTAGGGTTCCTATTAAATGATCGAAAACGCATTCTTTTGAATGCATCTTGATCAAACTTGAAAGCACGAAAAGGCAAAGTAGCAAAATGGCATATAAGCAAATTCTTTCCCTGGGAAAGAAATCGCTTGGCCACTTCTGTTACTTTGCCATTTTTGTGACTGTAGTGTGATCTCAGAGTTGGCATATTTAAGTTGGGGGATGTGGGGAGTTGAAGCCCCCCACTTTATGCAATGTTTTAAATTTTTTTTTATTTTGTGGAAAAAAAAAATCACTATTCTAAGGGTTCGAGATTGTAAGCTTTTTCTTACATGGGTTTGATAAATTATTGTTTGCTTTTTTAAGCATTCGATGATTTAACATAGACCCAAGATTTAAATTTACTTTGTTTGTGCATATATCAGAGGTCTTACACTGGGACACTTTACTCTGAAGTGTGTAATAAGAAAATACATTTGGGTGGACAAAGGTATATAGTCCATTCCCAGAAATTAAAGCATGCTCCTGTTGTGTATTTTGGAGGACAATTGTGAAATATTACTTCTGTTTAAGTGACAGTCTCATATTAGAGTCAGTAGTGAGGATTGAAGCTCCTTAGTTACTGACCCAGGATAGTAAGGGATGTCATTTAATTGTTGGCAATCTAGTGTTGTATTCGACAGATGTCACATATGTATATTACAAAGTGTCTGTTTAAAATGTTTGTAATATGTTGGAGTTTTCCTCCCTTGGTCCCTCATGAAAAAGTTTTTTTTGACTAAACCTAGTTAGACATAGCTGGCAAACAAAATAATAATAATAATAATAATAATAATAATAATAAAATAATCAGACATCACTAAGATATAAAGAACAAAATCCTCTGATGTCTGGCTTTAAAAAAAAACATTAGTTAAAATATGTCTTTAGTTTACAATAACCTATTTCTGGATCAATGTTTTAGATTTAAATTTATATCTAGTTTTATTTATGTGGGACAGAAAATTAAAGGATTGGCCAAAATAGATTCCTAGGTATTTGAAAGCTGCAATAGTTTTGACGGCAAAGTTCTGCAGGTCTCTGCTATAGTGAATTAGGACAGTTTCAAGGGAATGCAAAAAGCATGGCTTTACATTTTTGAGGCATTAAGTATGAGTTGGTTATTAACTAACCACTGATGAAGCGGTTGTAGTTCTGATTGCAGGTGCCCTTCACTTTTCTTATGAATATGACTTAACCTGTCGGTTATTATATCATTAGCATACATAATGTGAAGTTCAAGGGGGGCATATGTCGTAAGGAAGTTTGTTAATGACATCTGATAAAAGCAGGATTACTAAAATTTGTGGTGTGGAGCTATATCTGTGGAGGTGTATCTAGCTTTAATTTAGAAACATATGCTTGAGAAGAAGTCCTGCACCAGGGAAGCTGTCTTCTCTGATATAAGAAGATTGTGTTAAAAACAAAATCATCAAATATTTTGGTCAGGAGCAAATAATACTCCTGTGAGGTTGTTCTTCTCAGGGTTTTGTAAAGTGGTGACAGTTTGCATCCAAAGAGCTATCACTGTGCATCTACCAGGCTGAAAGTCATATTGTTTATGAAACAGCAGGTGGTATCGATAGATGTATTATGATATCACAGTAGAGACCTTTTTTTTCAAATAGGTTCATAGGTTCATAGGATGATACTAGGGTATTGGCCTGGAGGCCCTTATAAGCCTAGCCAACAATTTTCCCATGTTTCCCTCAAAGTCAGCACCTGTTTCCCCTGTCCAACAGGAACACAGGTGGTATCCCAGGGGTATATTTTCTGTTTCCCATCCAGTCATCCAGATTCCTCTTAAAGAGGGCTAGAGAGGTACTCTACCTGACATGGAGAAGGAGTCTATTCCACAGATGGGGAAGTCTTTGGGACATAAATCTATCCCACCAACAAGTTCTATTAATGTCACAGACCAGGTTAAGGCCTTGTGTGTGGGTTGCTCAAGTAGAGTTTGACTTATGGATATGCAGCAACTACATCAAGGCTGGGTCTGAAATGGCCTTGTATGCCAGACACAGGTCACCTCTGAGCAGTCTGTATGAGACTGAGTAGAGGGACAGGGCTTTTAGCCTGTCTGCATAGGATAAGGGTTTGAGACCCTAGATTTTCCTGGTCAGGAACCTCTGTGGTCTCTCCAACTGCTGCGTGTGCTTGGTAAGGTACATGCCAAAGGGGGCATGGATAATGGGTCTGATAATGGAGGAGTACAGATATGTTATGACCTCCTTGTTCCTGGATGAAATACCCTTATTTATGAGGTGGGCCATGTAGATAGCCTTCGGTACAACGGAGGCAATGTGGTGGTCACAAGTAAGGTTGCTATCAACCTGGGTCCCCAAGTCCCTCACGACTGATTGCATGCTTAGTACATTGTTATTAATGTAATAATTAGTGGGGATGACATTTTCCCCAAAGGGGATAATGAAGCATTTTTTGGCATTCAGTTTGAAGCCATGCTTCTGGCACCAGTCATTAGTTTGGGTAAGGTCCTCTTGTAGAATGTTCACATCACTAGGGGAATTTAAGACAGCACCCAGCTTGCAGTCATCTATAAACTTGGTTAATGCTACTTATATATTTTTTTAATTTTCCTGTAAGTTGGAAAAGTGCTTTTGCCAATTATTTAGATAGTAACATCAGACTGCTTTCTTCTAATACAATATTTATTTATAGATTGTTTCACAAACCTACTTTTCCAAACAGTTCTTTGCATTGCACTAATAAGCACACTATATATATGAAATATGATGCAATATGAGTCAATATACTAAGGCCTTAATGTTATGTTTCCAAGACAGTGATTTTATTGGAAAAGATTCATATTTTGTTTGCCTTATCTGATGATAGAGGTATAATGTGTTGAAAATATGGTCTAGTATGCATGAGATTTGTAATAAGAGAGCCTGAATATTTTAACACATTTTGTCAAATGTTTTATCTATTAAAGCAAGTATTATCCATCCTATAAACAAATTGGATGATTATTTTGGGGAACAGTGATTCATCACAGTAGTATGAGAAAAATCCCAGTGCTTTTTGTATATATGGAGTAGAAATCTAAGGAAGATATTGGAATTAGATAATATGATCATGTGACTATTCTATTTGGTATTTTCGAACAAACCCTGTGGGACTTAGCCTCTGGATATTGCAAGTGATGTAAGTACATTAGCTTAGGGTCTAATATTTATTTATTTTTTTCTTTAGACTGGATTTGTACCAAAGGAACGAGATATATATTATTGTACTTGTACATTTATGACCTGTATTGCAATGGGCTGAGCTAAAAATCTTTTTGGAAGCTGTCCCAAATGCATTAAAGTACAGACTTTTGCCATTAAGAAGACATACATAAATAAAACTTTGTTGAATCATAGTGTTACTTTAACAGTTTTAATAAGTGCATGTCTACTGTGGTAGATAATTTGTGGTCTAATTTCAGTTACATGAATGTCAGTAATCCATGAAGACTAATGAACTAAAGTGTAAACTGTTTTTAAATGCATGTAATAAAAAAAGACAAGATGATTTTGTCAATTATAAATGTTACCTTAAATCTTTATTTCCCAGGACATGATTGTTATTCAGTATATTTGTGTTTTTTCATTATATTTTGATTTTTAATTATATCTGTACGCTGACTTTTTTACTTCCATTGTTAGTACAAAGTGCAATTTATTTTTGCAAACAGTATGGATAATATTTTTTGACCATATGACACTGAACTTTTTTTATTTAAATAGCTTTGTAAGTAACTGATGTGAACTACTGATGAAGTCCAGCCATGTGTATGAACAAAAGAGTTAAACTCCTTATTTGTTATAGTTCTTCCATAGTTGCTAAGTGCATTTTTTTATTTTTATTATAACAGGGAGTAACCATTTCTCTGTCTTTGGTCCCTACTTTTTTATAGCTAGAACAACTCTCCATATCTGCATACAGTATTTATTTTTCTTTTCTAATCATTTCAGTTGCTTATTTTTTTTTAACAGCCCATCATTTAAACTGATTTTTTTATAAGCCCCTACTACACTTTGTTACAGTTTACTTGGGGAAGCAGTGTTAGGCCATACTCTGTATGCTTTAGTGCTGTGCTACATTCCTTTATTTGTAAGTGATTTCTGCACATTGCACACAACTAATTTTCCTGCTTTTGCATCTCAGCTTAGTGGGTATCCACCTTCTTAAACAGACAATTCAAATGCAAGATAACTTTTCCAGCAGGTTTTTGTTGTTGGGGACCACCCATTTTACTCTTACAAGACTGTAAAAACCAAGTCCACCTTAGTCCACACTGCCTCACCCACTTGTTTAAATAAGACTTCCAATGCTGAAGATAACAGACAAAATGCATTTACTGGCTTTTACATTTTATTTTATTGGTCTTCCTGATGGAATAAACATTTTGTCTGTTATCTTCAGCAATGGAAGTCTTATTTAAACAAGTGGGTGAGGCAATGTGGACTAAGGTGGAATTGTTTTTACTATGTTTGTTTTTTCCACCAAAGTGCTCCTTTCTGCTTTTTACTACTTACTTTTGGGAGTGTAGTCCTTGCCTGCACTTCTTGTTTTGGTTTAAACCAACATGGCGGTTGTTTACTATACCCCTAATATGGATCACAGCAATGAACCTGATTTACCAGCAGGGCTGTCTAATGAGACTGGAATCTTGAAATAACTAACACTGAATAGTGAGGAAGGGAACTTAACTGTTTTGATCAAATTGATGTCAATGCAATATCAACATCTTCAGTCAAATCTCGAGAGACTTCAGAATACTTGCAGCATGGTTCATCACAGTTCACAAGTCCCGCCCCATTCTTTGGTGAGCTGTAAGACTTTGCAGTCAGGCATCCCCGTGTTACCATCTGCATCAGGATCGAACAGTATACCTTGTGGTCAAGATATGGGGAAATCACCAGGGACAGTTAGCAGAGACACTCGCTTCCAGATTTGGCTCAATAAGGATTTATCTTTCAGTAACGAGTGACCGGCCAAACCAAAGGACTTGAACAATAAGTTACAAAAATTTGAGATAAAAATGGGAAAGGTACGTGGCCTGCAGATTGACAACACATATCTTAATGAATGTTTAAGACTACACAGAGTTCCAAAAGGGCTGAGAACTTACAAATTTCCTAATGGGATTTCTGTAGGTCAGACAGAATTTGAAGAATTATTAGCCATGTTTGATCATCATGGCATGGAACTGTTGCAGTGCATCATTAAGATTAATATTTTGAAAATTAATTTATCGTTTGATGATATTTATGTACTTAATGATGAAATACAATCTGATGTGAATTTTATTAGGTATGAGGCTAAGTATGATTACGTGTTTGATAAAAGGTCAGAGAGAATGTTGTTAGGAAGCAAAGTTAACTTAAAATGGACAAAATTGAATATAAACAAA
Source organism: Protopterus annectens (assembly GCF_019279795.1). Lineage (NCBI taxonomy): Eukaryota > Metazoa > Chordata > Ceratodontiformes > Protopteridae > Protopterus > Protopterus annectens. The sequence goes on along the minus strand of NC_056733.1, from coordinate 1,357,867,004 downwards.
AAATGGCCTACCCATTACCTAAAATTTACTTGGACCTCCCCACTAGTCTGGGAAGGGTGGGGGTTATGGATGCAGGAACAGATTCAGTAGGCTTTGAGTGTGGAGATGGGGTTAATGATGTTGTAATGCAACAATTTTTTAATGAGGAAGAAGAAGTTTTTGAACAGAGTTACCCACCCCTAAGGAGGTCCAAAAGGATGTTTAATAGGAACCAAAACAATCACAACAATTTCTTAGGACAGCAAGGCACGCCAGAAGGTCAGAGACCAAGAGGTCAGAGGAATTACTGGAAGAACAACAGGGGGAACAGGTACTGAAGTTAGTTGATGGCAATGAACCTATCATTACTTCTTTTGGCGGGATGATGTTGGGTTTCAACATTTTCAACGACACAGACCAGATTATAACTAAGACCCATTTTTCCCTTTTTAAGAGAGGAATGAAATTTATTCCTAACAGGAACTTTGATATCTCTAAGGTTTTAATTGAATTTAAATTGTACCTTAGGAAACTGAATTTTAACCTACTCTTTAAGGACACTACCATCTCTAGTAGGCAAGGACTTTTCAAAAAGAAAAGTTTCTTTAACCCCACCACCCCACCCCTACATCCTACCCTGTCTATGTTGAGAATATTTGCACCAGGGAGATTTATCAGGCTTACAACTCCCAGAAAGAATGATATTACAACTTAGACAGGGAGGAAGAAGAGTTATTAAGAATTCTAAGGTCATCTGATACTTTGAGAATCATGAAACCCTACAAGAGTGGAGGGGTTGTTATCGTAGACAAATATGACTATGTCAATGACATATTGAACATGCTAAATAACACCAATCAGTATGAAGCAGTCTCACTTAATCAGATTCTCATTGCCCACAGGCGGATACAACTTTTCTTGGAGGACAGTTTATTGCAAGGGGTAATTAATGAAGAGCGTTACCATTTTTTGATTAATGAACATCCATATATCCCTATGGTCTTTGGTATTCCCAAAGTACATAAAAATGTGGAGCATCCTCCATATAGACTGATTGTGGCCACCCACAATAGTTCCATTTATTCCCTGGGTATTTTTGTTGACCAACTTTTTAAGAGCACTATGCACCCCTTTCCTCACATTCTATTTGACTCATGGGATTTTTTAACTAAGATTAAATAGGAATATTTTGGTATAACAACAGGTTTTTCCACTATTGATGTTGTGGACTTGTTTAATTCAATAGCCCCTGATTTAGGACTGGAACTTTTCCATGAGGCACTTTGTGATCACACTAGCTTGGATGGAGGGCTTATCCATTTTGTTGTGGAAGTAATGGAAGTTATTTTTAAAATAACAACTACATAACCTTTGAGGATGAATACTTTAGACAACAGAAAGGAGTGGCTATGGGGTTGAGTAGTGCCCCCATTTTTGCCAATTAGTCATGGTATCCTGGGAGAAGAGGTTTGTTTTCAATTCTGGGTTTGAGATGGAATGGATTGTATATCTCTGGTACCTGGATGATATATTTGTTCTATGGAAAGGGACTGAGTTAGTGATGTATGGCTTTTTTGATTACATCAATCAGATGTGCCCTTATTTCAGGTTCATTCATCATTTTTCTAGAGATAGCACTGATTACTTGGACGTTACGATTTCTAAAAATTTAGTTTTGGAGCAATTTTTGTCCAAAGTATTTCACAAACCCAATAGTTTTCTAGCCTTTGTCAGTAAACATCCTTTTTACACAAAGAAAAAATTGGTGAGAGGGCAGATGATTAGAGGTGCTAGAATGTGTTCAACCCTGATGGATTACAAAGCTGAATTAGGTAACCTGACACAGATGTTTTTGGACAGGGGTTACCCGATGGACTTGGTTCAGACTCTAGCCAGGGAGGTTTTGGAAGAATGAGGGGGGGGAGGTTTACACCCCTGTTGGGTAGTATGAAGTCTATTAAGGAGTTCAAACAGAAACAGGATGGTAATTTTTCTAATGCCATGGTCACACATTTTGCCCTCTTGGGACAGACCATATGGAAAATTGTATCTAAAAACTGGGTAATTTTGGAAGGTAACAGTGAGGTGTTCAACATTGTGGGAGCATCACCACTTTTTGTACACAAAGCAGGGCCCAGAATTAAGTACTACTTGGAACACCCCTTATCCCAGGATGATAGAGGTAAAGGGACTTATAAATGTGGATCATGTAGATACTGCTCATTTATTTTGGAGGAAACATCTTTGATGGTAGGTGAATTTAGGACTAGGGTACATTTAGTCCATGGCAACTGTGATAGTAAGGGATTGGTTTACTTGTGCCAAGCGTTTTACTTTGGCAAAACTGAGAGGGCATTATGTAAGCATATTTATGAACATCTATACGCCATTGAAAATAAAAACATGAACAACTTCCTTTATAAACACACATTGACATGTGTTGGACAGGTTAAGTTTAAGTTTGGGATTTTAGAAATTGTTGCTAAAGATCCACAGGGAGGGGATTGGGGTAACAGGATTTGTAGCAGTGAAGTTAAATGGCAACTGAGGTTGGGAGTCACTTATTCACCAGGTAACAATGAACATGTTTCCCTGGTACCAGTTTTGAAGGAGGCAGCCTCAAACTTATGTAAACAACGTTAATATCTGATATGACAGTTCATGCGACACATTGTTTTTACATATTTTTTATTTTCATCTATTTTTATGTGCATTTTTTACATACAATTCAGGGGTTAAAAATGTTTTTGCAATGCTAATTGAGTGATTACCAATTGAGTTAATTGATTGTGCTAATGAGTAAAGGTACTTCAGCAGTCACAATCGGAAAGCATTATGTTTGATAAAGTCCAGGAGTTACGTGGACGAAAGCGCTTACCACTTTGACTACTGCAATTGGGAGATTGGATTATCATGCATTTATTGGCTTTTACATTTTATTCTATTGGTCTTCTTGACAGAGTAAACATTTTGTCAGTTATCTTCAGCATTGGAAGTCTTATTTAAACAAGTGGGTGAGGCAGTGTGGACTAAGGTGGAATTGGTTTTTACTGTGTTTGTTTTTTCCACCGGAGCACTCCATTGCACTTTTTACTCTAAAAGATTCAGTTTGTTTGTCTATACAAAGGGTAACCAATACAGAAATATTACTGAGTTTATATTTGTGCATCAACACGTTCAAATGTTTCGGAACACAGTACAACATAAACAGTGAACATTGAAGAGTTTTTATTTTTTCACAGGCCAACACAATTTAAAATACACACTTCACTCACCATGTTCCAATGCATAACATTAATAATTCTGTAACCTATTTTCTTAGAAATCCATTGCAATAAAAATGTTTAGCCTGTTTCTTTAGCCAGTGGTCTAGAATACATACTCTGTGCTGCAAAAAAAAATCACAATACATTAATTCCACCAGTTCAGTAAATGTGTTATGCACAGCATCATTAATTAAGTTTTCTGCAATTTCCTTAGTATATCAATCTGCAAGAAACATTTAACAGTAGTCATCAATATACTTTAAAATTAGAGTCCAGCATCTGATTCTTACTGACTTTTTGATTTGTGTAAGATAGGGAGAAACCAAAGTACTCTACTCAGAATTGCTCAACAGTTGGTGTCACCTGGGAAACCTGCATGCTTTCTGGTATTAGGAAACACAAAGCATTTTTTGATAGAAGCAGCTTATAAATTCATAACAGATTCACCAGACATTTAGGCAATACGTTTTTTTTTTTTTTTTTTTTTTTTTTTTTGCTTGCAGTTCACAACAGAGAATTTCATTTTTACTGTTGCGGGGATTAGATTTAAAAAGTAAGCAGCCCACGAATCTTAGTATAGAGCTCATGTGAAAAGCTTTTCTTTTGCTTGTCGTAAACCACCAATGCAATTTCTTCAGAGAATTATAGCTCAAGCTCCACTCCACGCTTGGTCCCTTAACCATACACTAGAAATCCAGTCTTAGAGATATGAAATGATAATCTTTAATGAATGTAAGCAAGTTTTCTTTGTTTGGAATGTAAAGTGTATTTCCACATAACATGAATCTTTTGGTCATAAAAGCTTTACAGTGATAGAGAAAGTGAAGTAAGGATATACTAGTTGCATGGAGTGACAAACATATCTTTGGTTAATATCTATATTTTTATTGAGAGCAGTGCTGCAGGTTTATGAGCTTCAAGGCAAGAAAGTTTGGAAGAAATGTTGCTGTGGTAATAAATGGCAGACAGTAAGATGTTTCCTATGATTACAGTGCTATTCATTGGAAGGAAATATGTATATAACTTAGTTTATTCTCTAATAGTTTAATAGAGTTAGTGTTTTAAATGACAGCAGTGAAATTATGGGTAGGCCATGTTCAATTCTTGGTAGTACAATATTTACTGTAATTGTTTTTATGCCATCGGGTGTAAGACGACTGCAGAAACTGTGTGCTCGTTACATTGCTTTAATACTTTGTGGGTGCTTCGCTGTAAATCTGAATGAGCAACTGTTCATCTAGTAATAGATTCTTTGTTTTAGAAAATGGTAATTGACCTTCTTTATAGTGGTTCCCTTTTATTTAAGTGACCATTCAATGTTTCAAATGTCACTTTGTCGACAGCTAAATGTCGAAAAGACAAAATTCCGAAAAAAGGGAACAGAGATTTTTTTCTAGGGAAAAAAAAATCACTGGGCTGTTTTTGGGACTTTTGTCGTTTCCTCCGATGTGGTGCGATCTCAGAGTTGGTATATTTAAGTAGGGGGGCTGTGTGGGGGACGAAGTCCCCCACTTTATTTTGTATTTGGGCTTTTGTTTTTTTAAATCGCTGTTCCACTTGTTCGGGATTTGGAGTATTTGACATTTAGTTGTCGATAAAGTGACTTTCAAAACATTGGAGTTTCACTTATTTAATAGGGAAGCTTTATAGTCTAGAATCTGTAACCTAGTATAGATGGTTAATTGTTGCATTGTTCCAAGTAAGATTAGTGTTGCTCTGATAGTACTCAGTCTGAGTTTATTTTTTCTGTAATTAGATATAGAATATTCAGAGTCTTGTAGATGATTGTGGAGAATTTCTACACAAGGTTGAACCCTTGTGATGACTATGTCATCTGCATCTAAGTTAATCTCAAGGATTCGGAATGAACAGTGGTGCTCATTAAGGGCTGCAGTAAGAAGGCTCTGTTTCTGTAGTGTGGTAATATCACATTCAGAGACAAATTAGTCACAACAAGGAAAGATCTCATTATTGGCTAATGTGCATGTCTCTGAATCACTGTTATCTACTGCAAGAGCAAATCAACACATTCCTGAGGTAGTTGACAGTAGCAATGCCTAGATGGACTTTCCCAATCAGCTAAAACAAATAAATAATGAATGAAAAAATTACACATGCAAATGATTGTTATGATAAATGATTAAAAACTGCAACAGCTGTAAAGCATATCTGAAATGGGTGGGAAAATGCTGCATGTATTTATAATCACGGAAATCATGTGGAACAGTTACCTGTTCATTTTAATGATAGAATAATAACTGAGGACAAAATTAGACACCTATTTCATATTATTTCAGTCAGAGAAAATGTCAACTGAAAAAGCAGTTTGGCAGAAGGTAGAGCAGATTCAGATATTGTATTCCAGTAGATCAGGCAACTAAAACTCTGCTTACTCTGAAGGTTATAGAGAATATCAGAACATAGAACCACTTCTGCAAGCAAAAGGAACATCAGGACCAGTGTGGGTATGTCAAATGAATAAACCATCCATGTCCTATATTGTGGAAAACAGCCATAGAGATTATCAGAACTTAGAAGCACTTCTACAAGCAAAAGGAGAAACAGGGACCACTGCTGGCTGTTCAAGCTAGTACACAAGTGACCTATACTATAGAAAACATAAATAGACTGAGGCCCAGGTATAATTGTATATGTCTACATAGAGCATGACAGTTGTTTATTCAGACAACTTATATTTTTGAAACAATTCCAGCTCAGGGCAGTTCTAACTATGAAATGACACAAATTCCACATAGACAGACTGTATCAGATTTGTGGCATTGCCCTAAGTAAGATATAGTGCCACTCTCAGTGAAGCCCCCAATCAATAAGCTGCTAAGGCAAGCAAGCACACTGCAACCCTCATCACAGGGGACTGTATTGTAAGACTTACCAATGCCCATCTAACCAAAAGAACAAGGAGAAAATAACTCTGAGGCGCTTATCTGGAGTCAGGATCAGCCAAATCACACACCCAATCAAGTCATTATACCACAGGTAGCAGTATGATTCCATCCGGTCTACTTGAGTTGGACAAAAGACCAGAAGATCGAAATCTGGAATGCTGAGACATAAACAATGAAACCACAGAACACCGAATAGCACGAAATTCAAAATCCCGATGTTACGGGAGTTTGAATTAGCGCTTTTCATGTTCTGCTGTAGGTAAGTGTGTGTGTGTATGTGTGTGTGTGTGTGTGTGTGTGTGTGTGTGTGTGTGTGTGTGTGTGTGTGTGTGTGTGTGTGTGTGTGAGAGTATTTGTGAGGGGAAATGCTGTGTATAAGTGTGTGTTGTGACTGTGGTGTGTGTGTGAGGGACTGTACTGTGTGGGTGTGTGTTTGCCTTGTGTGTCTGTTTGTGCGATCTTGGAGTTAGAATATTAAAGTAGGGGGGCGTGGGAGGTGCAGGGAGGCTTGCCCCCCTGCCTATCATTAGTGTAGATTGTTTTGTTTAGTAGTGTTGGGCAGTTGTGTGTGTGTTTTTGTGTGTTATGTGTGTTTTGTAATCCTACGTGTTTTTCGGTGTTCTGGGGTTTCGTTGTTTTCATCTCGGTGTTCTGCATTCCGTTCTTCTGGTCTTTCATTGTTATGAAGTAGACCCGATTCCATCATAGTCCATGTAGGTGTAAATGACATGAGATTTACCTCCCTGCACTATATGAAGAGAAACCTTATGGAGCATTCAGACTACATGTCTCAAGCTGGTATGAGCCTACCACCAATGAGCAGCATATTATCATCACCAAAGATGGTGCTATGATACGAACAAATGACTGATTTCAAGAACTGTCTGTCTTTCTGGTGTCATTTTAAGGGGATCCAATATTTGTCATCTTGGAAGGACATGATTAACAGATCACCTTGCTTTGCCAAGGATAACCTGCACCCTTTCCCCTCTTGGCTTTTGAATAATGACTAAATCTTTATCCGCCCTCATATTGATGTTTTTAGGTAATGTCAAATTGACAAACCTACCTACAGCAAAATCAACTCAACAGAACCTCAGGTTGTTAAGTCAATGTCAAGAGCCTAAATAAAAAAAACTACACTCCCTCCAAGCCCTCCTCACACTTGAGAATATAACATTTGTACAGTTACCTAGAAATTATTGAAAGTGGCAGAGAATACCCAGGCAGGGCAAGGTTTTGGTATCTTCCACACTTTTAGATTAGTAACTGCACAGACAAGGCTAAATATGGAGATGTCACAATATACATGAATAACAAGTATACTTCTAGGGTGGTCAGACAGGATGAAGTTCTGGAGTTGTTTCACATGCAAAACACAATTACAAAGCCCTGTACCATGTTCTAGCCAGCTATAAGTCACACTCCATGTCCAAGTAAGCTCAAAATGCATACTTGGACCTACTGTAAACTCTTACCATCCAACCCAACATGCTACTCATGGATGACTTTAATTACTATTTTTTAGACTCTGACTCCCACGTGGCCTTAAGTTTACAGGCACAGAAATTCCTGGACATTATAAATACAAGCACCCTTGAACAAATAGTGAATACATCCACCATAAGCTCCAACATACTGGAAATTGTTCTCACAAATATGGGGTATGCTCCCCCCCCCCCTCAAAGTCTCATCCTCCCTGGTATGGTCCAAACATAACATTGTTTCCTTGGAAATCAAAATCAACTCTGGAATGCCATTAAAATCAGTAACATTCAGCAGCTATACCAAATAAATTACATTTATTTAGTGACAGTTTGTCAAAATTCAATGTCTCTCCAAACCTCGAGAAAACAGCAGCCTATTTTAATTTTTTTCCAGAAACTCTGTACAACCATGTCAATGGCTGCACAGAAGCTGCTGTACCAACCAGAAGTCAGCCCCTGGATTAGCCTGAGAAACAAACTGCCCTAGTGACATCCCGCATTAAATAGGATATACAACAATAGGAAAATAATTTTAGCAAAAATCAGGAAGGGTAATTACCATAAAGATAACAACGTTGTTATCATCCTAAAGAGGCATCTAAGAGGGCTAGGTAGGTTAAGTAAGTCCATCTCTGAGGTTAAGATAGTATTCCAGGTGGAATTAGACCACAAGGCCTTCCCTTCTTCAGTTATGTCAGAAACCTCAAGGGCATACACAGCAGTGGGCTGAACTGGTGGTTAATGGTGCCACATTCAGCTAGCCTGGCGATATAGCAGCCCTGTTAGTGGACAATTCAGTTATACATTTTCAACCCTCTCACCTCAAATACTGCCCTAAAAATACTCTAAACATAATCTCTACAACTCACACTAGGGAGCATTTACTGACTGCATTCTTTTAAGCTAAGAACAAAGCTTCAGTCGGCCCTGATAACATCCCAGCATGCCTCCTGTACTCTCTAAAATATGATTTTTCACAACCCATGGAGTCATTACTTAACTATAATCTTAAAATAGACATTATGCCATGTGAATGGAGGACTGTAGTGGTCATCCCCCTTCATAAGGGAGGACCTTCAACAGATCCTGGAAACTACAAACCATTAGTCTGACTAGTCTTATTTGCAAAGCCATGAAACAATTATCAACAAAGACAGAGGGGACCTCCAGACACTGGATCCATCCCAGGTTTGGCTATGTCAAAGGAAAGTCATGGTTACTGAATCTGGTAGACTTCTTTGAAATAGTCACTAAGTCAATGCTTGAAGGAAAAACAACGCATACTGCCAACCTAGATCCAGCTAAAGCAGTTAATACAATGCCCCATTTGGAAATTGCCAATAAACTTATGGAACTAGGTATAAATCCCTTTATAACACACTGGGTAGTTAGCTAACTCACTGATAAGACCCAGAACATTATAATGGGTGAGGCCACCTCTACAAAGAATCTGGTCACTAGTGGAGTTATTGTGCCAGGCCCACTCCTCTTTGGCATCTACATCTCAGATGTCCAAGCCAATGTGAATGGCCTTCCACTTTAAAAGGTCACAGATGATTGCAAACTAGAAGCAGTCATTAAATCCCTCTAAGATAAGAACACCCTTCAGGAGACTCTTATACAAACAAATGGTTAGTGCCAAAGCAATGGCTTAAAACTCAGTACAAAAAGTGCATTATAGTACCTTTTGGGAAGTTGGCATACATCATCAAAAAAAAACCCTAAAAGTTGATTAACTAGTCAGAGACATGGGAACTCATGTAGAGAGTAACCTAGTCTTTGAGAAACTTGTGTCCAAGGTGGTATGAAAATCCTTCTATATTGCTCAACTTATAAACAAGAGCATGGCATCTAGATCCAGATAGGTCCTCATACTACTGTACACAGCCCTCATCAGACCTATCATAGAGTATAATGCCCCCTTTGGTAGTCTCCTGACCAGATACATGTTGCAACTGGACTGTCTGTTAAGGATGTTTACAAAAAGAATACAGGGAGTAAACACAATGTCTTAGACTGATCATCTCAAAGCCATGCCTCTTTAGTCAGTATCATACAGACTTCTGAGAGGTGATCTTTTAGTGCCATGCAAAACATCTTTGGATTCTGTTTTGATGAACATTTTGCACATCCACAAAACAAACAACATCAGAACTACTAGATTAAATGACCTAAATTTTGCTTGTGATGTAAAAAGGACATGTTGGAGAGACACATGTTTCTCAGAAAAGTCCCATCCTCTGGAAAGGATCCCCCTATTCATATGAAGCAGAATTCCTCCCTATCCCTATTTAAGTGCAATTTGGACCAGTGTATGGATAATCGGAAATTCACCATTGCCTGTCGCCTATGTCTCTGATGGACAAAGGCAGTCAGTAAATCACTTCATATATAAGTCAAATCTGTGCATCACATTTAGTTTGGATGGTTAGGCTTATAAGGGCCCCAGTGGCCATTAGCTTAGTATGCACCTATGAATCTATAAATCTATGTTACACCACTGCAGTATCTCAACTTTAAAACCTTATCTAATATGACTGTTAACACCTAGCATAAGCTCATCTACAGTCAGAGACTTTAAAGTAGCCAGATATTGAAGAACAGTCATGAATCCATTCAAAGAGAGTGATGCTGTAATCTAATACATTAGGAAGGAGACTCCAACATTGTGGCATTGGGGAAATATTATGGTCCAGGTGACTCAAGCATTTGAGATGCTGACAAGGAGGATGAGTGTGTCTATCAAGGAGAGATTAAGAAGGGGAATGTGCACTGGGCATATAAGTTAGTTAGATTTCCTGGGGGGATGCTGGGAGACCACTGATGAGTGCTTCTAGAAGGTGGTCATGGAGGCTTGCCAGTACCAGCTCTTTGTAGAAGTGAGAGTGGATCAGAGCTCTCATTACATGCCCTGCCTATAGGGTGTCATTGAACATGCATGGGGGGGGGGGTTAGAAGAGTAGTAGATCCAAAACATTTCTGGTAGCAATACACCACAGATGCTGGACACCTTGAGCTCCTCACTTTCCCTAACCCTTAAAAGACCTGGTGCACAACAGGCTAGGAAGGTGGCAGGTAAATCCAGTGACTGAGGAGAGACACTGGAATCTGCTGATGATCAAATGAGGGAGTCACAATTAAGCATAAAAATTACATATGCACAAAGAATAATTTTCATGGATGTTATTAGTAAAAGCAACTACATATTGCATTAAAATTGCATTTCTTTATTTCTTTATACATGGTTGAACATTTTAAATGCATATTACATGATGCCCTCTGCAGAGTATTGACTAGTGTATCTGTTATTCTATGTGTAATCCTGAATGCCTTTAGCTTAAGTTAAGGGGTGAAATGTACAGGGTTGAATCATTTTATAGAATATACACTAGTCTAGAGTGCACTTGAGATGTTATATAATTTTAGTTTGTCTTTTCTGCTTCCATGTCAGTAAAAACTGTGAACACATCTTGCCATCGAGCCTAAAATGCTTTGCTATTAATATTGAATGTAGCATCACTGTGGCCTTTCCATAATTCCAAGTAGAAAATGTAGGTAAGTAGCCATATATTGCATTAGACAATGCTACATCAGTCATAATGCTGGAGTATGAAATCCTATGATAAATGAATACATATCCCCTTTTTGACATTTGCTTTTTTTATGTCTCCTTCTTATTGGCCATATGTTTTTGCAAAGTTAATGCAAATATAAAGCTCAGACAGGGTATTATTTTCACATGAAAACATATTATCCTGTTAGCAGAGGTTTGTAGCTTAATGCTGAGGAGCTAACACACACACTCACACACACACACACACACACACACACACACACACACACACACACACACACAGACACACACACTCACACACACACACACACACACACACACACACACACACACACACACACACACACACACACACACACAGACACACACACACACACACACACACACACACACACATATACACTTGAGAACTTCTGCTTTATTACTCTTTCATATTTAAATTATACTCGCATATGTATTAGTCACTATTTCACTTCAGCAGTTAGGATAATCTGATAAAGCCATTCACGATGCTCAGTTAATATATTAAAAGACAACATTTTTAGACTTGCTTGTGCCTCTCACAAAACAGGCATTCGCCTCCCAGTGAGGAAGGCCTTCTCTTTTGAGAAACATTTATATATGTTTTCTAATGTTAACTTAAATAAGCTATAATGCAATTTCTACAGCTAGAAACCTATGAAAGCAAAAGTGTGTAAGACTCAGCTGTTTACCAACTTCTTCTTTCATATAAGCAAACACTTGTGATCAAAGCCCCAAAAACTTTTATCCAGCTTTCACTATTTGCAGTTCATATCCTGAACATAAGTCTATCTACTTTATATTAAAAATTAACATGTCCAAACCAGCTAAAAGGTTTTTGTAGCAATTAAAGTTTTAGTTCATGCATATTTTAGGCTGCAGATAAAGAAAATTAGGCCGTGGTTTTCAGCAGAGCCATGCTTGTCATAATAATGTCTGAAATTAGGAACATTGTCAAATCAATTTCTACATTTCAATTTCTGCATTTATATGTTGCTCTTTGACCACACTCTCATGTTTAATATACAATATGCATTTAATGTGTTGCCATGAATTGTGTATATCACACATAGTTCCATACTATTTTGAGTGGATTTCCAACCCAGTTTATTTAATTATTGCTATAAAATATACTTAATTTTTAAAGAAAGGCCTCAACCTTTTCTCAATTATAAAATATAATGTATTTGTCAAAGCAGATCAGAAAGAAGAATAAAGTTACAAGCTATTATTTTTCTTTTTGGTGTAGTGTATTCACACTATAAGAAATGATGTTTTGGAAGGTTTGTGTTATTAATCAGCATAAACAAGTTGTTGTTATTTTCCCTGTCAGCTTTGCTTTATTATTTTTTCAGCCACTGTTTAAGAGCAAATGAAATGAATTACCTGACATGCTTAAGTCTTTCTGTCTGAAACAATAATTCAAAACATAAGTACTTAACATGCTACTTCTATAGCTAATGACTCCCATCGCTAGCATAACCCATCCATTAAGGGTCCACATTGACATCAGAACATTTTAAATTATGTTTTCTGCAGATTAATACAAAAACATTTACAATTCATTCAAAATGAGAGAGTGAATTGTAAGCAACCTTTTCTAGGAAGTTAGTCTGTGACTTAATGTGTACCAAAGTCATGCCTGCATTAGGGCAACAAGAACACATTTCCATTTAAATTGCAATCAAATATCAAATTCTTCCCATCTGGAACATTTTACCTAGCACTGTTCTGTGATGAATAGAGAAAACTTCTCATAGCCAGACAAAAATTATGACTCTACTGGGTATGCAGCTACTGCTTGCTTTAATACAGTTATATCTGTAGTGGAATGCTGTCTTTTCAGAAAACAAATATGAGCTTCTGAGTTCTTTGGTATGAGATTTACTTAAATATTCGTGCATTTCTACATTTAACCAATGTTAATCCACTATTCTCAAAGCATACAGGCATCTGTATTAAACCCAAGCATGTTGCCAATTGTAACTTTTAGAGTCTTTACTCAGAAATTAGAAGAAATCCTAAACACTTTGAGAGATGAAGGTCTCACATAAATCAGTGACACTGTTTATTTTTTGATGCAATTCAGTTTTGAACCTGTTGGAATAACAACATGCATTTTCTTAAGAATAAATTTTCTGCAAGTGCAATCACATTTGTCATTTCGAAACAATGGCACAAGATTGAAACATTTTAAAATGGAAAGGTCAAATCTTATGCAAACTCAGAAATGTCCTTGAAAATTGGAGCTAGCCAGAAACTACTCTCTTAATATATGAGTATACTGTACTTCCTGTCTGTAAACATGACTGTAGTATACATATGCTTATATTCTGTAGTTTTCCATATGTAGTATTACTTTTGTTCATTTCTCATTATTTTATCACTGTGCCATGATGGAAAGCATTATTTAGTATTAATCCAGCTACCCAGTTAATAAATAAAGAAATATGTGGTTTAAGAGACTTCAGTAATCCACAAAAACTGTGTGAGCATGAACTCCTCTAGAATGTCAATATCTTAAAAATATTGCAATGGCAAAATTGAAATAGCATGAGACTTAAAATATGTCAGAAATGACATTATTTTTTGACTTATTACATGAAAATAGTGATTAAGGTCGTGCTATGCAAACTGAATGGATAATTTTACTTTTGAAGCCAGTTATTCCTTAAGAAAAAGATATATATCATAACTCCAGCAGTAAAACATTAAAAACACATAAAGAGCACTTCTAAACATGCTTTATCTAGAAACTTCACAGACATTTGACATTTTAAAAAAAGTTTATTTTTTAGAAGAATTTATTTTACTCTGACAAAATAGTTTTATTCATATAGTATTCTGACTAGGTGAATGAAAATATCCATTTGACAATAGCAAAACTAAACTAAAGGTGGACAAGGTAGCCATTTCTATAAGAAGAAAACATTCACATCTTCTATCCTTCCAAGATATACAGTTGCTTGTCTGGAAGTTAATGTACAGTACACCTGTTAATGAGCTGCTTCTGCTGTCAAGAGTACAGGTTTGAATCTTTCCATCTTCATTTGCCTACCATGTGATCTGATTTTAAGCACATACTTTTAACCAGACAATGCTTTCGAGCAATTGGAAATTTGGGTTAGGCTCCTTAATGGCCACCAGGATTGCATGTAACTGCCTACGAGTCTATAAAATGTCAACTAAACATACTGGGGAACGGGATGGTTTGAAGAAAAGATATTTCTTCATAATTTAAAAATGACCATGTAATTTAAAATGCCAGTATGTCTCCATAGAAATTATTTTTTTCCAAAGTGACAAGGGGATGGTACAATATCAAGCTATTCATACAACATTGATAACAAAATTGACACAGGCAACATGTAAAGAATGACATATAAATATATTGATGAATATTAGCAAAGGTCCTTTCAGTTCCCCTAAGTAAGTATCTTTTAATTTGATTAATTGCAAGAATTTATAAAAAATACAAGTGTGTGACTTGTTTTATAGATACATATAAGACATGTTCAGGGGAGCCTTCCTATTCTTCTTTCCCTACTTTTCTCTTTCGATTGGTAACAGAACACCATTCACTGTGCCAGCAGATTTGCACTAACCAAAGTCTAAGCATTATGCATGACAATGTATGCATTAAATATAAAGAAAAGCCCAATGACACATAAGTTCCCAGTTTTATCATTTTGATGCCAGGGTTACACCATACTAACCTATAAGAAACTTTTAAGTTAATCGGGTATTGATATTTTATGCTTTCCACTCTTCAGTTTTTCCAGCTTTGTTTGATTACTTCTGTATTGCGATGGGAGAAGGATAGCGTTCCTGAGCATAATTTTGCATGTGTTCCATAATGAGCCTTGGCTGTGGGTTAAAAGAGGTCTGAGGAGCAGCCCATTTACTAGGCGAAATAGACAATTGTAAGTGAATCACATATTTATAAGGGAGAGATGAAGCTTTAAAACAGTGTCCTACTCTCAACAGCTTCTATAACTTAACATAAAAAAGACAGATAAGGGATCTGGATGGGCTAGATTTTAATTCTCAGGAAAGCAACCATTTGTTTAGTGCTGGTTTTGTATACTTTGACCATGGCATTTGCTCTCAAAAGCTGTTAAGTGGTATAGCAGTTTATATGAGTTCTGTTTCATTGAGTTTGTTGACAGACTTCCTCCCTTCCCCATTTTTATTTGATTACTTGTATCATATGTTGTGTTGGGGAGTTGAAGGTGTTCCTGCACATAATTGTCTATGTGTGCCACAGTGAATATTGCTAATGCATGCAGAAGTACTTAAGGTTCAGGCCACATTCCTCTTTAAAAACAAATAATTAAATATGTAAAATCAATATATAGATAGATGATAGTCAGCTAGACACATTATATCTATAAATATATATATATATATATATATATATATATATATATATATATATATATATATATATATATGTGTGTGTGTGTGTGTGTGTGTGTGTGTGTGTGTGTGTATATATGTGTGTGTGTGTGTGTGTGTGTGTGTGTGTGTGTGTGTGTGTGTGTGTGTGAGTGTGTGTGTGTGTGTGTGTGTGTGTGTGTGTGTGTGTGTGTGTGTGTGTGTGTGTGCACGCATATGTGTATGTGTGTATCTACATATATATTAAATATAGATATGCACATAATATATATATATATATATATATATATATATATATATATATATACTATATATATATATATATATAGAGAGAGAGAGAGAGATAAATACAGATATAGGTAGAAACAGCTATAGTTATAGATGCAGATGCAGATATAGATATGAGTGTATAGATGTGTGTGTGAATGTTTGTGTGTGCATATAATTACACTTCCTCTGTTCTGTTTGCTCTGTGTGTATATCATGTTTGAATGAAAACTAGATTAAGCATGAATAACTTGGTGATTTCTCAGCTATTGCAATAACATAAATATCTAGGTGAATCACACTCTGTTTAATGTTTAGTGTTAGGCTCTTTAACCGTGACTTGCGCTTACATTATTTTTTGAATTGATGTGGCAGTTTGACTTTTAGTTCAGATGGTTTATCAAAGCACTTTCTCCATTCCATTTTATATTTATGCACATAGCTATCTAGCTATCTGCTTACCAATCTCTTTATAAATTTCTGCTAATTTTTACATGCAGAAACATTCATGCAGATTATATATGTTATGTTTATGTCTGCACTGTATTTTATGCATTTATATATATATATATATATATGGATACCATACACTTGATTGAAAACTCACTTCACTGAAAATGAAATTACTAGGATCACTTCACTGAAAGTTCACTTCACTGAAAACTCACTTGACTGAAACTCATTTTGCTGAAAGTTATATATGGCCTTTTCCCCACTGTAGTATGATCCTGGAGTTAGTATATATAGTAAGGGGGGTGTGGGGGGTGAAGCCTCCCACATATATTAACTATATATTGTCTTTTGGAAACTGTTCTTTATTTAACTTGCAAGTATCACTCTGTATAGTGTAGAATGTTTAAAATATGTGGGGGGCTACACCCCCACACCCCCAATGTGGGGACTGTGCCCCCCCACACCCCCCTTACTATATATATTAACTCCAGGATCGCACTACAGTGGGGGAAAAGGCCATATATAACTTTCAGCAAAATGAGTTTCAGTCAAGTGAGTTTTCAGTGATGTGAACTTTCAGTGAAGTGATCCTAGTAATTTCATTTTCAGTGAAGTGAGTTTTCAATCAAGCGTATGGAATCCATGTATATATATATATATATATATATATTCTCTCAGTGCACTCTGGCTGGATCTTTTACTCTTACCCTATCTGCATTAAATCTTACTACTATTATGATTTGAATGTTGCTACTTACCCATTTTATATAGAATATTATTGATTTGAATGACCATGATTTATTTTCTACTCTTCAAGCTTGGGTCATGGCTGAAAAGGATCAACAGAGCAGTCTATTTACCCAATGAACAAATCATAAATAAACAATGAATAAATAAAATAAAATAATCAATACTATGCTGATTGAAAAAGGGCTTTTCTTTTACAATATTTTACAGTCAGTAAACAAGAAAAGCCTGAATATTGAACAGTGTCCCCCTGTCCACCCTTTTTCACGTGTGTTAACCCTAACCCTAAATTTGCTATTGCCCTAACACAACCCTACACATGCCCTGGAAAAAAAAAACTTTCTCTGACAGTACAACTACACAAAATCTTCTTACATGTGTTTTACATAAAAACATGCACAGTCTGTTTCCAGTCTGTTTCCAGTCGAAAATCCTTTATTAATTAGTCTGTGTACTTAATAAAGGATTTTCGACTGGAAACAGGCTGTCTGCCTTGCTTAGATTACTTTTGAATACTTAGTAATGCTGTACAAGTATATATTTTCTATAATTATTTTTTGTTTTGTTTTGACTTAAGACAAGTTTAAGTTTGTTATTTCTACTACTATTGTCTGATCTGATTAATATACAGTGATTAACTAGAAATATATGGACTGAAAATCTTCCACACAGAGAAGTTTCTTACACTGTTTTGTTTTTGGACCCACTACACTTTAGTGGGTTGTTTTGAGACTTCGGGGATACCACGGAGATTACTTGTTTTTTGATTAGATTATTTAGACTGCAAAGGATTAGTATGTACCTCTGATACTTATCTGATACATGCAGACATCAGAAGAGTAGTAATAGACAACCATTGCTTGCAACAGATGTATGAGCTGTCTGCAGTGATGTGATACCTTTGCAGAGCTGATGGCTAGCATTTACATGGTGTCACCTTGTACATTTCTTGTAAAGGGATAAACATCAGAAAAGCCTTAGTATAAGATAAACAGCCCAATATCAATTTTAGCATATAGGACTATATCCTGAGCATCTTGAGTCAACCCAGAGAAAAAGGAAAGGATGTGCTGCTGACTCACATATGGAATATTTTGGCTTCCGAAGTCAATGAAGAGAGAAAACAAAATCAGTTAAACAAACAACTACTACTATGTGCATTATAGCCCCTTCTTGTGATGGCTTAATACAAAGATCTTCAGCTTCTAGACTTGTATATGTTCTCCTCATACACTCGAGTCTGGTACCCTGTTTTCCTTTCACCTTCCAGATATATTGGATGATTTGCTATATAAAAGTGTTTGCTTACATGCACATATTGCATTTATCCTTGTGTCCTTATGGTATGTATAGTGACTTAGAAGGGCCTTAGGAATAGCCATTTCGTAGTAAGTTTGCAAGATTCCATTTTTTATGCTTCATTATTAATTTGAGAAATTACTTCTGCAAGTGATGAGCAACTTTTTTATGCACTGTCATTTTCACTAAGATTGGGATCAAAGGATGATGTTTAAGACAGCCCCAAACATGAAAGCAGAGCTGCATGCACATTTCCAGAATCACTGTAGATAGACGTTTGAGGGAAGATCTATGCCTTGCATTTTGTCCCATTATGGATCCCATCCTCCCTGATCTCCTTTTTCTTCACAAGTCTAATAGCTTCATTAGTACCAGAACTAGAGACTTAGCTCTCAACCAGCACATTAATAAAAATCTTCTTGTTAGACAAATTTATTACTCAATGCAGATTTTGTGTCTGTAAATTAAACAAAGTGATACCCCAGCTTCCTTCAAACTAAACTTGGGCCTTTGGATAGTACCCATACATTTATTGTGGGATTGATCTACTTTGCCTTTCTTGAAAATGAAGGCACATCATAATTGTGGCTATTGCCAAGGTATGAATCGTCTAAGGACTAACTTGCATTATATTTCCCATAATTTTTTTATTTATTTTTATTTTACATTTGTTTACTGGGATAGTCCAACTGGACACAGGTCCATTTACAGAGGAGGACCGGGGAGAAAATCTCCATAACAGTAACAAAGTAGTTTACATGCTTAATACAAGTCATAATTAAAATATCACAGACAGAAAAGCACTTATACAGAAAATAAGTAATTCTTGGTTAAAATGCATATAGAAAAATACATTTGGATGTTTGCAGTAGGTATTCCTGAGGTTATAAGAGCAACAGAGTTACCTTAGAGTAGTTTCTTTATAATCCCATGATCCTATAATTTGCATGTGCTACTAGATGATTATGATAATAATTGTTGGGTGTGTGTCTGTCTGTGTGTGGGGGGATATGCATATAAGTTGTAACTAGGCATACAGTCCAGAGACTATTAAGGAGCTTATCTGAAATATCCAATTGCTGGGTAAGTGACTTGCTCAAGGATACGCAAGATGAACATGAAGGTTGTCAGACTCAAAACCTATCCCACAGGAAGCAGCTTGTCAGTAGTTTACAGCCTAAATCCTCTCTAGAATCTGTCAGGCCATGATGTATACTGTTTCACTAGATGCAATAAACTCTGTCAAATGCATGTGTTACCAACAGTTTATTACCTTTATTTGCTACAGACAATTATGATGACTGATTGCAGAGAAATTCAAAATTTGGATTGCTGATTGATTATGCAACATGTAAGCTTTGCCTATGCGAAGATACGTGAATTTATTTTGTTGTGCAGAAACTTATGGATGTACTACAAATTTTGGCACTGGATTTGGCAGTAGGGAGCATGTCAGGTCACTGAAGGTAGGTTTGGCAAATATGAATGAATCAAAGTACATTTGCTAAAACTACATTCATCAACATTGGAGTTTACCTCCTTCTCCACTGTTGTCCAACCCCAGAGTTGGTATACGCAAATGTGGGGTGTGGGGGTGCAGAGGAGTTAGCCTCCCCTACAAAAAAATCCCATATGGTCCCTGAAGATAGTTTTGGAAAACATTCTTCAAACATTTTCTGCTTGATAAAACTACCTTTTATGAGTCATGATGCCAATGGAGTATGTGTGGAACACTGTGTGGTTAAGGGTTAGAATAAGGACAAGGAAGGAAACAGGTCTAGTGGCTTGTGTTCAAAGGTTTTGAAGTGTGTTTGCAAGTATTTGCATATTTGCAGGTTTGAATTACAGTAAGGGCTAAGTAGGATGATAGTGTTGTTTTGTGTGTGTGTGTGTGTGTGTGTGTGTGTGTGTGTGTGTGTGTGTGTGTGTGTGTGTGTGTGTGTGTGTATATAAGTCAGAAGCATAACTTGGGCATGGTGAGGAAAACAATGATCTTGGGTTAAGTGCTGGGTGGGCATGATTGGCCACTGATCATCCCAATCACTCTTTAGTGCAATGCTGGCTTTTAAAAGCAAGTATTACTTTTGTAATCAAACCTGAGAGCTGCAGCTCTCCAGGTGTGGTCTAAACTGTAGCAACTTCTGGCATTAATTTGCTTGAATTTTAGACCATGTAATTTAGTCTACATGTTATTTGTAGGATCAGCAATAGATTCCTATTTCCTTTAACTTGTGTATTTCCTCTAGTCAATTTAATTACCCTGTCATAGATGCTCAATGCCATTGATTTTAATTGTACTATTCCCTGTAATATCGTCTGCTCCAATTTTATCCTCCATTTAACCACCCACACCTATCATCAGCATTTAGACTATTAATTATTAATTCTCACTCGATTCTCTCTCTCTGTCTGTCTGCCTCTCTCTCTTTACAGTTGTTGTTGTTTGTCTTTCGGCTTTTCCCGGTAAGGGGTCACCACAGCGGAACTCTGGTCTGCTAATGATTGGCAGTAGAGTTTTACGAAATGCTGAGGTGCCAGCTTGACGCCCAACCATCAACGAAGGCACACCCATTTACGCACGCATGTCTTTCAAAACGCTACCCAACCGTGGGGAGGACATGCAGACTCCACACAGAAGGCACTCCCAAGCCAAGCCGAGAATCGAATGGGAGAACCTCTTGCTGTGAGGTAACAATGCTACTGTCGTACCACCGTGGCACAAAATTCTCAAAAGGTTAAACATTCTTTTTTCTCTATTTTGCTGGCTGCCAACTGTCCTGTGTATGAGATTGCAGTTCAGCGGTGTCTGGGAATTTGCCCTTTCCTCACTACTGTGCAGTCTGAGAGTTGCTGTATATAATCATCCTGTCCCTATATTGCACTCTTACCTTGTGGAGACATTCAGTCCAACCATTGCCCAACTTAAGCAATAAATAGCACCAAAATAACAAACTCATTTGATTCTGAATTAATAACACATACTTTTATGAATACCTTTAGTCATTTTATTTTATTTTATTTATTTATTTATTTACATTTGTTGACCGGGAGTGTCCAACTGGACATAGGTCCATTTTCAGCGGAGGCCCAGGGAGAAAAGCTCCACAGTTAAAATAAACAGACAGTAGGTACATTGGATTACATAGCGATTAACAATTTAACACAGAAATTACTTACAACATATTTACAGATGAAAAACATAGTACATCAGTAGACAACTAGAATCTTTATATGTGAAGTACATAACAGACATTAACAAATGTCACAATGAGAAGTTCCTGCTATATAATAAGTACTAGGCTTATGAGCATCTGAGCTTGCTATAATTAGTCATAAAGTTTTTAATCTTAACATCAGGAGTCTTTGCGGCAAATTTGCCTAATTTTACTTCTGAGTACATCAACATTCTTCCAATATACTTGAGATAACATACATTTGGCTAAAGGATGAAATTAGAAATGAAGAAATGCTCTTTCTCAGAGCTGACTATAAAAAATTACAGTGGAGTCTAGCTATCTTCTTCAAAAACAACCTGCAAATGTCTTTCTATCCTGATACAGTCTGCTATTTTTAAAACACTGAAATCTTAGTTATATCATTAAAACTTAACAGCCATAAATCTTTATATATCATTCTCTTTCCAACAAAAGTCATAACATTTCCACAATTGAGACATACAGTACTGGGTAGCAAGATACTTAAATCAGAAAACCTTTATATCAGCAGACATAAATATAGACTGTTCATAATTAGACCAAACATATCCATCACCCTCTTGTATATTATTTTGATTTACACAATTATTTCATGCCCCTACCACACACAATACGCCCTAGGGCAAAGAAACTATCAATGACTTTGTGCTAATGTCTAAGCATGACAATTGCTGAGGGAAGGACCATACCCGAACAGCTTAAGTGACTATCACCCAACATGTACTGTTGGAGTCTATAACAAAAACTCCAGTACTTCTAAGTATAAATTAGTTAGCTATCTGTCCATAGTTAGTCAAGAAATGTTCACATCTTTATTAAAACAGTGCCAGTAGCACCCCCTGGATTAAATGCTGCCAGCCTCATATCACTTGGTATTTTCAGGTATTGTAGCAACTGCCTGATGCAATGAACAGACAATGAACTCTTACTTAGTTTAATGAATCTACTTTTGAGAGATGCAAATACTTAACCAAAACAGAGGCTTCAGTCCTGCAAAAATAAGTATCATACACTGAGGCTTTTTTTTTTCCAAAATCTCTTTATTTAAATTTTTTTTTCAAATAATAACAACAATACGGTAACTCAAAAACACAAATAAACAATGCAAATACCTATCTAAAGAAAACAGACAACAATCTCGTTCCGAGAAAATCATACATATATATATATATATATATATATATATATATATATATATATATATATATATATATATAAATATATATACACACAATATATACACAAGAAGTCACTACATCGTCAAGTAAAGTATGAGAATTCTTATGTTCATTTGGTCTCATAAGGGATAGTTAGAATGGGGATAGTCTATATATAAAGTTAAAATAGAAATTTAACCATTTATTTGTATGTTTAGGGAAAATATCTAGTTACACATATACTAAGAAAAGGGAGAAGATGCAAGAAAGTCTGGTTATACTACATTCATTTCTTATTTAAAGGTTAGCTTTTCATAACAATTTGTAGGCAAATTTTATTTGTCAAGAATTATATCTAGCAAGTAACCCCAATATTTTTGATAATAGCGTTTGTTTTTTTGTTTTTGAATAAATTAATTTGTGAGATGAGATATATTTGATAGCAAGATTTAAAAACGTTCTTTTATAAGATTCCCAGACCCACTAAAGACTAGTTCTCAGGGAAAACCAAACAACATTATCACTTAATGGCATGTCAACAACAAAGAGTCATCAGGAAGTAAATAATCTCAAATCCAGTTAAACAAGTCACTCTGCAAAAAAAAAAAAAAAATTTTAGTGATCTGTGACTCAATAGTCAGATATACTGATTCAATGTTTACTAGGCCAGACATGAAGTCAAAGTGAAGGAAACTTTATTGTCATTCAGACTTCACAACAACAGTGCAATCTAAATGGAATTTCATTTCTCCGGACTCAATGTGTAAAACATCACAAGAAGCATTACAACAGACATTACTACATCACAGCAAACCATTACAGGCATAACACCCAAAGCATTTTACAAACCTAAGCAGTACATTATTGCACAGATTCCAACAATTATCAGTATTGCACAAGAAGGCTAGTTTTGCATCGCTGGTTGCACCAAAATATGAGTTGAGACTAGCATTTGAGTTATTATAAGGCAATGGTGAATTGTCAGGATATATGAAACATCAAGGGAACTTAAGGCCCTTATACAAAAGAAGAAGAATTATGACTTGGCAATGGAGTAAACAACTTAATGTGGTAAACCCTGAGAAATGTGTAGGGAGGCCTGCATGTCACAAATGCAGGTAAAGCCTTGGTCTTGTGCATAATCTACCTTCTTGAAGGATGATGCTGAATTGCAAAGAGAAGATAATTGGCTTTGACAATTGGCTACATAGTTGTCATCATCTCAGGGGACTTCCAGTACGAATCAGCTTGAGATGTGATGCTTGACAGTCCTAATTACTTTGCTCAGGTTGGCTTTCATCTCATTCTAGCTTTTGCATACTTCCCAAAGCATTTGTTGTCCCTACTATGCCTTTTTTTTTCGGAAAAGTACAATTTATGGACCTAGTGATATAACTGACATAGTAAATTCACAATGGGATCACATCAAAGAGGTGAAGTTTCAAACTTCATATATAGCAGTATCGCACAGATATTTACATAGCAAGTATTGTCATAAAGAAATGCTGTGCTCCTGTAGACAAAAATATTAATTTGTCAGTTCCAACCATATCTAGATATTTAACAGATTAACCAGCAAATCGCCTTCATAGTCCACAAGCATAAATAAACTGTACAATAAGAGGGGAAAAATGCCTAACATTTTTAGTAGATCAAAAGCCCTCTAATCAAGACTAACATTTGGAAAGTGACCCAAAACTTAAAAAATACCATTATGAAAACCAGGGCAGCCCAAGAACTTAGGTTAGTATCTGAAGCTAAGAATAATAACCAGTCATTTTTTAGGTATGCCAGAAAATGAGGAATAATGGCCAGCATTGCTCAGAGCTTGCAAATAAATTCAGTGCAAACTTCATCCCAGAGATGATTATGCATTGGCAACTCATCCCTGAAGATCTCAGGCCCCTCATCATCACTAAAGAGCATATACTGAAAGTTTTCTCCAAGACTAAAAGTATGTCCTACATAGAACTTGATAATATAACTGGCTGTCTGATAAGCAGTGTAGACATGCAATGGCAGTTCCACTCCTCAAACTTTTTAACCTCTGCCTAGCCACTAGCTTTTTTTATGAGGTTTTGTGCACATCAGTTGTGATGCCACCTCCATAACAGTGGCTATACTATCGACCCTGGAAATTATAGGCCCATCAGGCCGACAAGTCTCATCTACAGAGCCATTGAGCTTATCATAACAGTCCTGATCAACAATGAGATTAAAAATCTAATTATGCAAGACCTACAGCAGTTTAACTTTGTCATGGGTAGATCCTGTCTGATGAGTCTGGTGAACTTCTTTGAAAGAGTATCACAGGCTGTTGACAGCAGTCCTGCTGTTTTCAAGGCATACCTCAACTTGACCAATGCACTTGATATCATTCTGCATGCTAACATAATCAACAAGCTAAATATGGTTCAGATAGACTCCATGTAATAAGAGAGATAGCAAACTGTCTAAAAGATAGAACCCACAAGCTGTGGGTATTAGGTGCCTTCTCAGAGTATGAGAGTAACCAGTAGTGTCCCCCAGGGCTTGGTACTAGGATCCTTCTTGTTCAGCATTTATATTTCTGATCTCCAGGTCACAAACCAATACCTTAGGTTAACAGAGTTTGCACAGGACTGTAAATGGGTATAATTCTTAAGCCCCCCTTCTGATACCCAAGCCATCCTGCATGAACTTAACTTGCTAATATCTAATGTACAAGCAAAGGGCTCAGATTAAATGCCAAAACATGCAACATTGTCATGTTTGGTTGATAAGCCTGACCCACAGCTTACAACATTGACAGCACACCACATTGGACTGAAAGTGTTAGAAATGTTGGGATCTGGGTTGATAATCCCCATACCTTTGGTCATCGTGTAATGACAGTAGTCATGACATCCTTCTGTTTAGCAAAACTGATTACAAAAGGAATATCATCTAGCTCTAAGGAAGTCATTGTCACCTTCTATTCTGCATTGATTAGACCAATCATTGCAACAAGTTCCATGAAGAAGAAGTTGATGTACCTTACTAGTCACATCAATCAATTAGAAAGACCACAGAGGTTCTGAATTAGATAGATCACTGACTTAAAATCATAAACTACCAGAAAAGACTGGAAACATTGTCTCTTTACCCAGAGTCCTATAGGCTGCCAAGAGGTGATCTGTGCCTATCCTTTCATGCCATTAGGAACCAAACAGTCCTGGACCTCTTGTATCTACAAAAACGAGACAGTCCCACTAATACTCTGGCTAGGGAACTACATCCATAACAACAAATAAAACATGGTGATAGATTTTCAACCAATACCTTAGGTAAATAGAATCTGCAGAAGACTGTAACTGTGGTATCATTCTTAACTCCCCCTTCTGATACCCAAGCCATCCTGATATGCAGTGCCTCCACATATCTGTTATAGACTTCTGCTGCAAATTAGGCATTATGGCACATTATCTTCCTTCAAATAAGAATTAGATGTTTAGATGAGTATTGGCAAAATCATCCCAGGTTTGGCTCGCTTACCCCTTTCTTTAAAAGTAGTTATGGTCTAAGGGTGTGTATTGACAAAATGCAAATAGCCACTAGGCTTAGTTGCCTTGAATTTCATATGATCTTATGATCCTATGATCCTCTACTAAAACAGAAGAAACCACCGAAAAAGTCAGTCTGCTTTCTAAGTATTTTAATGCAACAAACTCCATGAAAAAAAAGTAGAGTTAAGTAAATCCAAGCATGTGTCTAAGTACAGAAACAAAAGAAAAAATCTAATAAAACCAAAAAACAAAGCATGAAAATCCTGTTGTGAAAATAAGAGACAGCATAGCTATATCAAACATTGCACAATACCACAAAAGCACATGATAATTACAAGAAAATATATTATATAAAATTTCAGATATCCCAAGTCAAAGCAACAAGAAATAACTTCCTAGCTTTGGCTCAAAGTATGTTACATCGATCAAAAGTTAATCATACAGAAAGCATTAACAAGTCACATCAACAACTCTCCAAAATCTCAAAAGCAAGAATATTGGAAGCACTTTAAAAAATGAAGTTTATACAGTCTCATACTATAGGTGAACTGTTGTAGTCTCAGCACAAATATTTTCTGGGTGTTTATTGTAAGTTTTAGCATATGCTGTTTCACATGAAATCTCTTGTAAGCTCCAGTAAGCATAAAATCTGCACACACACACACACACACACACACACACACACACACACGCACACACGCACGCACGCACGCACACACACACATATATACATACATGCAATACATATGGAAAGCATAAAACCTATGTGGAAGTTATAAAAATGAAATACAGCCTCAAAAAACTTCAGTACAGTCATTTATAAGCTTCTCAAGTCTACCAAGACATTACAAATACATCCTTTACCACTGGAAATTAATAGCAACATTGCCTGTAATTTTAACCACACTTTATTTCCTGTATCAACATCCTTAATAATCCCCCATTTCTGTCTGAGAATAGTAATATTAATAGTAATAGTAGTAGTAATAGTAATAATAATAGTAATAGTAATAGTAATAGCAATAGTAATAGTAATAGTAATAGTAATAGTAATAACAATAATAATAATGCAAACACTTTCTCTCTTCTTCCAGTCTGGAACAACTATGACAAAATATCATTCTAAATGGAAATCCACTTCCTTTACAGCAGACAGTCGCCCCGCAGATGCCGCAGGATAGCAGAAGCACTAGTGTATCCAGTGCTCATTGTTCTCAGCAGGTCTACTCATGAAGTCTAATATCCTATATTATGGAAACAATCTTCATCTTCTATAACTCCACTGAGCTATCCGACTACAGATCTTTTGCAGTCCTCTCCCCTTTTCTAATATACTGCAAAATATGTCTACTTACAGCTACTTCTATACCTGCTTAAAAATAACCTATCCTCTCTATTTCAACAGGGCTTTTGGTCC
>NC_056733.1:1357801794-1357834294 GCF_019279795.1 Protopterus annectens | reverse complement strand
CCAACTTGTTAATGTGTACCCATGCCACATACCAGCAGACAGCACTTGCCATGGCATAACAGAACCACAGTAAACAAAGTCATGTAATGTACTATAGTCACCCTGTGCATTAGACATATCCCTGCATTGATGGTATGGATGGTAGAGATGTATATATATATATATATATATATTGAGATAACAGGAATCATCACATGCCCAGGGTGTGGTATGGGGGAGTTAAAGGCCTAGGCTGTGCGAAACAGTTGACATTATGTGTGGGAGTCAGGAAAGGGTGGTGTTCAGCTGGGACATGGAGAGGTGAAATGTGTGCCTGTTAGTAGCCTGCATGTGACACTGATGTATGAGTGTGTGCGTGTATACAGTCAATCCATGTGCT
Source organism: Protopterus annectens (assembly GCF_019279795.1). Classification (NCBI taxonomy): domain Eukaryota; kingdom Metazoa; phylum Chordata; order Ceratodontiformes; family Protopteridae; genus Protopterus; species Protopterus annectens. The sequence continues at coordinate 1,357,833,915 of NC_056733.1, read as the reverse complement.
AGCCCTACACATGGGTATGTTACACAACAGATCATGCCTCCTAAACCTAGTGTGCTTCTTTGAGACAGTTACCAAGGCTATAGACAAGGGAAAGGTGGTCCACACAGCTTACCTAGACTTCGGAAAGGCTTTCAACACCATTCCCCACTCAGGTATTATAGACAAGCTCACCAGCCTGAACATAAACCCCTACATCATGAGATGGGTTGCCAACTGGCTCACGGACAGAACCCACATGGTAAGAGTTGTGGGAGCAAGGTCTGACTCTAAACCAGTTACAAGTGGGTTCCCCAGGGCTCAGTCCTTGGACCCCTTCTGTTCGGCATATACTTTTTAGAGGTACAGGCAAGCACAGGATGACTATGAATGACCAAGTTCGCAGATGACTGCGAACTAGGGGCTATAATTGACTCTCTGACTGACACAGACATCCTCCAAAAGGGTCTCACTGAGACAGATACCTGGTGTCAAAACCATGGCCTCAAGCTAAATGCCAAAAAGTGCATAGTCATCTCCTTTGGAAAAAACAAAGTACCCACAAGCTACCATATAGGTGGTAGCCCCTTAAATATGGAAGACGTAATAAGGGATCTGGGGACCCAAGTAGATAGTAACCTCTCCTTCGATAATCACATTGCCAGAGTGGTTAGAAAATCCTTCTATGTGGCCCACCTAATCACAAAATGGTTTGCATCCTGATCGAAAGAGGTCATTGGGCCCCACTATGCATCACTCATCAGACCCATCATTGAGTACAATGCTCCATTTGGGATGTACCTTTCAAGACACCTGAACAACTAGAAATATCACAGAAGTACCTCACCAAGAGGATCATTGGCCTCAAGCAAATTCCCTATGCAGCTCGATTGAAGAAACTCCAGCTGTACTCGGTTGCGTACTGCCTACTCAGAGGTGATCTCAGCCTGACATATAAGGCCATGTCCAACCCAGAATTGATGGACATGCTCCATCTAAAGAAAACCATATCCTCATGAGCCACATGCTCCAGGGATCTAAACCTCACCACAACAATAAATAGGATGTGCTGGAGGGATAGATTCCTGTCCCAGAGACTTCCCATGCTCTGGAACAAGATTCCAATCTACATTAGGCAGAGCTCCTCACTAACCTACTTCAAGAGAAACCTTGATGAGTGGATGGGAAACAGAAAGTTTACCCCAGGGATCACTTTAATGGTTCTGCTAGACAGAGGCACAGGGAACTAATCTAAGGGGGTGGTGAAAGTCAACACATTCTGGCTAGGCTTATAAATGCCTTCGGGCAGATAGCCTAGTACCTACCTATGAACCTATGAGCAGTGGACCATACATGACAGACTGGACAGTTCACTGTTTCCAGCCATGAATATGGGAACTGGCTTTGTTAGGAGTGGCACTGGCACCACCATGCCCAGGGTCTGATGCGGGACTAGTCGCTGATGGTGACTGGTGTCTATAGGGCCTATGTCCCTCACAGGACCACATGCTCATGGTCTGCCATGTCATGGTATGGACAGCACCCTCCCTTCTGTAGTGCTAGAGATACTGCCACTATGGGAGCGTGAGTGTGCATGGCTACATGGACTCTCAGCAGATGTTGCTGATGACCTACAATGACATGTCCAATGCCCTACTCTCACCACATGTTCTATCACAGACAATATCCAGTCAAGGACTGACAATGTCTCATCCCACCATCTGTCCACTATATTGGTGAAATGACGCATGGTTTCACCAATGTTGCGAATGGAATCACGGATGGCAGACAGTGATACATCCATGATCCTGAGCTTCTGTCTGGTGTTGTGTTTGGAATGTGCTTGTGCCTCCATGATGGACCAAAACATGCATCAAGTGACTCGTGATGTAATGCCTGTGACAGGTGGTGGATGGGCAGCTGTCCTCCGTTGAGCACCCTGGTCAGTCTACCTGTGTGGGATCTTGCCAGCTATCTGGCTATGGCTAGTGCCTACAGTCACTGTTGCCATAGCCACCACACTGTCCTGTTCAATGCTGCCACACTCTGGCTGTCCAATATCTGTGGCCACAGGGAAATGGGTATGTATAGGCATACTGACTGTGTGCCGGGACATTGGAGGAGGAAGTAGGATGTCAGCCCATGGGACACATTCAGCCCTCAACATCCCCACCTGTGCCTCACTATGGCCACCATCATCATCAGAGTATGATGAGACAGTGACATCAGGTTATGAGGGGGACAGACTCCAACCCCCATGGTCACCTGTGAGGAGGAAGACAACATAACTACATTAATACCTGCACTATTATGTCTGCTGATCCACACACACATATAGGTGACTTTCACAACTGCATTATACATGCCACATCTTATTTCTGATCCCATGCACAACACACAAGTAGACTGCACCATACACAGACAAGACAGACCTCTTCATAGCCACAATGCATGATCCTGCGCACCATCTCTGGTAGCTGTTGCTGAGGTGACAACTCCCTCTCCATGCCCACTCCCAGGGGTGGTTCCACCTGTAGGTGGTGCAGGACCAGCAGAGGGGGCAGCACCAGGTTGGGTCTCAGATGTACTGGGACCCAGTGCCATGGCTGGCTGGCTGAGGTAGGGTAGATGGATCGCCAGGAACCAGCCTACCCAGTCGAGCTATAGTGTTGAGGTATTTCAAAGTTGTTAGCAATGATCAGGACATTTAGTTAGTTATAAAAGCATGCCAGAATGTTACAATTAATCCAGTAACATAACATTGCATAGCATATGGAATGCAACAATAATTTAGATAACAGTCAGTATAGTAACAGCATGCCAGTAGCAGTTGTGGCATAAGGTCAACAACATAAGTAATTCAACAAGGTATGTTACTATGCAACCATTGTCATACATAAAAATAATAAAACACAAGGATCAACATAACATTTTGAGAACAACATATCTTAAAATAAACCATACCCAATGTATAACAATAATAAATTATGATGCAGATAAGGGGTAGGGTAGAGAGCAATAGATTCCATTACTACCAGTATAGGCTATACTGTTTGCAACAGTACTCATATATACTCTGCAGGTCTGTCTTTACTTTATGTATACAAGTGTCCTATAACTTCTGTAGCATGTACTTACCTCTCAAGCTATCTGAATGGGACAGTATGGGCCAAGCTGTAATACATACAGGTACACAACTACAGGGGGCTATTACACCTCAGTGGGACATATATGACTACCAAGGTGTACTGCGGACTGATGTAGTATGACTGTTGTATTGACATAAATCAAGTGGATGATAAATCTGTGTCCAAGGGATTTGGCAACAGTAATCATATTCTGTGACAGCGTTACACTTTATTTTTATTTTATTTATTTATTTATTTATTTAACATTTGTTAACCGGGAAAGTTCGACTAGGACAGAGCCTATTTTCAGCAGAGGCCTGGGGAGAAATGCTCCAGATGCATGTCTTTGTCTAAATATAACCTGGTAATAGAGGTACAGTGTTATACAAGACTGCAGTGACACTTGAACACACATGCATGAGATTCATGCATGACAGAGATAGTAGGTGAACTTTGCATTAATACATGGAATGCAGGTGTAGACAATTTAACCCTAGTGGGTGGGAATATGTGTGATGTGTACAGACCATATCAGAGCATTGGGTTGTCTACCTGACCCATATACAGTTGCAGATGGTATATTTGCAGTCTACAGCTATTACAGTTTCATACTTGCCTGCAGCAGTGTAACTAAGAGCAGGAATGCATACAACTGAAATGCAATGTTTACACAAGACAATCCTGAGATACACGGTATACCTTGGGAGTTCCTATTATTGGTTCTGATCTTAGTGCAGAACAATTATCATAATGCATTATATCTTGTAGTACAGCTCTACATCTACAGTTTAGCAAAACACTCTTTATTAGCAAACCTTCAGTCACTTAGTGGTACTATTCCTGTTTTTACTTCACAGCAGATGTAATACTCAGTTTCATGACCAACAGCCCAGAATACACACATATTGCACAGCACAGCTTTATTAGGGGTGACTTCATGCAGCGATTAGTACATGTCTACAGTCTTTATTGATGAACAGTTCATATAATGCATGCGTTGCAATACACCTGTAATTCCACAATTCCAGAAATAATGCAGTAGAAACTTTATTTACTTAACATTATTAATGCAGTAAATTCCTTATTTCCTTAACATTATCAGGTTTCATACTTTCATCTTTATTGAACTGTACCTGGCATTACTCACTTATATCATTCCAGGTCTATGACCACATTCATTCCAGTAAAATAAAAACTGAATAAACCTACTGGCAGTTACTAATTTACTCTTTCTTGTTTATATGACTATAGATTGGAAGATACATCTGTACTCATCACACTCACAATGCATCCTGGCCAGGCACCCTGCATGAGCCTCCAGGTTGCAATCTCTCTCCTCTGCAGCTGTCAGAAGAGAAACACACCCACACCATCATACGTACCTATCACACTTTCATAGTAGAATTTGGTAAAACAATGATAACAATACTTACAAACTGGTGGGATATTCCCGTCTTTAGCATCTTGGACCAAGGTGGCCAGGAGATCCCCTTTACAATTATTCAGGTCATCATAATGATGAGACACCTGCTCACCTGCGTGGGGATACCAGTTGCACAGGTGAGATTATGTGCCAGCCGGTTTAAGGTCTCCAATTTGTATTCCAACCCCTGGTGGTAGCCCTGCAGCAACTGGATGTCATGTAATTTTACAAGGAGTCCAGTCTTGACCCTAGACTCCAGAATGCCCTATCACTGCTCCCAGAAGTGCACATCCTCTCCAACCCCTGCCATAGTCTCTGCCAAGATCAAATTCCAATAGGTAATGGCTGTATTTCCACCTGTTGCACTTAAATAAGCCTGTTTCCTGCCCTTTACCACCACTGGGCCATTTTTAAAAATGTGGCGCTTCACTTAGCACCATGCAAACCCACTGAGCTCAGCTGAGATGGATGAAACTTCATAAATTATCTTAACTGTACTCATTGAAAATTAGAAAATAAAATCTTGAACCAACTAAACCAGTGCCCATCCGCAGGACCTAACATTCAGTGGGGTACTCCTTCTAGACACCCCTACTGTAAAGATAAATTCCTCAGTTGTATGTGTGAATTGTACAATTCTTTTGGGGAAGCACATTACTTAAATTGCAGCTTACTCTTGAATAACATTCCTTCTATACTTATATAGATAAATACACTCCATTTTTCAAAGCAAACCTAAAAAACAAAATGTTTTATCATAATCCTGGCTTTGTCTTTACATCTCGCCTTTTTCATTGTACCATCCACTGATTTCTCTCCTTACTGAAAAAACATGAAAAAAAAAATATTCTTACGTATTGAATCCAAAGTTATTCTTGTCACCTACTAAATACTAAACTCTCAAAAATATTATGTTACTATCCTCATGCATTTCTGCTAAGGCATGCAATACAAATTCTGGCACCCTGACATATTTCTGGTAAATGTATTATGATACAAACTATATTTGTACATAGCATTGTATGTTTTTAAATACACTGCCTTTGAACACTTTGTGCTTGTACATTTATAACTAAATTATTTTTGAACATATTGTGCGTGTCATTATATTAGAAGAAACTTTTCTTCCTAGGCCTTTTTGGTCCGGGTGAATTTCCTGGCAAACAAATGTAAACAAACAAATAGGGACATAAATAGGATCATTGGATCATAGGAGATGACTAAGCTATCGACCCGGAGGTCCTTTCAAGCCTAGCAGTTTCATCCCAAAGTAATACCATAGTGACTCCAGTCAATACCCAAGGTTGTATATATAAAAGTCTGTATTATTATGACTTCTTTGTAGGGTTTTCACTAAGGTGTTTCTCTTTGTAGCATTCTCTGTCAATGATGATAAAAATGTTGTTATGTTCTTCTGGACTACATTTGTACTTGCTCTCATTATTACGTTAGGCATAATAAACATTTATGAAAATGTGTAACAGCAAACACCAGCAGAATAAAACAGTCCCAATGAGTTATAAAAAATGTTTATTCGCTCATAAAATTAAAAAGGGAGGTACTTTCACATCTGCTTCATCACACCTACAGAAAATTAATAAAATGACATGCTTATATATACAAACATCAATCAAAGTGAGGCAAACAGGTTGATCCAATCACTTGAAGCAGTATATTAAGCCAAGCATAAATATAGCATATGCATAATAAAAAATAATTAAACTAATAAAACCTGTATAGGAAATAAAATCACTCAAACATTCCTGTAAAATGTGTCAATACACTTTAAGTACTGGTCCAACATTGATCTGTTTTAAGCAAGTACTATAAAAAGTTATACTAATTTTTATTTATTTATTTATTGATTTTACATTTGTTGACTGGGATAGCCCAACTGGATTAGAAGTCCATTTTCAGTGGAGGCCCATGGAGAAAAGATCCAATAGAACATTTTTTTTACAAAACAGTTTTAAGGACAGACTTTTGACATACAATTTCCATAGAAGAGACCTTGACATACATATTAACTAACAGATAGGATACATTAATTCTCTACAATATAATATTACATTTTAGAAGATATTCCTAAGTTTAGGATTCCTGTGATAGATTTACTAACAGAGTAAAAGCAGAGAGAGATGTAGAATAAGGCTCCGAGAGAGAGCAAATGATGCTCGCTATAGTTGAGAAAGATAACTAATTGAGTCACTATATGTCTTCGCCTAGTTTTAGTTGATAAGGATAACAAATTGATTTACAATATGTCTTCTCCTGGTTTTAGTTGCTTATGGAAAGCTCAACATTGCTGGGATAGTTTTCCCTAACTCTTGGAGAGATGAGATGAGCAGTAGATTAACAGTCCTAAGTCCATAAAATAATGCAACAATATACATATATATAAAAATGTATATAAATAAAAGATATATATAATAACATTATATATATTTTAATAACACTCAGCAGTTATCACTTTCTAAGGCTTTGTCCCTTTAGAATAGGTCTTAATGGGACTTTTTCATAAGACCACTGCCTTGATCTGCTGAGTAAGGTTTCTAATATCACCATTTCAGACAGTGGGGTGTGAAAGTGCCTTTTTAAAAAAAGTACCTTTTTAATTTTATGAGTGAATAAATGTTTTTTTGTAACTCCTTGGCACTGTTTTATTCCACTGGTGCTTGCTGTTACACATTTTCGATTTTATTTTCAGCTGTTTATTTATCTCAACAAGTGTATTTCTTTTTTATTCTCTTTTTTATAATAAACATTTAACTTGGTAATTAGATATACATTGTTATTTTGTAGTGGTTATCAGTAGACACATAAAAGACTTGCACATTAATTCCTTTCTGAGAAATGTATCAGTCCTTGAGCATTCATAGTTATGTAAATTCAGCTGAGAAGTTTCAGCCACAAAGCAGTTTTTGATTGCTAATACCTACAGAGATAACAATTAAAGAAGTCATTCTATCAGGCATAAAGTATACAACAGGCCATTGATCATGAGTAAGTAGCTTGGTTGTTATGATGTATGTAGAGGTCCTAAGTTAGATTGGAGGGTGCATGGCAAAAACTTGAGTTAAACTACTCAGGTTTCAGCACTTTGATTTGAAATCCTTCCTTCCAAATTTTCCTAATTCTCCACTAGAACGGTAGAACCCAATAAGCATGTATTTTTTCAAGAGATCTGACTAGTGGCAGTCATGTTCAGATGTGAAGAAGGATTTTGGGGAAGACCAGATACTGATATCGGTGTTCTGTGTCCCAGAGGTCCAAAGTTTTTAGTGGACCAATGGTGGACACAACTGAGTAAAGATGAACATATAAAATGTTCTTACACCAGACTCCAGGTGCAGTTCCTCATGTCAATTCAATGACCTTCTGGGCCTGTTAAGTAATGTAATTGCATCAACAACTATGTGTATTGGTCAATAGAATAAAACTAAAGTTATGATTCACACACTGCATATTCTCATGCACTCACTACAGTTATGCTGGTTATATCTTAGGTAGTGTTCTTTTAAAATACTGGAGTAAAAGTCTTATAGTAAAATGACCCAAACATATGATTATCTGGTGACAAAGGCCTGCTTCTATGTAGTAAAACATCATCTGTTTTGAAATGTAAATGTGTATGTTTTAAAGTTATTCATTTCACCTTATGTTCCCCTCCCTAAAGAACATGTGTTATTGGGCTACAGGGTTCCTCATAAAAGCACTTAGAGTTAATATTTTAGGTTAATGTCTGTAGACAAAGATTTTAACATTCAAAGTAAACACCACAATTGCATATAGAAACTACAACAAAAGTAACACCAAAGTACATCAGCTAGAACATTAGGTTTCAACAAATACGTGTGGCTGAGTTTTATAACCACAAAAAACAAACACATTAGCTTCAATTTGCAGAACAAGACATCAAAACATAATTAAACACCATATTTATTTTGTGTAAACAAAAGCTGTCTACAATATAAGGGAGTGCACTCTAAAACTTCTGTTTTTTCCTTTGTTGTTGTGCATGTACAGCCAATTATTGTTCATGAGGAATGGATTATATTACCTCATCAGAGGAGGTCCATATATTCACTCATTCCTATTTCACTTTATGTCTAAAGGATATCAGAGGAGCATACATTATTGGCTGAATACAGAATATGTTACTATCTGAATGGTTCCCCTACCTTCTGCCTTCCACTACTGGGTGCCATGTGAGTGACCTTGATCTTCTTAAATCTAATTTAGATGCTACGAAACCTTCACCAAATATATACTGGCTCCTCCCTTGGCTCACTTATGACACTTATGGCACTCCCCATCATGCTTCAACTTGTCGGGTGTTTTTTCTGTTTATGTTTTACATGCCTGATAGACTTGCATATATAGACATGTGTGTGTGTATATATATATATATATATATATATACATATATATATATATATATATATATATATATATATATATAGGTCTACTTCAGAATGTCGACAGTTCAGAATGCCAACTTTCATATGGCTGACACCATATGATCGACATTCCGAAAGACTGACATCCTGAAATAGCACCATTTACCTACCTGTAAACACAGTAAAACTGCGCCCCCACACCCCCTGCTACATAAATATTCTCAATCTGAGATTGCACTAGAGTGCAGGAAAGGGGAATCTCCCAGTCCCGCACTGTAGTGGGATCTCCCCTATCATTAGTCGGCCTTTCAAATGTTCGCTCATATGGTGTTGGCCTTATGAGTTTCGAATATTTGAAAGTTCGAACAAATGAAGGACTCCCATATATATATATATATATATATATATATATATATATATATATATATATACATGCACATCAGTGGACCACTGACAGATGTTAAAGATGCCCCAAAGACATGAAGGGAGACATACTGCCTATCTTGCACATTGTCTGATTTCAAAGCATTAATGTAATAAGTTATGGTGGACCTACCAGTCATTTTGATTTGGCCTGTTGTAAATGCATCCTAATGATAAATTATTTAGAATATGGAAATAATTCCTTTTACTCAGCTCATGTTATTATGTGGATTACTTCTGATACCCTGTAAAACAATAGCACAACATGATCACAGATTGCGTCACTAGCCAGAATGGAGAAGTATTCTGAGTAAATATTATCCAGTATAAATTTCTATTAGACTGAATGTCAAAGTGACAGTAGAGAATGCATCATTACAGTCAGCAGTTGTGTAAGATGTGGAGAAAGACATATAAAAGATGCCCTAAGAAATATTACTTTTATTGGGTGAAGTACGATCTGTATATCTTCAAAAAGAAAAATCTGTGGTATCTCTTGAAGTCTCAGAAAACCAAGTATGCAACCTTTACTGGGTCAAAAACAAACAAAGAAGAAACTTTACAGTGTGGAGGATGTGATGTTCACTTCCTGAATTATGTTAAGCACCTAGTTCATTAATAAAAATTGAATGGTAAAATATGTGCTACAAAATAATAAAATAGAAAATCGAAGGTAGTCCACAGTTGAGCTAAAATTGCAATATCCTTTATTGAAACACACAAATAAGTGATCCTAGTTGAGTATAATGAAAAGCATCAAAAACATTTCTTATTTGGATATAATCAGATTATTTTAAACAAGGGAGTGGTTACAGAGGTTGGTACTGTTAAGGTTATTTGCAGTGAAAACAAATGTACCTGTATATGTGAAGCCATTAGAAATACACCATGTGAAGAAAATGAAAACACTGTCATCTGTGTTAGCATGTCTAGCAGGAGATTTATGTGTATTCTCAGATTAACATGTATGCCAGTATGTCTAATTGTGAAACTGTAAATACGTTTTTAAAATGTTAAGTATCTCCCTGCTTATACAAAATGTTTAAAAAATCTGTCAGTAATTTGATATATTTCTAAATGCACTTGTTTGTGAGGGAGATTTTAAAGTGCAAACTGTGGAGAATCAGTTGAACAGTAGATGATGTCATTAGAATGCTCCTGGTTGGTAGGTGATTATTTGAACAGCAGATTGATAGGAAAACTAATTTTGTCAAACAGCTGACTGTTATTTTTAAAAGAAGACAGTTCATACTTTTAATCTGTAATATAAAACAGACTGCTGATATCAGTTATAGTACTGAGCAGTTATTGAAACTTTGTGGTTAGTCACAGTGCTGTGCAGAATATACCATGTAAAAGGACTCACCAAAAACTGTAAACCTGTCTTTGCCTTGCTGTTATGTGTTAGATTACATCAGGGACAGAATTCTCTACTTATATTAGGAAAGTTTAGTTATTTAGATAGAGTTTTTCTAAAATGATGGACTTCTGTACTACAGTTTAATTTTATATTTCTGGTGACTGAATTCTGGTGTTTATTGAAAGTTATTGATTTATATTGTTGTAATCATTTTACTTATTATTAAATGTTCTTTTTTTCATTACTTTTCATTGTGGCTGGGCAATTACTGTGTTCTTTAGAAATTAGAGAGTGCTTATACCTGATTGATAGTCCCCAGATCACCTCAAATGCCTGGCTGCTTCTTGGAATGCTATCATTTGTTTTGATATTTAATTTTTAATAATTGATCACCCTTTGAAGGGCATGAATCCATGGTCTCAAATGTCTACCATACACAGATAGGCTAAAGGTCTTATCCCTCTACTCAGTTTCATACAGACTCTTCAGAGGTGACCTCTGTCTGGCATACAAGTCAAACACAGACCCCACCTTGATGGGATTCCTGCATATCCACAAGTCAATCTCCACTTGAGTAACTCACTTGAGCAGCCTCAACCTGGTCAGTGACATCAAAAGGACTTGTTAGCGGGACAGATTTGCGACCCAGAGACTCACCCATCTGTGGAATAGACTCTGTCTCCACATCAAGCAGAGCACCCCTTTACCCCTTTTTAAGCACAACCTGGATAACTGGATGGAAACAGAGAATACATTCCTGGGATTCCACCCATGTCCCTGCTAGACAGGTGCATTGGATACTGACTCATCTAAGCATGGGCTAAACTCTTGGCTAGGCTTATAAGGGTCTCAGCACCAATAGCCTAGTAACCTCCTATCATCGGGTCTATATCACATAGTCAAAGTGCTGTAACTTCGACTGACATATGTTCGAACACATATGTCCAAAGTTACGGAACTTTGGCTAGCTATAAAAAAATAAAACACAATGGGCAAATATAAAAATTGTTGTATGCAGATGGGCAAGCCCCCCACACTCTCCACACCTCTGCTACTCAAATATACCAACTCTGAGATCGCACCACATTGAAGTGAATGGAAACCTCCCCTTATGGAGATTTTCATTCACATGCTCGAACATTCACAGATTTGAATATATGGTCTCGACCATATGTCATTCAAAATTGTAAATGTTCAACTATGTGATAGGAACCTCTATCATCCTATGATCCTATCAATGGACAATTTCCTAGAGTTTCTCCTGCCAGTCTGGTTGATATGTGCATCTTGAGACATTGTAGCAACTGCCTCATGTACACAGACAACCATCTACTACTACCACCTAGGAACACAATTTGTGATTGATGCAATTACATTAGGAACCTAGGGTCCATGCACTTTCCCTCTCAAACCAGTATATCTGTCACTGAGAAGGATGTCAAAACAATCACTACACCTCAAACATCACCCAAACCTACACAGCACATGCCCCCATATGAGGAGATCCTCGCAATAAACATACCCAAACAAAGGAGATCTCTGAGGCAAAAACACACACAATCTCCACAGCCCTCCACACCACATACCATGCATAGTCCACACACCTATCTCTCACAGCCACTAAGACTTATCCACAAACCCAACATATTAGTCATAGGTGACCCCATTGTGAGACACACACATGTACTCTCACCAGGCTAGATAAGGAGAAAGTCATGGTTAGTTGTGTGTCAGGGGCCAGAATCCACCGTATCACATATGCACTCAAGTTTCTCAAGAACATGTACTGTTATGACTCTGTCATAGTCCATGTTGGCTTTAATGACTTGAGCTATACCTCCCTGGACTATATGACAAGAGACATAATTGAGCTTGCTGATTATGTGTCCCAGGCAGGTATGTCCCTAGCCTTAAGCAACATTTTACCATCACCCAGAATGATGCCTCAGTACAAACAGAAAATGATTGACTTTAACAATTGGATTAGTTTCTGGTGTCATTCCAGGGGAGCCAGTACCTAACAGCCTGGTAAGATATGATTGACAGACACAGATGCTTAGCCAGAGATGACCTGCATCTGTCTCACCTGGGCTTCAGGCTTCTGGCAAATGCTGTTGCCTCCCCATAGTGCCTTTTTTAGGAAAAGTGATGAGGTTAAAACTACCAACATAAAAATTTCAACAAAATACAAATTAAAGGTCATGCTGCTAAACGCTAGGAGTCTAAACAAGAAACTGCACTCATTGCAAGCACTCTTAACCATGGAAAATGATGACATCTGTGCAATGAGAGAAACCTTTTTATTTATTTTATTTATTTTATTTATTTTATATTTGTTAACCGGGCTAGTCTAGCTGGATACATATCCTTTTTCAGTAGAGGCCCGAGGAGAAAAGCTCCAACATAATGGTAAAGCACAAGTTGAAAAAAAAACAAGTTATAAACAATACAGGTTATAAAAAATACAAGTTATAAAAAGTATAAAAAAAGTAGACGTGTTACATTTACAAGATTAGTAAAAAAGTACATTTTACTTAGAAGTACTATGAGATAAAGATCGATCGGCTGGTAATACATAGCAGAGATATGTTATATACTAATAGTATATATACGAGTTTGTTGTAGTTTTGAATATTGGTGCCAGTTGATTCAAAGCTGCAGAGAACACCCCAGCCTTACATTGTTACTCATCCTATCATACACTGAGACATCAAACTGTGGGCAGTAAAACCAAAGGAGGTTGAGTTTCAATATATATTAAAGACATACACACATCTAGTCCGGTCAAACAGTATGACGTACAGGAGACACTCCAGGTGCAGTTAACTATTCACAAGAACCCTATTCAAATCATAGCTAGCTACCACCCCCCAAATCTGACTTAAGATGCCAAATCCACCTGTCTGGACCATTTGAATCTATCAAGATTCAACTCTTTACCCTGATCCTGGGTGACTTTACCTACCCAAGCATAGACTGGAAGAACTACTTATGCCAGAACACAAATGGCCAGAGATTCCTCGATTTTATCAATGCAAACACCTTCGAACAGCTAGTTGATACCCCCACAAGAGGTGATAATATCTTGGATTTGGTAACATGAGTAATCACTGCAGGATCCCTACAGTATCATCCTCCCTGGTAAGATCCAACCATAAAGTGGTCACTTTCAAAGTCACTATCTCCCCCAATGGTCAGACAAAACACTTCTCCAAAGCTGATTACAGCCTCCTGAGGGATGGTATATACAGCTTCACAGCCCCCCCTTCCCCTCTGCAGCAACTGGCACCAATATTCAAAACTACAACAAAGCACATATACAAGCATTTTTATAGATGCATGGAATCAGTAATCCTAGATAGGCCTAAATCATCCTCCGCAAGGAAGACTAAATCTATTTGGTGGACATCTGCAATAAGTAAACTCTATAACAAAAGGATAAAATTGCTGCCCAAGACCAAGAAGGAGCAGGTGCCCAATTGAAAATAATATATCCTTAGCTTAAACAAGCAAATAAGAGCACTAGTGAAATCCTCGAAAGCAAACTTCAAGTCCAAATTGGCCACATCTACTAGAGAAAATCATAAGGCTTTCTTCACATATGTCCACAAATTCAATGGAAGCACACATATCTGTTCAGAACTGGTGGTCAAGGACACCACATATACAAATGCTGCAGACATAGCAAATTTGCTGTCTGACAGGTTCAGTGAAAACTTCACCATTCTGTCTCCCATCAGTAAATCAAGACATCCCCAGTAGCTGCCCCCTTCCCCTTAGATCTAGGGAAGAGGTCATCACTACTCTCTCAAAGGCAAAAACTACAGCCTCCCTGGGACCTGTTAACATCCCAGGCTGCATCCTACATGAACTCAGGCAGGAACGTGCAGCAGCATTAGGCGCCCTATTCAACCAAAGCCTGAGTACTGTCTTCATCCCAGCTGAGTGGAGGACAGCCGCTGTCATCCTTTTGCACAAAGGTGAAGCATCCACCAATCTGAGAAATTATAGACCCATCAGCCTAACTAGCCTGGTCTGCAAGGCCATGGAATGGATTATCGTAGACCTCATTAACAAGGACATTGGCAATCTCCAAACACTCAATCCCACACAGTTTGGCTTCATCAAGGGGAGAGTATGTCAATTAAATTCGGATGACTTCTTTGAGACAGTCACCAAAGCCATGGATGAGGGAAAGACAGTTCACAACACCTACCTTGACTTGGCCAAAGCCTTCGACACTATTCCCCACTCGAGCATAATAGATGAACTTTCTCAACTAGGCATTAATCCATATGTTAGCAGATGGGTAGTAAACTGGCTCACTGAAAGAACCCATCTAGTCAAAATTGGGGAAGCCACCTCAAGCAGTAGATCCGTAACAAGCATCGTACCCCAGGGTTTGATTTTGAGACCTCTGTTATTTGGGATATACTTTTCTGAGGTGCAGGCCAAAACCAGTGGGCTATGGCTGACCAAGTTTGCAGAAGACTGCATGCTGGGTGTGGTCATCAATTCCCCTAGTGATGTGGACATCCTCCAAGAGAGTCTCACCCAGACAAATGACTGGTGCCAGACACATGGCCTTAGGCTGAATACCAGAAAATGCATCATCATCCCCATCATGTCCCCACAAATTATCACATTAATTACAATGTCATATGCATGCAGCCAGTCATGAGGTATTTGGTCAGCCAGGTTGATAGTAACCTGACTTTTGACCACCATGTTGCTTCCATTGTATGGAAAACCTTCTACGTGGCCCATCTCGTAAGTAAGTGCATCTCATCCAGGGGAAAGGAGGTCATAACATCCCTGTATTCTTCCCTTATAAGGCCTGTTATTGAGTACAACGCCCCTTTCAGCATGTACCTTGTAAGGTACATGTAACAGCCGGAGAGACCACAGAGTTTCCTCACCAGTAGAATCCAGGGCCTCAAACATCTACCATACACAGATAACCTAAAAACTCTAACCCTACTCAGTTTCATACAGACTCTTCAGATGTGATTTTTCTGGCATACAAGGGGATCTCGTCCCCGACCTGATGGGACTACTGCATATACAAATGTCAAGCTCCACTCAAGTAACCCACATGCATGGCCTTAACCTGGTCTGTGACATCAACAGGACTTGTTAGTGAGACATATTTGTGTCAGAGAGACTCCCCCATCTGTGGATTAGACTACCTCTCTAAGTCAATTAGAGTAGCTATTTACCCCCCTTTTAAGTCCAACCTGGATAACTGGGTGTGAAACAGAAAATACACCCCTGGGATTCTACCTGTTTCCCTGCTGGACAGGGGCATCCAGTGCTGACTTGTCTAAACATGTTCTAAATTCTTGGCTAGGTTTATTAGGGCCTGAGGCCCAATAGCCTAGTAATGTCCTATGATTCTATAAGAGATGTATTATGCAAACTTTCTATTGGCCTGGTAATTGCAATGGGATGTGGTAGGATATTATAGGACTAGGGAACAGTGCCAAAAAGGTTGGTAAAGCAGGGGACAAGGATAAGGCTCCATTAATGCTTTTAACTATTATCGAAGATCCATTTAACAGAGTGGCTCTGGATATTGTGGGACTCCTGAGTACTGTAAGTTCAAAAGGAAAGAAATGCATCTTGGTCACAGTAGACTATGCTACTATATATCCTGAGGTGGTGGCTCTGTTATCTATTGAGGCAGAAAAGTTGGTAAATGTTTTGCTAGAAATATTCAGCAGAGTAGGTTTTCCATGGGAAATACTGACTGATCAAGGTGCCAACTTCATGTCAGACCTGCTGACTTGTCTGTGGAAGCATTGTGGGGTGAAACATTAAAAAGGAACATCCCGTACTATCCTCAGACTAACGGTCTTGTGGAGAGGGTAAACTCTACATTGAAGACTATGCTACAGACATTAGCAAACTAACATGTTAGGCAGGTCTTGGAAAGATTAAGTAAGGCATGATTAACCATTAAACCCTGCAAGTGTCAAGTGGGTATGGCAGAGGTCACTTACTTAGGACACAGAGTGGGGAGTGGTAAAATTAAGCCAGAACCTGTCAAGGTGGAAACTATTCATGATTCACCAGTCCCTGTTAATAAGAAATAAGTGAGATCATTTTTAGGGACAGCCATAGACTCCAACTTAGAGAAGAGTGTTATACAGCTGTGGAGAAAGAGTATTTGGTCAGAGTGTGGGCAGTGCAAATGCTGCAACCCTATCTTTATGGGAGAAAATTCACTGTACTCACAGATCAGAATCCTCTAACATGGCTTAGTAGGGTCAGTAAGCAAAATGCCAAGTTACTGAGGTGGAGTCTTATGATAAGATCATACAACATTGCAGTGGGGTTAATAATGCCAATGCGGATGGATTGTCCAGGAGAGGAGTGGGTTAATATTCCCAGGTAGATCCCAAGGATACTTGAAAATGATGCTTGAGTCATGGAGGGGAGAAAAGTGAAGAAAATGAAAACACTGTCATCTGTGTTAGCATATCTGGTAGGATAATTGTGCATATTCTCAGATTAACTTGTACTGTATGCCAGAATGTCTCATTGTGAAAATGTAAATATGTTTTTTAAATGTTGAGTATTTCTCTGTTTATACAAAATGTTTAGAGAATCTGTCAGTGTTTTGATACATTTCTAATTGCACATGTGTGTGAGGGAGATTCTAAAGTACAAACTGTGGAGAATCAGCTAAATAGTAGGTGATGTCTTTAGAATGTTCCTAGTTACTAGGTGATTATTTGAACAGCTGATTTATAGGAAAAATAACTTTTCCAAACAGCTGACTGTTATTTTTAAAAGAAGATAGTTGAGATTGTTAACCTTGAATATAAAACAGACTGCTGAAGACAGTTACAGTGCTGAGCAGTTAGTGAAGAGTTGCAGTCAGTTACAGTACTATGCAGAAGATACCTGGAAAAAGGACTCACCAAAAACTGTAAGCCTGCCTTTGCCTTGTTGTTATATTTTAGATTAGATCAGGGACGGTACTCTCTAGTTAGATTAGGAAAGTTTAGTTATTTAGATAGACCCCAGGATTCAATAAACTCCATGCAGAAATAGTTCTATTCCTGCATGGAGTGAACCATGTCCATTTCCGAATAGCCTTAACAGCAGTGCACCTTGTATATTCATGAAGGCAAGCTACTGCTAATTCTATGTGGACACGAACACTACTGAGTGCAGGGTGCATGTTTAAGTAGTGCTTGCACATCTAACATGCCCCCTGCACTCTCAAAGTGCCATACAGCACTTTTTAAATGCTTTTCAGTGTATGCGGACACTGAAAGCAAATATAAGTAGTAAAATAGTGTCCGCAGACACTGAAATAGATAGGAGGTCATTGAATAAATGCAGGGGCTGTGTGACAGGTGCTGTCACACACACACCCTGCTGTGTGAAATTGCTATATGGCACTTTAAAATGCTTTCAGTGTCCGTGGACACTGAAAGAAAATATAAATAGTAAAACAGTGTCCGTGAACACTGAAATAGATAGGAGATCATTTTTACACACCCCCCTGCATTGTGAAAGTGATGCACGGCCATACCTCTTAACTGTACAGGTTTTCACAGAATGTCCAGATGTCTGCCTCAAATTTTTGGTGTGTTCCCTAAAATATCTGTCCCTACCTGGCAAATAGCAGAAGATTGGAGCCATTAAATAATAATAAACATTTGTGTTGAAGACTCCACATCCTTCGGAAAAGGCATGCTAATGCAAAACATATTATTCTATCAACTTTCTAAGTTTGTGAGAGCAATATTTAAAATATGTCCCTATTTGTCCCCTTGCAATTGCCATTACTGCAACTTACAAGGAGTATTCATACATGTAAATAAAGTGATTTTATTAATTTCCTTTTTTTCATTCTAAAGCATGTTTAAGTGTAGCTGAGCAGGTTTGTACATTACAGCCCTCTGCTCAGCATTGCTTAAACATCTCATGGGAGCTAAATAAAAATGTACAGCTAAAATCCTAACAACGAGATAACACAGTGGTTAGAATTCTGGCTTTTCATGCAGGCATTCACGGTTCAATTTTCAAAGTGAGCACTTTACTTTTAAATGGGAAAGCATTGTTAAAATGTTTTTTTCTATGTTAAATTATGTTGTAAGTGATATTTGTTACCCAGGGTAGTATAGCTGGTCTAAAATGGAAGTGTGAGGGCCTATCATATGTGAAATCACTCAGGTATACACAAGTGTCCCATACAGTATAGTCACATCCCAAGGTAATGTAAAGAAAGCATATAGAGGGATGTCATGTAAAGTAAATCATATACACTTAATAATTGCATTGTTAAAATGTTTTTTTCTATGTTAAATTATGTTGTAAGTGATATTTGTTACCCAGGGTAGTATAGCTGGTCTAAAATGGAAGTGTGAGGGCCTATCATATGTGAAATCACTCAAGTATACACAAGTGTCCCATACAGTATAGTCACATCCCAAGGTAATGTAAAGAAAGCATATAGAGGGATGTCATGTAAAGTAAATCATATACACTTAATAATATGTGGGTGTATATCTACACTGAGAAGTTCGAATACCAAAACCTCGAACTTGAAAGATCGAAGACTGAAAATATCGAAACCGCGGCTTCACTATTTCCTCCACTGTGGTGCAATCTCAGAGTTGGTATATTTAAGTAATTGGGGTGTGGGGGGCTGAAATAGTTTGTAATTTTCGTGTGTTTCTCATTTTGAACTGGAACAGCAATTTTTTTCCCAGGGAAAAAAATCGCTGTTCTCACTCTTCAAGGTTTTCAGCTTTCGTGGTTTTGGGTTTGATGTTGCAACATTCAAAGTTTTGACACTTCGATGTTATGACATAAACCCATAATATATCAGTAATGATTAATTAATTTACACCTGATATTTTTTTAAAAAGGAAAACTGAGCAATGCTTAGCAGTGCTGACCTCTGCTTAGCTGATGTAAGCATTGTTTAGATTGAAATTCAAAGCAGGAGTCAGCTCAGGTAATTGGATTTGTGCACTGCTAAGCACTGATCAAAACTTACCCTAAGCTGGGCTCGACAGTTTCAAAATGGTCCAATGATGGCAAAGGGAAGGAATATGGCCTTATTTAAACTGCACAGGTGGGAATAAAGCCTAAACCTGTTGTCGTTGATCTGTGCAGGTACTATGTCAGTTGTTGGTGAAGCAGCGTGCTTTCGGGTGCAGTGCTGAGGCATTCAGGAGTCCAGGGTCATGGCTGGACTCCTTGTAGAAAACCATGACAATTGACTGCTGCAGGGCCAGTAAGAGGGCTCACAATACAAAGCAGAGGCCTGGGACCATCTCACACATGATTTCACCAGTGTACCAACATCCCCCGAACTGGTGTTCAGGTACAGCATCATTATGCTGACCTAAAGCAGAGGAAGGGGGCACCCTTGGCCCAGTGGATCTAAGATGCATGGGTATGGCATGCTCCAGTAGTGTGCAAGTATCAGTATCAACTAGTTTGTACCTAATTCTAGCTTGAGTATGTGATAGACAGGTATGCATAATGCTTGTTTTTCTTCCCTACAGCTGCAGCAGAAACGGCTAGCAGCATCGAAGCCCAAGCTGACAGACTGCTAAGGATGCACCAGCAGGCTGGTTAGTAGAAATCTATCTTGCAGTATATAGTTTGTTTACTGCCAGTAGGTATACTGTTACTGTGTTAACTGAATAAATATTTTTTTCCAACTAATATAGATCTAGAGGATATGTAGTACTAAAGCACTGTATCATGTCACTGTAATAAAGATTTATACCAAAACTCTTGTGTTTACTCTGGTATGTTGTTGTAGAAATAGAATGCATACAGGTTCTCCACAGTAAATATGGCTTTGACAGCATGCATTAACTGAGGTTGTTCTGAGAACCAGGTATTGAAAAACTGAAGATTGTGGAGCTGTAAAACAAGATATAAATGAAACATGAAATATATACTGCATTAAGCTCTGAACACTAAATAGTAATGTGTAATGTATCACAGTGTGTCCCAAGCAGCATTGCCATGTGTTAACCTTTCCTTTCCAGGTTGTATTATTTCAAAGGGTTAATGCACAGTACACTATCTGTCATGCATGCATCTCAAGATTACAAGGTCAGACTGTCTAACCAAGAGAGTATTAGGGAGAAACCAGTCAAACAAGAATCAACAGTTCCCCAGAAACTCAGTGAGATGAGAAATAGCTTAGTTGTTAATGCTGCACACCCAGACATGGTTCGAATCCAGGGAGTGGTAGTAAGATGTGTGCATATTTACACACAAGGAATTAGGAATAAATGTAGGAACAGTCAGGTAGTGCTAACAGCTATTTTCTCCACAGGTTTTGCAGGTAAAAAAATGATGGTAGTAGCTGTATGAAGGGTATACTAATACACCATGTACAACTGTTCCACTGTCCAATCCCATACCTGCAAATGACAGCAGGATAGATACATAGAACATGCACTCTTCCTGATACATGTCTCTCAAGTGTCACGCTGTCATGGCTAGTGGTCACTGCTGCCAATAACCCTGGACACAGATAGGAGTCCAGGTGAAGTATGCCACTATCACATTCACATAACAGCAGTGCAGGGTACCCATTCTGTGCCAGATATGTCACCCTGACATGTATGAGTCCCCTCTAGTCATGTACCTAGAATTTTCACAGTTTTCCCTATACCATTCCAGATTGATAAACAGGTGTAAGGAGTGCAGAACAGGACGCAGCTCGTGCGGATACGGAAGGACCCAAGTGCAGGAACGGCAGTAAATCACTGAGACAGCACTGAAGCAGCAACAACGTAAGCAGCAGTTGTAGTACACAGTTTCTTTATTACGACCACCAAGCAGCAGTTGTAGTACACAGTTTCTTTATTACGACCACCAAGGGATAAACCAAATAGTCCACAGAAAAAGACAGTAAAGCGCTTTCGATTGGTACAACCAATCTTCCTCAGAACTGAAAGGTTCAGTTCTGAGGAAGATTGGTTGTACCAATCGAAAGCGCTTTACTGTCTTTTTCTGTGGACTATTTGGTTTATCCCTTGGTGGTCGTAATAAAGAAACTGTGTACTACAACTGCTGCTTGGTGGTCGTAATAAAGAAACTGTGTACTACAACTGCTGCTTACGTTGTTGCTGCTTCAGTGCTGTCTCAGTGATTTACTGCCGTTCCTGCACTTGGGTCCTTCCGTATCCGCAGGAGCTGCGTCCTGTTCTGCACTCCTTACACCTGTTTGTCTGCTGATCTTGCATCAGTTCTCTGATTCCAGATTGATAGTTTAACAGGTATGTTTGTGTTACAGAAGCTATGGGCCATAGGTAGATCTAAAGTGAGGCCAGACCCGTTAAGTATTGAGCAGTACTACTGTGAAAAATAGAAACCTAAACAGTTGTTAATGAACTTTCTGTCTCTCCTCCCCACCTTAACTGCATCAATAATTATCATTCATATACTACGGGTATGTTGTTATCGAAACCTAATGTTGGAAATTGTGTTCTTTTATTGTTAATTTATTTGATCAGTTGCATGTTAACATTCTTTGTTCAAATACCATTGTTGGTGGCCTATTGCTGTCAGTGTTACTGGCATGCTGTTACAATGCATACAGTTGTTCTATTTATGCACGTGTTCTGTTTGCTATGCAACTGTTTCATATCTGTAGTATGGGGTTAATTGGAACACCCACAGATGCTGTTATAACTAATTTTGAAATGTTTTGTTCATGACTAACCAATACATTTTGTAAAACCTCAGCACCATAGCACATTTTGGAAGACAGATCCCTGCAGATCCACCTGTCCTGCCTCATCTGGCCATGGCACTGGGCCCCAGCACATCTGGGACCCAACCTGGAACTGCCTCCTCCACTGGTTCTGCACCACCTCTGGATGGAAGTGCTTCAGGGGAGAGGGCCCAGTCCACCCTGGGTGCAGGCATGGAGAGGAGCCCATCACCCAGCTCCAGTTCAGGGGTATGATGCACAGCATCATCCGCATGGAGTTGGATGCATGGCTGCACCAGATGGAGGGCTGCCTAGCATACCTCAACGGGCAGGCTGCTCCTCCTGTCCAGCCCCCAGCACAGCCACCTTCAGGACCGTGAAGGTGCAGTGGTGACTGCCCATAGGTGAGGACCTCAGTCTCACTGTATCCATTTGGGGACTCATGGGCTTCGGATTCCTAACTACCCTGTCCACCAAAGGTGTTTATCCCCCTCATGTCTCATATACCACCCCAGTCTGCTGTCTTGTCTGTCTTGTCTGCCTGCAAATGCACCCTATCCCACCCAACCTACCTCTCCAAACATACCTACAGCCTTTCCCCTTCATCCCACTCTCACCTTAAAAAAAAAGGTCATCTGCCCAGCAAAAAAAATCATTGCCCCATACATAGCTCTACATTTCACCACATGTACAGTGAAATTAATCAATCTACCCACAAATTATTCTACAAATATCTGTCGCCAACACCTCTCCCTGTGGGGTGCGAGGTTGCAAATTCCAAATTATACACATTACTCACAGCTGTTGCTGCAGAAGAAATGTAGAGCTATGGTCCTTTCCTACACCCATCTTGCACATCCCTAGCTGGTTTTCCTAATGTTTTACTCCATGCTTGCCCCCATTTCACCCCTTTCCTATCACTCTTTTTTCTTTTCTTTAATTAAAATTAGCACAGATTTAAGCAGGAATAAGTGCCGCTAAGCGAAGCTAAGGGGACTTAAGCATCTTTTAGCATCACACAAAACCATGCAAACCTGTTTAAAGCTGCTTTAATCTCTCTGTTTCCACCAGCCCCTGTTCTGCCCAGCAACAAACTAGATGGCCCTGGCAGGTTTTGAACCTAGGACCCTGCACACTGTAGTCAGAGCAATGTTCCTCTACACCCTTTCAGCTGTAAGACTTTCTGAAGCTTTTTCAAACATATCATGCAGTAGAGTCATTTGCAGTAGGGTTAAAACTCTGAAATCAGTCATGTTTTGTACAGTAAGCTTAGAAAGTTGCTAGACTAACATGATTTGTTTTAACATACGTTTAATGCCGGTTCAGAAGTCTGAAACTCAAATGTATGTTATTAATTAGTGACATCAATCCTTGGATAATCCCAGTAATGTGTCCAACAAACACAGGATTTATGAGGAACAGTCCAATAATATGAAACAGACATCTAGACATTCTGTGAAAGTCTGTACAGTTGAGAGGTATGTGGAGTTGCCACTATGCTATACAGGTGAACAGCAATAATGTGTACATGGGTACAGTGTGTGCTAGGTGAAGGCTCATCACATAATAACACAACTCACGTATCCTAGAGGTGTATATTAGTAGTAACATTAAGTGGAAATGGCTGGACTGCATGATATTGACGGTCTGTCCAGAGTGTGTATCTTGTGGTCTGACCATATGTCATGCATGTCACCATTCGCATATTGCAAGTTCTGTGTAATGCCTTTGTGCCACCTCACCTGTATGTGTCTGTGTGTGTATCCATGCGTGTGTGTGTGTGTGTGTGTGTGTGTGTGTGTGTGTGTGTGTGTGTGTGTGTGTGTGTGTGTGTGTGTGTGTGTGTGTGTGCCTGTGTGGCTGTGCGTGTGTGTGTGTGTGTGTGTGTGTGTGTGTGTGTGTGTGTGTGTGTGTGTATACATGTGTGTGTACCAGCAAACCTTATAGTGCAGGTATTAATTTACATATGTTGTCTTCCCCTCACAGGTAGACATGAGGGTCGTGCTCCCTCCGTACTTAGAACCTGATGTCAGTGTCTATGCAAACTCTGATGTTGATAGTGGTCATAGTGAGGCACAGGTGTGGTTGTCAGGGGCTGAATCTATGACATCAGTTGGCAACCCACTGTCAACCACAATGTCTCTACACACAGTCACAATGCCCACACAGACCCCGTCCACAGTAGCCACAGATAATGGACAGTTGGTGGGTGGTGGCATGGAACAGGATAGTGTGGTGACTATGGCAAGTGTGAGTGTAGACACTAGCCATAACCAGAGATCAGGTGAGGTCCCACACAGGCAGTTGGACAGGGGTGCTTGAAGGAGGACTGTTGCCTGTCAAGCCCTTGTCACAAGTGCGACAGCAGGTGCCACCAGATGCATGTTTTGGACTGCCATGATGGCACAGGCATGTACTGAATGCAACACCAGACAGTTACTCAGGGCTTTGTTTGCAACTCTTCCTGGCATCTGTGATGACCAAAATGTTCTTGCTGAGGTCACACATCACAATAGTGAGATCATGGATAGATGGTGGGTTGAGACTTTTGCAATCCTCAACCATGGAATGTCTGTGCTGGAGCATGTGATGGGAGATGGGCATCAGCCATGTGGACATAGATTAGCTGAGGGTTTACTGGGCTGTGCACATTCACAATCCCATAATTCCAGTACCACCAGCACTACCAAAAGGGGGTGCTGCCCACACCACAACGGAGTAGCCTTGGGCACATGGTCCTGGCTGGTCAAGTCAGGGCACAGATCCAGCAGACAGCAGTCACCATCGGGGGAGTAGTACTGCATCTGGCCTTGGGCCTGGTGGTGCCAGTGAGATCCCTGACTGGACCAGTCCCCATGTCCATGGCCAGAGACATTGAACTGTACACCCTGCCATGTACGATCGACAGCTGTCCAACATACCCCTGTGTAGGGCAGCCACATGGCATGACTGTGTGCATACAAACACACACGCATCTCTATCACAGGCAGGTCACCTCCAGACACACACAGCACCTCTGCATAGCCCATTTATAGAACACTCCTCCAAACATGCACACACATGATGTCAACTGTATGGCCCATCCTAGGCCTCTGGCAAACCCACACCACACCCTGTGCATATGATGATACCCATGCCACATCCCTGTCACCCATACCATCAATGCGGGGACATGCTAATAAGGTCTGATGTACAGGGTGATGATAGTACAGTGTAGCTATGTAATGCTGTGCAAGGTGTTGTCTGCTTGCATTTGTTATGAGTACACTTCGAAGTGTATGTGCCTTTTTAGCCATGATGCATTATTGGTGTTATTACCACTGGCTGAATGAAGTCTGACATGCTGTATTCTGTTTGTGTTCCAAGTGTCTGTGTGTCTGCAGGCTGTGACCCTGCAGACATTACCAATGGGGAGTATGGCAGAGTGGAAACACATTGACCATTTCATAGCCAAGGTACAGCTGTGTATGTGCATGTTTACCAGGTGTGTTTGCATGCAACAGTGTGTGAAGGACACTGTTGGCAGACAGTGTGACCTTGCATACATACCCCTTGTCATGGACAGCTAGCCTTCATACATGTCACCTCAGTGTTCTGTAGTACCACAGACTCATACATACAGAGGAGGTTACTGGAGTACTGGCACTAGGTCCCTCACAAGCCTAGCCATGACCTTAACCCCAACAGATTTACCTATCTTGTGGGCACGCAGTAGTCACAGGGCCTTCTCATGTCTACATATTGCACATACATAGGCAACACGCAATGTATGTGTGAAATTATCAGTCGTGGAGTGTGGGACACAAGACATAGTAATGTGACAGTTGGCAGCACATAGCATGCCCACAGTAAATGCAACACATAGGATTCCTCTAGTATGCTAGTATTACACCTTCTTTGTGTGACATTACCTTTAGTACAGTATTTCTCATAACATTAAGGTGCTTCTGATGTGCAATCACTTCTCTATGCAATCAGTACAGAACTGTATGTGTGTTTCTTGTCCCACAGTTCTGGAACTGCTTTTTTTTTCATTTCTGCTACATGCAGTCTTCCTATTATATTTTTTATTGTTTTCCAAATTAAGTTACACATTTTTTTAAAGGTAACATGGATATTACAATTGATAAATAAAACTCAAAGAGAACCACAAATAAAAAATAGCATACAAAAATGGCTCTGAAAACGTCTGCAAAAATAAATTTTAATCAAAAATCAAAATAAAATCAGAATAACTGGTAAGCGTTTTCATTTAAAATAAACTTCATCAGACCAAGTTACAAAAAACACTTCCACATCTTAAATAGCATGATAAAAATCACATGATCATTTCCATGTTTTTGTATGGATATTACAATACATAAATCCTGATACATAAATATTTCAGAAAGTTTGAAATACATAATAATTACAACAATGAAAATATAACAATCATAATACATAACTATTTACATAGGTGTCTAGTCATCCTAAAGGAATTAACATATATAATACAGTTATCTGTTTTCTCCAAGGTTTATATTACTATTGTCCAAGTATTCTGGCATGATGTGCTTCTGTTAGCTCTTTTTTAAATAGTTTTAATGTCCATTTGTCCCATGGTTATAGCAAGGTTTTTGAATTCTTTGAATGTAGGAGAAGTTTGTTTCTTCCAATTAATAGTGATTATCTTTCTAGCAATAGACAATAAAGGCCATACAACTGATAATCTGTTTCTTGTAATACATTTAGGTATAGGTGAGTTGAGTAAAACCAATGATTTGGTTAAATAGAAGTTATCATTAAAAATAGTTTGAAAGAAAGAGTTTATATTATTCCAGTAGTTTTCAAGTTTTGTACATTCATAAAATACATGCTCCCAATTTGCTCTTAATTCCCTGTCACATCTCCAAAAACTTTCTTGTTTGTTATACATTAAAGCTTGTATGAATTTCCATGAAAATGAGTGACACTGTAATGATGTTGTAGCATGTTTTGTGGATTTTAAAACTAGTTTTTTTATCTTCATCTTGTGGAGGATGATTGTTAGTCTCTGCAAAAGTAGTTCCAACATGAGTATTTGTGGTATACTTTCATTTCTTTAATTAATTTGCAATTAACAGATAAATATCCTTTTCTTTTGAAAAGGTTGGTTTATGATGGATGTAATGTAGTCAATGAATTTAGATACATTTTTTATTTAGTTTCAGAGTTAATAATCGAAACATTCCAGCTGAATCTTGATATGTGGATATTATTTGGGGAGATAGTATAGCTTTTCTGATTAAAATGGATACTTATCTTTTCTTTTTTTTTTTAATTGTGATGTTGCTAATACTGTATGATTATTTATATTTAATTTATTTATATCATCATCAATAAGATGTGTTTCTTGAAGAAATGCCAATATGGGTTTGTGTAAGTTTAAGTGTTTGAATAAACTTCTCATTTTGTTGTTATTGTTGACACTGTTAAGATTAATGGATAGACATTTCATATTTTATTTATATGTGGGAGTTTGTAGTAAGGTGTGCATTTAGTATATTTAATGCATTTAGTATTATGGAGAAAAGGATTTAGATAAGTATGTAGACTTTTCTGTAAGACACCTTAAAATCAAATCTAACATGTTTAAGAAACTACAACTATGAATAATACTATTTACACCTATCTCTATGAGGACACAATCCTCCTGTCTGGGTGAATAAGTCACATAGACAGCCCCTGTGTTCCTAACTATCCTATTCTGTGTGAAACTGTCAACCTAGTCTGTTTTGTGTTTGTAATATGTATGTTGAGATATTTTATTTCAGCTTTTTGTGGGAAGTAAATGTGTAATAATTTTATAAACAAGTCATATTAGTTATGTAAACTAGGAGTGATTGGTTGGTTATTCAATTTAAGATTAATGTGTATAATGAGAAGAGAAGGTAGCAATGAATGTTTTATTAATTTCATATCATATATATATATGCCAGATGTTAAGAAATACACTCCTTTTATCATACATTTTTGTTATTTTGATAGAATATTAATTATGATATGAAACAAGTTACATTTTTTCCATTTCTTTCTTCTCTTCCCCTCCCCCTTCTTTCCCCTTCTTCGTTTTTCTTTCTCTTCTTTCCTTTTTTTTCTTTCCTTTTTATTAAAATACACCTTCAAATCTGTGTCATCAATGAAACACAGATAAAACAGCCAGTGTATATTTTGTGTTATAAAATTATGTTAGCCTTTATAAAGCATTCACATTGACTATCTGATATAATAAAGTGTTCAAAATCAAATTTGGTTTAGTCATAGCTAGTCTAGAATAAGGTTTGATTAGATATATTGAAATAGATATACGCTCTTTTGTATTACTCCAGTTTGCCTAGTAAAAGCAAAAGCCTTAGCAGAAAATATTATGAGCTGCTATGTATTTGCATTATATATTCTAGTAACATTTCTATTATTTACACCATTGCATACAATCTAATGTCTCAAATATCTTGTAAATGTATACTATTTCTTTCAATAATATACAGTTTCTCTTTTTTAATAAATGAAATACATTTCTTTTATATTTCTTCTAGTATAGTGCTTCAATGAGAAAAAAGAGAGTATCATGCTAAGGTTATATGTTAAAATCAATGCTGTTCAGTTATTGAAAGAATACTATCACATTCTCAATACTTTTAGCAGCATAGTTTTAAATACACAGTATCTTCAGTATTTAAGTAGTACCAGTGTTGTTGATACTATTCATTTCCCATTGCATTTGTTTTTGTGTTAGACTTATACATATTGTTGAACATATTAGAGTCAAGATATGTGAAGGTTTCTTCTTTTAAGTAGATTTTCCCTTCTTTTAGATAGAGAGCTAAATACAATTGAAGTGAGCTACTTCTGGTAGTAAAACTATATATGAAACAAGCTGTTAGTTGGGTTTCTATCCTTAAAATGAGTCCCATGCGGAAATGCAATGTAAATACTTCTTTCCAGTTGGTTTTCATCTTTCTTGCTGTTAACAATTGCTTGCTTTATTTAATTTACTCTATGATGCTTGTATTTCTTGTAATATTAATGTGTTTATGTTTTGAGAGTGTCTGTGATGTTTGGAAGATGTCCAGGGCTTTTCTTGACATCTTATTTGATGTCATCATCTATGTGACCGTTAACTTCATGTTAGAGGTGGGCAGCAAGTTTGCATCAGACTAAATTTGTGAATTGAAGACTTCCAGGTTGCATAATTATCTCATAATGCTGGCAGGAAGGAGATCCTGTTAAAAAACTTGAAGCAAAGACAATTTATGTGTCTCAAGCACATTTTCAGTGGGAATTCAGGGATACAGCAAATTAACAGTCTTCCGATGGCCAACTGCATACTTAAAGCTGAAAATGCCTCCACAATAATATTTCAAACATTTCCACTATACTACCAATGCGCCATCCTACAAATACATTAGTTCAGTTGTTATTCAACAAAACTGCATCAAAATATGCAATGCAGCTATATCCCATCCAATAAGCAGTTGGAGCATCATTTTTCAATTATCGTTTAAACCTTTTACTCAATATAGTGTCATACACTATTAATTTGGGTCCACCTCAAATAATAGTTTGCTATTCATCATCACACATCACATTTCATTCTTATGACACCTCCTAAGACAAAACTGAGTCACAGAACAATACATCATACTACAGCAATCTACATCCAGTGCAATGCTTCAAGATTAAATAAACAGATAATCTTTTGTTGCATGTTCAGTAGTCATAAGCTGTAGCATAAGGAGAGATAATGTTTATGTATATATTAATTAGAGTTTCTGTGGGACCCTTTTTAGTATATTATTTAAAGTGATTTTAATTATATAACTTTTTATAACTGAAGAAGAGAAAAAAAGGATAAAAAGAAGGTGTACCTGAATTATTTGAAGAGAATATGTTGAAGCACTTTCTGATTATATTATTATTTCTTTTTTTCATCCAATTTTCCCCTTCACATTCACTTTTCACATTTCTTTTCATTGAATCCTAGATATATAAACTTTGTAGCAGTATTATAACAAAGTAGAAGAAAACAAATGATGTGTTTATTTATTCTTTAGTTTTTTTTCTTTTTTTGTTCTATTACTTTCCAGTCACTTTTCTCTGTATTTCTTTTGGGAGTGCTATTTGTCCAGTCCATAACTTTATCTTGTTCAATAATGTTGCTGAATAAGTATTTTGTTGTTGTGTCCAATGAGTCAAAAAGTTTGACACCTCCTGGAAGAAAGATTTTCAGTCTAGCTGGAAATAGATGTGTCTTCAGTTGTTTGTTCTTCAGTGCTTTTATATTGGGTTATAATTATTTTCTTTTTGACACTATTTTTGAAGAGTAGTCATTTTCAAATCTGATGCTTCTGAATTTGTTAACGTTCTAAGGGCTCATTCTATGCCATAAGAAAGAGATTGTGGTAATTTAAGTACTGTTAGTATTCATATAGTAAGGACATTAATGATGTTGTCACCTTCTATTTTCTCTGGGAGCCCATATATATGCAGGTTATTCCTTCTGGATCTATTTTCCAGGTCATCCAGCTTGTCTAAAAGGCAGTTGTTTTGTTTTAGTAATAGTTCTGTATGGTGTTCTTCATTGGATAATCTTTTTTTCCATTTCATTTAGTGATTGTTCCATCTGTGATATTTGAGATTTTTTGTTGTAAAACAATTTCTTGTAGTTGCTGTAGCTGTTGAGAGCATTTGGCTTTGAATGAGTCTAATTTATTGTCCATTTTGTCTATTTTCAAAGAAAGATCCTGCATGTTTGACAGAAGAGACTGCAATTCCTTCTTGAGAGCAGAATCTTGAAGAGATGCTTTGCTATGACTCATGCTGGTAAGGTGAGTGAAGAATTCTTGTCAAGCTGATTATGACAGGAATATTTGTCAGAATTATCTCCAAATGTTTTGAATAGATGTCCCAGTTGTTTAGATGTGGATTAATAATAAAAGTTAAAAAAAAATCTTTTTTGAGATAATTTCCTGTCAGAAATATAATTCAGGTTAGAGAGCTCTTGAGAAGTGCTGCTACCAGTTCACCATCCTGGCTCTCTAACCTGAATTCGTGTTTATTATTAATCCACATCTAAACAGCTGGGACCTCTTTTAGCTGTTTCAGTTGTCATCACAGGTTACACTTTCCCAAACATGGATGCAACCTGCAGGGTTGTTCAGCCCTAACTCTCAACTGTACAGTTTACACAGAGTGTCCTGATGCATGCCACATATCAGTAGCCCATTTTCTCATACACCTGTGTCTGTCTGGCAAATTGTTGCCAAACCATTGTGGGCTGCAGTCATAACATAATGACAGATATTATCAGCTGCACACTTGATACCATTCAGACCATCTATGTTAATGCAAACCCTGTTATGCTATCACTGCTATATGTTTGTAGGAGCAATATTTGACAGGTGTCCATATTATGTGTCCTTTGTCACCCGAGTATATATGGCTTTGTAAACATTCCTTGCTCCAACAGCTTGGGTGGTATGGGTACAGATGATGCCCATACTTCTGACCTCTGCATATGTGTGCAGACTGTCCTGATTTCTGACACATGATTTCTTCACATCGGTCATGAACATGTAGCTTT
Organism: Protopterus annectens; assembly: GCF_019279795.1. NCBI lineage: Eukaryota > Metazoa > Chordata > Ceratodontiformes > Protopteridae > Protopterus > Protopterus annectens. The sequence continues at coordinate 1,357,801,897 of NC_056733.1, read as the reverse complement.
CTTGCTGACATCTGGTAAAATCATGACAGACAGACATTGTATGTTAATGACTACCATTGTCATGTAACAACACATACCCTTGGGAAGGTGCATTCAATTGCAT